>NC_063044.1:37471024-38071024 GCF_018812025.1 Megalobrama amblycephala | reverse complement strand
CAAAATATCTAATAAAAATGGAAGTTGTTGCAATAAGGGAACCCACTGTGGCTCTTTTTTTTCCTACATCTTAAATGACTATGCAAGTACAGAGCGCACAGACAAAACGTGATAAACGCTGTCATGTTCTTGAGTTCGGATGCTGGTGTTTGGGAACACAATCGTACATGACGTTTCTGGGAGTGAATTAAACCAAATCATTCTGATGCCAGACTTCGGCTCAGACCTCAGACATTTCAAAACGATTGAACTGACATTTGAGATGCTGTGCGATGAAATTGGTCCACTGGTTAGACGGTGGATATATATATATATATATATCCACCTCAGGTTTTGTATGTGCATTTTTAGAATTTATGCGCATCTTGGCGTTTCCATCCAGTGTTTTTTTTAATGCAATATCCCAAAATTGTGCATAAAAATAAGTGCTTGGAAACATAGCTACTGTGATAAATAGTCACATTGTGATATGTGATGTTGAAAAACAGTCACATAGAGATATTAAGTACTTTTATTTATATTTTTTACTCTGAGGTGGAAATGGGCTTCCATATTTTAGAGCTAGTTCATGGTCTAGTAGACAAGAAAAACAGACAAACTTCAGAAGTGCAGGTTATTTTTAGCTGTATTCTGTAACAAGTGAGTAAATTGGGTAGCTAAAACACTACCCTTTCATAATCAACTATTACTCCATCAGAAGTAACACACAAATAAAAGAATATCATTTGAGTGCTCAACGTGTAACGAAAATATGGCAGTAGTAGGTACATTTATCAAGGCACCGAAGGTACAGAGTTTTTTCGTCCCTGGATTCTGAGGTCGACTAAACAAAGACAAACCTACCCCTGACATGCTAAAACATAAAAAGTACAACAATCAAATTGGAGAAGACGTGTTCTCCGTTTGGTGTACCAGTGCTTTTATGATGACACTGCCTTCTGAGACTGTAGTGTAAATAAAGTTTTCGGGCGAGGGTGACCCTGTTTTCATATGATTATCAGACACCCTTATCAATAGACTACATAAAACTTTAGGGTACGTTAAAAAGCGTTCTTCATTTTCAGAGTCCTAAAATCATGGTCAAAGTTGAGTTCCAACTTGCACTTGAGTAAAAAAAGCAACACAAGCATACTGTCCACGTTCACAGAAAGGGCTTCATTTGGGAGAGATGAAGTGCAATTGGAGGAACGCTGGGGGCCGGCGGATGCAGATCAACGACCAATCAAATCCCTCCGTCCCCAAAGCCCCGCCTCTCCCTCAATGGAGGTGCGCGTTGAGGTCGTACTTCTCACAGAACTTGTCAGTGAAAGGAATGCAGGTGAGCAGCTCGCACCACTCACACTTGATGGGATACACGTAGAAGAGCACCACGAGTCCGGCGAACAGGCCCACGAACACCACCAGGAAGATGATGATCTGGCAGCGCTTGCGGTACATGTCCAGGCGGCCGAAGCTGATGTAGGGCAGGAAGGCGAAGGAGAGGAAGAAGCCCGAGATGAATCCGCTGATGTGGGCGAAGTTGTCTATCCAGGGCAGCAGGCCGAATGCAAACAGAAAGAGCACCACACACAGTAGCTTAGTGAAGGCCCGCCACGGCTGAGCCAGAATCTGCCAGCTCTGAAACAGCTCCACAAACAGACAGGCCAGGATGCCAAACTGAGAGCCAGCTGGACCCACCTAGAGAAACAGCAAAAGAGGGGTCGGGATAAACTCAGTGCCGTAGATAGACGAGTAAAATACCCCTTTTCCACCAAGATTGTGGCGGTTCTTTTCCTAAAGTTTGGTTCGCAAACCCCTGGTGGAACTGCAGGGGCTTTATGATTTAAATGAAAAGCTAATAATTCAGTCATATTTAAAGTTAATACAATTTTTTAAATAAAATATGGAGCCCTGCACATGGCACATGGGTAAATATCTATCTATCTATCCATCTATCTATCTATCTATCCATCTAGCCACGAATTAAGAATGAATTCCCTCATTTTATTCATTTGTTGCCTTGTTTTTGTCAAATCATGGCCAAGTTTTAATAATTATTTCCCTTATTTTAGTTAAATCAAAACTAGGGAATGAATTAGTACAACATGGCCACAATTAACTAAAACGAGGGAACAAATTTTTTATTTATGTGAATGAATTCTTAATTTGTGGCCACTATATATATATATATATATATATATATATATATATGTATATATATATATATATAATATATATTTGATTATATATATATATATATATATATATATATATATATATATATATATATATATATATATATATATATATATATATATATATATATAAACAAATATAGAATTAAAATTATATATATATATATATATATATATATATATATATATATATATATATATATATATATATATATATATTTTTTTTTTTTTTTTTTTTTTTTTTGGTCCACATGTCATGTGCAGGGCTCCTTATAAAAACAATAACAAAATAGAATATTTTATTTTGTTTACCTGTACATCATGTGACCATTAACTGAAATAAAAGAACCGTAAACATGAGAATGTGTTGTTAAAGTTTTTAAATATAAATTTAAAATAATAGGGGTTACTTCAAGAAAATATTTGAAGTCAAAGTGGATCATCTGGCAAAAAAAATGTTTGGGAATCCTTGTCTTAGCTGGTGCTCCTAAAATTTTTTACTAAATAACCTTCCCCAAATAAACATGTTTGCTTTTTTTTTTTTTTTTTTTTTTTTTACTGGTTTAAAAAAAACTTTATTTTTAATTAAATGTCCTAAGTTATTTTAATATATGGGTCAATTTTAAATAAGAGTGTTTATGATAAGGAATAGGAAAAATCATTTAAAAATCTAGTTTAAAACACGTGCAGAAAGTTCTTAGAAATACACTTTTTATTCATATGGTTTTGAAAAAATTTTATACCATTTTTTGAAAAAAAAAAAAAAGTTAAAAAGTAAATTTAACTGTATTAACTTTTTGTCTTTATAATTTTTAGGCCTGTTTCACCTGTTCACTTCATTTGTTTTCTCTGACCGGATAGCTTTCGGATAAACACCGGGGGCCTCATTTATAAAATGTAGCATACGCTTCTCTTCCAGATGTGAAACTTATAAATCGTAAATGATCTTTAATTTGTGAGCAGCTGAATGTTTTCAGATCTCCCCCGTGTAAACGCCGCCTAATATCATTAACACATAAAAGAGCACCAGTCGACGTCCAAATGCTTTTCTTAAGAATGGTGAGCGGAAAGAATCGCTTAGATTTCCAATACCTGCAGTACTCCGACTCTCTGCCATATGGAAAAGTGTGTATCTCTGCTTGGACCCTGACGTGGCGCCAAGCACTTTTCCACATTAAAGACCGTTGGTGTGGATTTTAGAGTACGTACCCTCGACATTCAAATCTGTGCGTACGTACGTTTTATAAATGAGGCCCTGGGTGTAAATGCCTTCTAAAAGAAACGCTTTTGAGACGGATTTCAATCCGATCACTTCAGGAGGTGGCTTGAGACGCATTCCAGACAAAACCAGTGTAAATGCATCTGGTTGTTGAAGACACATAAGTACTATAAATTATATGTAAATTATAAAAAATAAACGTGTGCGAGTTTGTTATAGGCTACATGACATGTTATAGCCAGACATGACAGCACTACTGCAAAAAATGAGTGTCACTAATTCAAATAATGAATAACATTCATAGAAATCAATTTGAAATCAAAGAAATCAAACAGAATATTCATAAATAAAATCATTTTAAATGGATGAAAACTAAATCAGCTAGGGCCACAAACAACATAAACCAGATGTCCATCAACTGGATGTGAGCGCTTCCAGTTCAAACAGCTTTACTGATTATAAGGAGGGTGATCTACTTTTGTTTCACGTCTGTCTGATGTCAGTGGTTTCTGGTTCTAGACCAGCAGGTTTTAGGGGCCGGTTCTGGAGGGGGTAAGCGATGCTCACCTCAGCCCTGTAGGGGAGGAAGATGGCACTAGCCAGGTTTCCTGTGATGCCACTCAGGATATAGATGATAGATATTCGAAGCCATCCGGCCAACTTCTCCAGGTCTCGAAGAATTGTCATCTGAAAACATACCGACACCAGGCAATGCAGAATCCTGTTTTTAACAGATGGGGACAAAGAGAACGTTTCAAGCATGTTGTTTAACAACTTTATGGATTTGAATGCATATTTTTCATTCCCGATACACCACAACATTCTGACATGGTCATAAACATTTCCCTCATACAAGATATGATGCCACTGACTCTAAAATATGTCCAAGAAAACCACCGCCTATGTCATAATTACACTTCTGTCAGCTGTCTCATAAAATGTGGCAAAGGCATGTCAAAACAAGAGTCTCCGCACATGTTATTATGAAAGACGTTTCAGTGCATTGGCCACAAATATGAACAAATATGCAACAGACAATCCAACTTCAGCTGGTTCAAGGACGTTTGAGAGTGTGATGATCAAGGTGTTTGACAGAGGCACGTGCAGAAGCGTTAATCTGAGCCTTCTTAAGAAAGGCAAAGAGCTGCTCAGTGAAGCACTCTCTTTGATTACTACTACAGATCACGCCACACTAAATAGTGGCATCTTCCAAGTGTCAGCTGTTTCTTAAAGCAGGTAATCTGATCATATGTGTCAGCTTTTGAGCATTTGAAATATACTGCAGTGCGGCATGGGACACAGTACTCATGGGTAAAACATTCCACCATGTGTGCGTAGTTAAAACCAAGAGGAATTTGTTTATAGCTTATTGGCTGAAGATTTAAGAAGAGGTTCCAGCAGTGTTTCAATTGAGTATGAATATGAATAAAAACTGTAACTCATGAGACAACTGTTGACATACAGTAAGAGTGAGAGTAGAGCTGTAAAATGAATATGAACAACATAGTTCTAGTAATTTAGTCTGGGGGGATTTTGATGAGAAATTACTCAAATTTGAAATTTTGAGAAATTTTTAAGAAATTTTCCGAAACTCTTGCATTATTACATACCAATACTTGTGATTTAACCTGTGATATTTTGCTTTTTCATTTCACTCTTGGTGTGAAAACATGTTTTGTTTGCAGATTTTTGTCTGTTGTATGCCGTGTTTTAAATTTCATGTTGTTATTGGTCTGAACGGGACCTTTCATTTACATCGTTTCACTCTTTTTTTGTTTTGCTGTTGGTGTGACCAGTCCATGACCACACTTCTCTGTGATAATTTGCTATTTTGTTTCACTTTTGATTTTATCTGCAATGTTTCACTTTTTCATTTTCGCTCCATTGTTTAAAAGACCTTTCGTCTGCAATGTGTAGTTTTTTCACATCCTACATGTGAATAAATTATGTACATTTTTGTTTCACTGTTGGTGCAAATAGACATTAAATCTGCAATGCTTCGCTTTTTTCGTCTTAATCTGAACAGATGTTTTGTTTGACAATTTTTGCCTTTTCGTTTAACTTTAGGTGCGAATAGACCTGTCATGTTCTTTTCGTGTTGCTCTTGGTCTGAACAGAACTTTTATTTGCATTGTTTGACTTTTTTGTATCACTCTTGGTGTGGCCAGTCTGTGGCCATACTCTCTGTGATAATTTGCTATTTTGTTTCACCTTTAATTTTGTCTGCAATATTTCACTTTTTGTTGTTTTGCTCTATGGGTTAAAAGGCCTTTTTTTTCTGCGATGTCTAGCTTTTTCGCTTCGTCCTAGGTGTGAATAAATGATATGGATTTGTAAATTTTTCACTATTAATGCGAATGTACATTTAATCTGCAATGCTTTGCTTTTTTGTTTTGGTCTTGGTATGAACAGTGTTTTGTTTGAGAATTTTTGCTTTTTCATATAAATTTGGATACAAATAGACCTGTCGTGTGCTTTTTGCATTGTTCTGGATCTGAACTAGACCTTTCATTTGCATAGTTTCACTTTTTTGTTTCACTGTTGGTGTGACCAGTCTTTTATGTTTTTTCGTTTCAGTTTCGTCTGCAATGTTTCACTTTGTTGTTTTGCTCTTGGGTTGAACAGACCATTCACCTGCAATTAGTTTCGGCTTCCTGTTTTGTGTGTAGTGTGAAGAGGGTGTAAAGATCCCCATACTCTACAGTCACTCACCCAGCATGCAGGAACAGTGAGAGCCAGAGACGGTAAAACTGATCTGGGACCTCCGGGTTCAGGAAAGGAAGAAGGCCACACACGTCATCCATGCAGTGCACCTGACAGGGACAGATTAGTGCATTTCTTTAAATTAGAAAACATCTAAAAAGAGAAACATCCTGAAATACTGCCAATAATAAATTAAATTGCATTTTCAAGCTAAAGACATTAGACAGTATTTAACACACTTCTAGCACAAAGACTTAAGTTAAAACCCTGGAAGCTGGCACACGCTTCAGACATGGGCAATCTTGGTGTGCCCTTTCAGACGACAACAGATTTTGCCAAAGCAGAGAAGCTTAGCATGGCAACCTTCATGGTGATTACAGAGCACTTAGCAGAAGGAAGATTTATCTTCCGTTCTTCTTCATTAGTCTAGTGGGTGAATATTGGCAAGAGGTGAAACATTTAGGTCTGAGAGCTTTACACTCGCTTGCGACCTGAACTTATCTAAGAGGCCCTGATATACTTCAAACTAAATCAAAGAACGAACTGGTTTGACGTCATTTCGAACAAAATCAGGCCCAAACGAAGTTCGTTTTGTGTAAGTTTCTGGAGTTTGAAACAGCTTGCCAAAGTAAACTTTCCAGAAATGTTTGCTCTGGCTGGTAAACACCTTTGAGCTACCATTGGTCTATGGCGATAAAGTAATAGGTAGGCGTGGCTCTGAGGCCCTGCCTTCTTTGACATGGAAATCTTCTCCGGTTCATTTTTACTGTTTAGTCTATCATTAGTACATAATAGTAAAGTGTTCAGCAGTATTTGCTATTGTCATCTGCTATTGTTAAATTCATTGTCACATATTAAAGGATTAGTTCACCCAAAAATGAAAATTCTGTCATTAATTACTCACCCTCATGTCGTTCATCTTCAGAACACAAATTAAGATATTTTTGTTGAAATCTAATGGCTCAGTGAGGCCTCTATTGACAGCAAGATAATTAACACTTTCAGATGCCCAGAAAGCTACTAAAAACATGTTTAAAACAGTTCATGTGACTACAGTGGTTCATGAAGCTTCAAAGCTTTATGAATCTTTTCTTTTGAATCTGTGGTTCAGAACGTGGAAGTCATGTGATTTCAGTAAATGTCTCGTTTCTTTATTTCATAAGCGTTTCGAAATTTCAATGGTTCACCCTTGGGGGCGTGACTTTGGCAGTTTGATACATGCTCTGAACCACTGATTCGAAACAAAAGATTCATAAAGCTTCGAAGCTTCATGAAGCAGTGTTTTGAAATCGCCCATCACTTGATATTGTTGAATAAAGTCGTTATTTTGTTTTTTTGGTGCACAAAAAGTATTCTCGTCTCTTTATAACATTAAGGTTGAACCACTGTAGTCACATGAACTGTTTTAAATATGTCTTTAGTAGCTTTCTGGGCATCTGAAAGTGTTAATTATCTTGCTGTCAATGGAGGCCTTACTGAGCCATCGGATTTCATCAAAAATATCTCAATTTGTGTTCTGAAGATGAACGGTCTTACAGGTGTATCATAGTAATTAATGATATTATTTTCATTTTTGGGTGAACAAACCCTTTAACATTTAATTCAAAGCAATTAACAGTTGTGCTTCAGTATCACTTATAGCACATCTTTGACTTTTTTCTGTGTTTATTACATATACATTTACATTTATGCACTTGGCAGACACTTTTATCCAAAGCGACTTACATTGCATTTTACTATACATTTGTATGGGAGTATATGCAAACCCTGGGATCGAACCCATGACCTTGGCATTGCTAGTGCCATGCTCTAACCACTGAGCAACAGGAAAGCTAAAGCTATCTGGTTTAGTCTGCTTACTTGTGAGCAGAGGGTTGCCTCCTCGTGGAAGTATCCTTTCATGAAGTCACAGTACTCCCTTGATGTGATTTCACACCTGCAAAGCAACACACAAGATATTTAAAAAGTGCACAAAACTGTATTTTCATGCCCACCAAACAAGTGCATGTGAAATGTCTCAGTATTGATCATTTGTTAGCAGTGAGTAACAGCAGCTGTTCTCACCTCCCTTTAGTGCCGATGCAACAGGGCCGGCCGGTGATAGTACAGTCGATATGAGGCAGATTGGTGTGTTTCCCAGAATTATATTTGGTGCAGATCTGTAATACATGTCTATATTAGGACAAACAAAGTACCGTGGTGCTACCGCAGGTAATACTATAGTTCTTTCATATAATGATATACTTGATGCAATACTTACTGGCCATTTAGTGATGTCATCAGGCCACTCATGGGGAGAGACCGAGGCTGGCTCTATACACGTCCTGCCAAAAACACAGTCTTGTGTTTGAAATGTCTCTGTGAAAATTAAAGTATTGAGTGAAGTCGTATTTTCCCTCACCTGGGGTCCTGATGACACACAGAGCCATACTGCCGGTCCTTCCCCTCCAGCTGAGGGGTGCTGGGATGCTGAGGCCATTTTACCCAGACAGCCAAAGTGCTCTGAAACATGAAGACAAAGACGTTAATGGCCTGACAGCTTCTCATTCACTGCCTTGATTGTCCGCGGCTCCTGTACTTACAGAGCATTCCTCCTCTAAGGTCTGCAGACAACCTGAGCGGTCGTTGCGCACACAGCAAGCCGAATTTCGCTCCATTTCCCGCTTTTTTTTAATCAGTTGATGTACCTGCTGGTCCCGTCGCATACAAGGAGAAAATTTGGCTCCCAGGTGAATCAAGGCCTCCTGATGAGAAGAGGACAATGACGATGACTTGTATTGTGATACTATTTTATTCAGTTGTTCAGCAGGAAAAGATTCAACAACTGATCGCTGCTTATGAAATGTATTTCGACTAGTGCCGTCAAATCGATTAATCATGATTCATCGCATCTAACCTAAAAGTCTGTGTTGACATTATATATGTATAGTTGATTGCTGAAACTTGCACATTTTGTACCATGAGACATGCAGTGTTTCTAGATAGTGCTTCAGATCAGAATTTAGTCATAACTTCAACCCCTGCATATTGATTTTAGAAAGAAACAACTCACCGAACTTGGTCCAATCCAAAAGTTCTCTTGCTGCACGAATTTGACGTTTTCATAAACGCCTTTATTTCTTAGGACCTTTGTGGGGGGAAATAACAAATGTGTTGACAAACACCAGATGGTTGGAAACAGGAATAGAGCATCAAGAAATGCAGGAGTGTAGGAGCACTCACAGAATCGACGGTTTCATGCTGGGAGAATCCCACTGGTGCAATGCCATAAATACACACTGCCAAAATGGTGATGAGTATGTGAACGAACGTTATCCAATATGTAAAGAAAGGCCTGAGAAACAGAATAGAGAAACACCGTCTCACATTATGAGCATCTCCTAAAATCATAAAGACGTTTTAGGGATTGAACGAAGTTTGCATACCTGTGGTCATCCATGTCCTCTATCTGTTGTTTCACGTAGCTGTCGATACGCTTGCGATATGTTCGATTGGTCAGCTTTCCCACCATGCCCAATCCATATGGTCTTTTTTCTCTTGCAAAGAGCTTCTTTACAGGCACGGCTATACGCTGGCCTCTCCGCTGACCGTTCACACTCACTACCTCCTGCCTCAGTCTGACTTTAGGGGGCGCTGTTGTTCCCTCCTTAACTTTTCGCCAGCCACGCTCTAAAGGTCTGTTTGAAGAATGAGCAAAGAATTATAGAGCATCTTTACAGTCATAGAACAATGTCTGAGCCAGATGAATTAATTTTTTGCATTTTTAACATCTTATGTCAATAAATAATTATCCATTTTTAAATATTTTTGGATATAATTTTAATATTTATAAATATTCGTAACCAAATTCATTTTAAATGGTTCTTAAACATAATTTATAATGATATTTTTAAAATATCTATCTATATATATATATTTATTTTTTATTCAAATTCGAAAAACTGTGTTTTAAAATGAAAACGATCCTCGTCTACACAATTCTCATTTCCACAGCATTTCAGAATTGATCTCCGTCTACATTACACAGCTGAAAACTGGTGTCACGTGACCGTTCATGCACACTAGGCAAACGTGTACAAGTGTAAACAGTTGTCTCTTGCGCATGTAGGTAGCTGCAGTATTAAAAAAATGCAGTGTTTATCTGCACAATGGCTGCTAAAAATGACAACAAAGCTAGTAAAGATTGCAGTTCAGTCTCCATGTTATCGTTTACACAGTCGTCAAGGATAAGCAGAACGAACGTGTGAAGCCACGCCATCGTTTTCAAAAGTCTGCGTTTTGGTCCATTTACAATGAAAGCAACCCTGGCGTTTTTAAACTATAAAAGGCTCTGCAGCGTTTTCGAAAGTCTCTGTTTTCAAAGTTCAAAAACGCCGGTGTAGTGTAAACGACAGGCATAACTGTAGCAAAACGTATGTGTTTTAAAACGAAAATGCATTAGTGTAAACAGAGCCTAAAATTAAATCATATCACATATTTTGAAAAATGTATTTCAATCATGACATCTCTCTAAGAAGTTTTGGCATGTTAATGAATATGGAAATGTTAATGTATTTGGTCTTGGCGGACTAGATCCGCTACGCTGCTGCTGCAGAGCAAATATAGACTTGCTACTGCTATTAGATACACAGACATGCAGCTGTGAGCATGTAAGATATGCTGCTGCTGCTACAAGAACAGACATTCATAAATCCCGTAGCAGATCTAGGCAGGTGGAGCTGGGGAGGTGGAGGGTTTCAGAGGACTCTGGACTAGCCAACAGAGAACACTGAACCAGACTATTTAAATGATGAGCAAGCAATCTCATTGGCTGCAGAAGAGGCCAATCAGCTTGTGCCATTCGGTAATGATGTTACTGCTTGCAGATAGCATATAAGAGACCTATCAGCCTGCGCCATCTAGAGTTTCATGACTGAATTAGAAATTTCAAACAAAGGGAAAAGTGTCTGGAGTATCTCTGCCGCTAAGATTTTCTATTATCAAATATTTTACGGTATCACAACACAATTATTGTGACAGATAATATGGCATCAAAAAATGTGTTGTGAAGCTCACAGCATTAAGTGACTCCTTTCTAACTCGCTTTTGTCCAGTGCGCTGCCTGTTAGCTCCGACTCATCCAGCTGTTTGCTGTCCACGTCCTTCATGGTGGAGTCTGTTGGAGACTCAAACACCTCATCGTGAAAAGTGGACATCTCCTCATGCATCAGGGCATCCTGACACCCGACAGACAGTAAACAAGCATATTAGAAAAAGACTCTCAAAAACAAATGTATGTGTGATGTGTTCGGTGGGGTTTACCTACCCTAGCAAAGAACGATGTGTCCAGTTCATCTGGGAAGTCCACGACATCTTCCTCAATAAAGCTAGCAGGTGTGAAGCTGCGCCTGTGAGCTCGTCTTAGCGTGCCCTCGCGCAACGAGCGACCCTTAAAATACAGATAAACCACACTTTATCAATCAATAAAATAAATGGATGATAATTCAAAGAGACTGTGTTGCGAGACCATTGGTCTGTATACCAGCTCTGCCTCTGATATCTCTTACATATTTGCTTCATTTATAAGATTGAATGTGCCCATTTGGTTTATCTGATGTGTCTTTGTGAACTTAAACAACCTCAGATGACCCTTCGCTAAGCCGCACCTTACAAATGCTACTGACCAATCCTACTTTAGCAGCTGTTCCCGTTTAACATGATCAGACAAGCTTCTTCTCTGTTCTAATGTAGGTCTGTGGAGTATGTGCGTTTGGATCCCAAAGTACAGTAAAACATATATACACTTATAATAGTGAACCAAGAAGCTCAGACAGGACACAAGCATTTTTCCCTAAATCTTTCTATAAATCTTGAGATGTTCATGCTTGTTGACTATGTGTGAACACCTAATTTGAACATTGATTCAGGTCATCGTAGTGTTGAGACAGTACCATTTCTGTTCACTAACATCAGATATATCTGATTAAAATAATGGATCTCATTCACTATATCCGTGTATGCACGAATTTGTGAAATCAATAGCTTAAATACTATTATAGTAATGTAGGAACAACAAACCACACATTCGCAAAATTCACATACTCTAGATGGCCTAATAACTGTGTTAAGATTAAATTTTATACATAGACATGTCATCACATAAAGTGAAAGAATAAGAACAACTGTGTTACAGCTCCAGTTATGAGGTTTCTCTGTATAACAACACAGATTTACAGCTGGCTAATCAGAGGTCTGTACAACAGAAGCTTTAGTGTGTTTGAACTGGTTTTGAGGATGGCACATTTGCCATTGCTCAAGGATCTTGCTGTACATGCTCTCAAATGTTTGATGAAAGTCATGAAAAACCCTTTTATGGAGATGTTTTGGCCATGTTTTATGCAGATTACTTACCTGTGCCACTCATTTTGTATAGATGTTATGCGACTAAAATGTTTTTTTTCCCTTTTGCGATAAGTCATTCCAGCAATCATGGCAACGGATGTTAGTAGGTTTAAGTATATCGCAGCCACTGCACTACCCATTATTTTTAATCGAAAGAGACAAAGGCGTGTTATTCAAGCATTAATGGCAGGGAAAGCCCCTTATACTTGGGAACAGCCATGTTTAAGGTGTTTCGGGGTGTTTCTCCCTCCTATCTGCTTCGAAGTCTTGATAAATTGTGGCATTTATTCGTTTGTTAAGAATCCAGTTTTCCATTCCTTTTGTCTTTTATGAGTTTAATAAACAACTCTGTCTCTGTCTTGTATATATATATATATATATATATATATATATATATATATATATATATATATATATATATATATATATATAAAAGACAGATTTCAGTTTGCGCAATTTGAAGTGTAATGGAAACGCAGCTAGTGACTTTAAGGCATGAAGATATTTTAACCATTAACATCATGATTTTCTGTGAAGTTGCTTTAAAACAACATGTATTACGCTATATAAATAGATGACTTGACTTGACATCTGGCCACGTAAGACATTATGAGACCAAAAACTGGTCTGTTATTACCAGAAAAGTTCTAAAATCACTCCAAATGTACAAAGTAAACTGAAATAAAGGGTATAATGGTAATGTATGAGATCAGCTGCCGTGGCTCATGTTCTCACCTTGACCAGAGCTGCCGCCGCCCTGAAGCTCATCTTGGCCACGGACTCGCGCTTGCGCCTGCGTGGGATGCGGTTCAGGCCTGAACGAGAGCTGTTGAAGGAGCACAGGGATGCAGCGCCGGGGGTGATGGGAGTTTGAGGCACACTGTAGCCATCTACTTCCTCGACCATGCGAAACGCACGTCCTCGTGCCAGTGGGTCCACAATCTGAACAAAGAGTGCATGATTAATAAAAGTAGAGCAGGTGCACGTAAACTATTCCAGTGATGGCTTCTGGTACTGTACCTTCTGCATGCCATGCTGAGATGAGGGTACGTATAGAGGTGGAGGGGTTTCCGTGCTGGTCAGGGAGATGTTGTCCTGGCTGGGAAGCTCCATCTCACGGATCACCTGAGGTTTCAGCTTGCCGTAGCGCAGGCTGCAGTGTCGCAGGCTCTTCCTCTGCCATTTCTGCGTGGCGTCGCCGTCCTTACTGACCCCGAACCAGTCCGCCGTGCCCCTGAGAGCGATCGACACAACCCGTTCAGCTTGAGTTCACTCATTCAGAGAACACATGTGATCCCTGACTCTCTTGTATTTCCCTGCAGCTGAGCGCCAACATGTTCTTGCACAATAACTGGATACTGTTAATGGTAGTTTCCACAAATGTGTGTCACACTGTCTCCTCCCGGTTGTGTACAAATGAGATCAAGGAAAGTTCGCTGAGGTAACTGTGACAAACTTCTAAGGAAATAGCGATGGGACATGCCCAGGCATGCTTTACAGTAAAGCTACTGGCAGTGGCTAAAATCCTGTCACAAAAATGAAACCAAATGCACACACACACACACAGAGAATCATTAGGCCGATGTCCGTCCCTCTGCACAGCTGCTTGGCTGTGTCATTAAATAAACTAGAGAAACATCTGCCTCATATTGTCAAGTGGCTGACATGTTTTTCAAGTTCAGATATGATATGTTCAGATATATTATGTTTCAGTCAAAAAGATAAACTGATATAAACCAGTCTAAAATAAATACACAAAAAGTTCAGCCGTCCAGCCTCACCCACAAAAATAATCACATTTTATGAAATAACACCATACCAAAACAAAACACTAAACTCTTTGGTGGTCCATTACGAAATTGCTCCTTAACCATATTGTTTCTGCCAAAATATCATAGACTAACAGAAAACTGCTTGGTTTGAAAGTGAGTGTGTGTGTGAGTTGCGCTTCATACATTTCTATACTAATGATAATAGACAAATGGACCTTTTTGCTGGTGCAATTTTGTAGAAAATTTCGCTAATGTGCCCACATCTTAAGTCTAAGGGATTTAGTTACCGGTCATCCAATTACTTTTCTTTCTCTCAGCAATCTGCATGATTGAAAGTAGCACAAATGCAGGATACAGTAAGTTACACCTTCGTTCATCTTCAGAACACAAATTACGATATTTTTGATAAAATCCGATGGCTCAGTGAGGCCTCCATTGCCAGCAAGATCATTAACACTTTCAAATGCCCAGAAAGCTACGAAAGACATATTTAAAACAGTTCATGCATGCAGGATGTCTCTGGAATACCTGGATCAGGACAGAAAGATATCTAATCTCATCTTTCTGACTCGCTGAGGATGGCAACAAACATGACTCAAACTGTGGCTTATTCTGTTTCATCTGAAAGAAAACAAATAAAGCCTGCCAGTCTGGGCAGAGTATCAAACTGCGCAAAACAACTAAAGATGAATGTGCCATGAGCTCATACAGCAGTATGAAGTATTGGAATGTTTTCAGTTCGGTTCAGAAGAATGGCAACAATGAGCTGTGTTAAAATCTAACGGTCAGAGACAGTGAAAGCATGTCATGAGAATAAGAATCCTTATTTGTTTCTAACAAAAGACTGAAGATATGCAAGGCATGATGTGCTGAGAATCTAAACCATGTGAACAGAAAACCGACACAAAAGCATCACTACTTAACCTCCACTGAGGGAGAACGCAATTTTTGAACATTTTTGACAGAAAGACTCTAGGCTCAAACCCCACAATGGATGACCAAGAAGCATTTTTTATTATTATCAATGTTGAAAACAGTCATGCTGCTTAATATTTTTTTTTTTTCAGGATTCTTTGATGAATAGAAAGTTCAACAGCTGTAACAACTTTTATTTAAAATTATAAACATTATAAATTTCTTTAGTGTAACTTTTGATCAATTTAATGCATCCTTGCTAAATACAATGATTAATTTCTTTAAAATAAATAAATAACTGATCACAACATTTTAATATAAACATTTTAACATTTTAGTATAAATATACGTATCTGCTTAAATGGTACATTCTGGAATCAAATGAATTTCCATCACTTTTCCATGACTTTTGTGATTACTGAATAAATAATAATTATTATTATTATTTTTAATTCAAGAGACAAACAGAAATTTTTGAAAAATGTATATTCACAATAGAAAGTTCCACTATTTTTAAAGTATTTTTCCACTGTAACATTCAGCCTGAATTTCAGTTTTGTGTTCATGGACTTTTATGGGGTTTACACGACACCATTTTCAACTAAAAACAGAAAAATTCTAATCGTTTTTGCCATTTATTTACATGACAACAACATTTTAAAAAAAAAAGGGTTTCGAAGTTTTTGAAAATGATACAATTATCAGTGTAAACTACAAAACTGCGCAAATTTAAGTGTTCAGTCTGTAGGTGCGTTGTGTTTCTTTACAAAAATACATCGCCAACTACTGGCCTGGCATGAAAAATACAGCGTCTTTCACGAAAAATGCGAAGGAATAACTTTTCTGTTTTAGTACACTGTTGTTATGTAAACGTACCCTTAGTTGGTGTGTTCCTGTTTTCCTTTGTTCCAGTCACTAGATTACTTCCATAGTTACTAATTAATATCCACCTGTGGTCTCATTTAGTTGCCAATTATTACTACTTGTTACATCCACAACTTCAACAAAAATTTTATTAATTTCTGACTTTTTCAGGCCTGATAATACCTATTTAAAATTGTAACTATCAATATTATATTATTATATTACTCTGCTGTACATGTACTCCCCCCAAAAAAGAAACCGTACAAACGCTTTTGACCTTGAAAGGTACACTTTTGTACTTTATTTACCCCTAAAGGGTGCATATTAGTACCTCAAAAGTACACATTAATTCCCTAAAGTGTACATACAGTATTAGCACCTTAATGGTACATATTAGTAAGTGAGCGTGGCAATGGATCAAAACATTTTTTTTTTCATGACAACGAATGACTACTTTTATTACACCAAAGTTGACTGAGCCAGAGACTGTTCCACGTGAACATGTTTCCTTTGTATTTTGTGTGTTGTGTGCGAGAGCTCCCTCGCCAGGCCTCCTGTGGCCCGCTGTACCTGAGCAGGGTTCTGGAAAGGGACTGATGCCTTCTGAACCCACGCCGCCCTGCACGGTGACCCTTAATGGGCACAGTGTTAATCCTCTCAAAGTGCACTCTCCTGCTGCTGTGGACGTCCCGAGAGCGGGAGGACAGGAAGAGCAGGACGAAGAAAGGACGCAGAAGAGAAAAAGATAAAAAGAAAAGAGGGAAGGAGTGTGAGAAGAACTGGAAAACAGATCAACAAGAGCCAGAGAGCAAGATTAGCAAAAGCAGGAGGGTGGGTTATTATCAGTGCACTAGTGTGAAGATTTAATGAGTAGCATATGAGTGGAAAGACATGTGCTAGTCATACATACACACAGAAATACACAAAACAAGGCTGAAAAGTGGCGTCGTCCACACAGAAACCATGTAAACAGGCGCACAGACACTGGTTCTTTTCAGGTTTGGTTTATCAGCCATGAAATGGAGTCATGAAATGAGGAATTTCGAACCCTCCGGCAGAGGCAATCACATGCACATTCCTATTACATCTCAGCGCAAAACAACCGCAGCAAACAAATCATAAGACAGCCTGGCAACACTGGCTTGCAACCAAAAAGGTGCTACATTGTTCACTATCACACATAGAAACAAAGTATGCAAGATCATGGGCTACACTGATGCACAACCAATTAAAACTACTACAACTAGATAAAAACTATTAACACTGGTGTAGTCATATTAGCTTTGTTCCAAAACATAGTGAGCTCTCTTCTAAAGGTATGTCCACATTTACCGGCAAAATACAGTCATTCCAATAGGAATACATGCTAAGAGGAATTTTGTGTGATGGCGAAAGATTTCCACACACAGGTTTAGCAAAAGGTTCAAGTTAATCACACAAATCACCACATTGACCAACAGAAAGCTGCTTGGTTTGAATGTGACTTCTGTGTGAGCTGTGCTTCATACATTACTACACTATTGATAATAGACAATGGATGTTTTTTGTTGTCAAAATTTAGCTAATGTCACCACAACTTGAGGCAGCATCCTAATTCGTATTGAACCTCACTGGTGAGTGTCCTACTTACAAATGTTTTTATTAGAGTTCAAAGTTAGCATGTTGCTAAGCTAGAAAGAAATACTCTAAAGCTGCGTTTCTACTGCAGGAACTTTCCCCAGGAACTAGAGACGTTGGGGTGGTACTCCGTGTGTTCGACCGCAGGAATCAGGGTCTAAATTAAGTTCTGGCTGAAAATGTCCCCCTCAGAAAGTCCCTGCTCACGAGGAAGTACTTTTTCAAAGTACAGGAACTTTCGGGGGTGGGACCTGGGTGCTGAACATGTGATTGGTTGAGTTCATGCAGCATAATGAATCAGCGTATCGAATCAGTGGTTCGGAGCGCCAAAGGCACATGATTTCAGCAGTTTGGCGGTTTAACACGCGATCCGATTCATGATTCGATACACTGATTCATCTGTGCTCTGATGCTTCCTGAAGCAGTGTTTTGAAATCGGCCATCACTAAATAAGTCGTTATTTTGTTTTTTTTGGTGCACCAAAAATATTCTCGTTGCTTTATAATATTAATATTGAACCACTGTACTCACATGAACTGATTTAAATATGTTTTTAGTACATTAATGGATCTTGAGAGAGGAAATGCCATTGCTGGCAATGCAGGCCTCACTAAGCCATCGGATTTCAACTAAAATATCTTAATTTGTGTTCTGAAGATTAACGAAGGTCTTACGGGTGTGGAACAACATGAGGGTGAATAATAAATGACATTATTTTCATTTTTGGTGAACTAACCCTTTAAAAGTCTGTTGTGATGCATGCAGTAAGAGTTGTTTGCTATTCAAATCAACAATAGAGTTTAAAAATAAGATCAATGGACCGACGATGAGGTTAAGGCTTTATTAAGCTTATATGCGGAGGACGAAATCCAGTGGGAACTAGAAAGTAATATGTCACCAGACTAATCTTCACGGTACTTTAGACCACTATGAAAACGCAGACAGCAACAGGTCTGGGGGGGAAAAGTTCCTGGTGAAAAAGTTCCTGGGACGAATTGTTCTGGGTGATTTCTGTGGAAAGAAGGCTTAAAGTATAAACCCAGCTAACAGGGAATGTTCTCAGAACTAATGTCAGGCTAACGTTCTGGGAAGGTTCTCTCTAAATTAGAACATATTTTTGTTAACTGGGAACATACGTAACAAACAAATATTAGGTAAAAAGTAAACTTTTTACAGACATTTTGTGGAAATAAACGAATTCAAATAATCATAGGTATTTGTCTCACTTCATCCGCCATTTTGGATTAATGTTTTTATTGAAGTTGTCTCATTGCATTATGTGATTGACTTCTCATAGGTCACATGCAAAAGCCAAAACAAGCTTGTTTGGAACAGTCTTCGTTTAGACCGGCGGTGCCAAATCCTGCTCCTAGAGGTCTACTACCCTGCAAAGTTCAGCTCCAAACACGCCTGAAGCAGCTAATTAAGCTCTTCAGGTCAGAGATGGTCTTATTGGGAGATACGAGGGTCCGTGGCTCTACCATTTGAGAAAGCATAGTGGCTAACTTGAATCACATGTGCCTTAATAACCAATCACATCACAGCCTTGACATCATTTAATTTTGTGAAAGTTGTGCGACAGTCAATCACTGCTTGCAGATACCATAGAAATGAATAAGTGCCATAAACTGAATCATCATATCTGTCGTGCAATTGTCCATGACATCTCTAATAAAACAGCATTTTTTTGGTGTAAACTCTAAAAATAGATGTTCATCCAAAACGAATGTTTAAGAGTAGACATGTTGAAGATTAGCCAATGGGCTGTTGATTAAATGACAAGCTATTTCCTCACAAAAGCGGTTTATTCAGTGACATACATAAAAGAAAATAAAACAGCTTCTTGTCCATAGCTTTAGCTAACATTTTTCACATAAGGTTACAGGCTTGCCTTCAAGTAGCTTTTTTTTCAGGAGCTCCTGATAATTACAGACAGATGTGTTTAATCAGGTTTGAAGCTGAACTTTGAGGTAGGTAGATCTCCTGGAAAAGGATAGGGCACTGCTGATTTAGACTATGTCTTAAAATGTCTATGTAGACAGCTTACTAGGTTTTGGAACAGAGTTTGATCTTTGGTTAAAACATGAACCTCAGACCTAATGCGTCTGGAAGAGTAGATGTGAGTAACAGCCACATGTAATGCCTCCCCTACCTCTTGATGGTTTGGGTGATTGAAGACTGACGCTGGAAAGCAGCTCGACGGGGGTCAAAGAGGTCCCGTGGAGGGGAGGGGAGATGAGACGTTTCCACTGGCATACTGACGCTGCGATGGAAACCATGCCTCTTCACTGGCTGCAAAAAGAGAGACATGGACAGGATTGGAAACCAGGGCTAAACTCACTTAGAAGGACGGTTAGAGACAACACCGCTGTACCTGTACAAAAGTGGGAACTTCGTCCATGGACACCTGAGCGGTGGGAATGTCCAGTTTTAGCCATGGAGGCTTCTTGCGCTGCAGACTGCTGGTGCTGTCGCGTCTGGGTTCAGCCATGCTGCCTGCCTCTCCTTAGACCTGCCAGCTACAGAGAGAGAGAGAGAGAAAAAGAGATAAAGAGAGAGGTGAATTCTCAAAAGAATGGCACAGTGTTGAAATAAATCCTAAATTGAAGCAGCTAATCCTCAAAGTTGAGGCTCTGTTGTACTGATAAGGTTCATGACTATGGCTAATGTCACTAACACATTGCTCACTGCATAATGCACACAGTGTATACTGTATACAGCCTCAGGGCTCATCAATAAGGATTTTTTTCCTTATGGATTTTTATTGCCTTGCCAACATTTTACACTGAGTAACTCCAATGACAGCTATAAATTTATAAACCCACTTTTGCCTAAAAAAACACCTTTTCTGGATAGTAATTTTGCATTTTCTGTACAGTACACATACAGCAGCAGCATAGTACACATATTAGTAGTAAGCCGTTCTGAACATACCCAGTGTCTAATTAAATGTACTTTTTGTGCCACAAGATGGCAGTCTAAAATCACCTCAAGATATTCGAGAGCCCAAATATCATGTAAACCTTCCTGCTGCTGAGGAGGAAACCATAAAATGTAAATAAAGAGCAGTTTGCTCATATGTCTACATTCACTCATCACACTCATATCCACTTAACTGACTAATAAACATTTCTACTGTGGGGGTGGAAAAGTTTATTGTCAGTAGATTAAGCCTAAGCCACTGATTTTCTACTACCCTCTCATTTAAAGTGCTACTTGTGGCGGAGCAGGAATTTTGTGAGGCCATTAGCGTGTCTTCCCGCTGCATATTCCCACACAGCTTGAGCAGAGTGTTTACCGGATCACTGCAGCGTGCAGTCAGCAGACGAAAAGCACTAAACCAACACTGTTTCTGCTTTTCTCCATTCACTGATACTGCTTGTCAAGCTGTCAGTTCAGTGCAGCCTGTGTGTCCAAAGAATAGAAGTCTGCTACCCAACCTGAGACTGATGTTTGTGGGAGTTTGGACCGAATTCAAGTCAGGTCTTCATGATACCAGTTATCTAGTATATAGTTCATCCAAAAATGAAAATTATCCCATGATTTACTTACCCTCAAGCCATTCTAGGTGTATATGACTATCTTTTTTCAGACGAACACAATCAGAGATATATTTAAAAATATCCTGGCTCTTCCAAGCTTTATAATGGTAGTGACTGGGGGGCCTATTTTGAAGCCCCCCCAAAAATTCATCCATCCATCGTACATATAATCCAAACGGCTCCAGAGTCTCCAAAGGCCTTCTGAAGCGAAGCAATGGGTTTTTGTAAGAAAAAATATCAAACTTTAAATGCCAGACGGCCGTTCGCATACTGCACAACTCATCTTTTACTCACCCTCATGCCATCCTAGATGTGCACAGAGTTAAAGATCTTTACAGTGACTTTTTTGTTTAAACGGAATCATATGCAGTGCACCGTGACAAAATTACAATTATTTAAAAGATGTAGAGAATAACTCCTTATGACCCCTGATTGTTATAAAATTACAATTAAGCAAACCTACTGTACGCTTAAAGAGGTGTTTAATTATGATTTCACTTTTTTAACTTTAGTTAGTGTGTAATGTTGCTGTTTGAGCCTAAACAACATCTGCAAAGTTACAACGCTCAAATTTCAATACAAAGGGAGATATTTTCTTTTAAAGAATTCGCTCTTTAAGGACTACAACAAATGGCTGGTAGGGACTACAACGAGCTTCTTCCTGGGTTTAGTGACATCAATAACCCTAAAATTTACATAAACCTTGCCCCTGAGAACATGTAACAAAGGGGGTGAGGCCATGTTGGGCTGCTTTAGAGAAGAGGAAAAGTTGTTGTAGTAGAGTGTTGCAGTCATTTTACGCCGAACTGCTTCACAAATGAGGGTCAATTCAATGCTGGATTTGCACAAAAGATTAACATGACGGCACATGCTAGTCGATGAGTTGAATCAACTCCACAAAACTACATAAATTTATCCACTAACCATTCAGAAACGTCCAGTTTCATTCTATAAGTTGTAACTTCTTCCTGAGTCTCTCCATCAGTGTCTGACTCCGGTTTGAACAATGTAAGGCTGAACACTGTTACTGACAATCCTCATTTTGGCTGCGTGAGATTCTCCAGCTCACGCTCCAACTGAAGCGTGAGCTGTTAAAGCTCCGCCCTCTTCTGGAAAGGGGGCCGGGAGCAGCAGCTCATTTGCATTTAAAGGAACACACACAAAAATTGTTTGTTTTTGCTCTGACCCAAATTTGACAAGCTATAATAACTAGTTAAAAGTGAGAATTTTTTTTTTTTTTGGACATTCATCTCCCACTACACATTGCCTTTTATAGTAAAAATCCAGCCAGAAATGAGCCAGAAGTTAATTCAATAACCACTTTGATGGACTTAACAAGTAATTAATGAGTAAGACTGAATCACACAATAACTTGTCAGTTTGTGGGTCTTTTTTGACTGAGTAATTTACAAGAATCAATTGTACATGACTACAATGGTCCAGCAGTGTTTTGCTTTTTCCATGTAGCCAGTGAAGACAACACAATAGAAAGGCAAGTTTATTGTCTTTGTGTTATTTGTCTTTTTATCACATCACAGACAATTCACAGTGCAAACTCATACATTTCTGCTTTGGTGCAGTCGATTCAGCAGAGGCACAGTTACGGTACGAATGTTCAAAAACCTTTCTACAACCCATTTTTTATTCTAAAGGCCCTTTGCTTTGACAAGGGAGTGATGTGGAGGCAAAAGGCAGTCGTTCTGGGACATATATATTCAACCCTCGGGAAGGCCTCCAAATCTGCTTTCGGTTACTCTTAACAAAACAGATTTAACACAGCACACCACTCTTTTAAGACCCCATGATGGAGTGATGGTGGAAGCTACTTTGAAAAATATAAATCACAGAAATACACAGTCACAAAGAAGTTCATAAATCCTGAGTGAATGTTTCAACTTTAAACTCATCAAAATAGTAACTTATCAGCAGGCACCTGGCAGGAAAGAAGCCCCGAGTCTGCAGCTCATGGTGGAAAGTGAAACACTCTTGTTGCCCATGAGAAAGTTCCTGCCCGCTGAAGAGGAATGTGGACTGATATCATCACTGACCATTCAGTATGTGTGCGGTGTGATGACTGTGAGATTACAGAGCAGACAGGAGCAAAGCCCCAGCTTTGAGGACACCCCTGTCAGGCCATGCCAATGGTTTTCCACCACAGATAAAGGCTGGGCAATGCAGGTCAAAATATAATATAATCAATTTTTAGTGCCGATATTCAATGGATACTTATGCATTTGTTCCAAAATTGATTAACAGTAATGTCACTAGAGCAGTGGTCAACAGATGCATCTCAAATATTTCTCAAAATTGTCCAGCCCCACCACAGAAAAGAACCACCTGCCAGGTTCAATATCCTACCAGACCCATTACAGAAATCTAATCCTATCTTTTAAGCATGTCAGAACTTAAATTGGCTAATTCTGAAAGGCAACGATTACGTTTGACGCAGCAGTCAGAAATGAGAAGACGCAGTTGTGCTGTGTGATAGACCGCTGGAGAGGCCTGAGGGAGACACATGAAAGCTTCCTGTCAGTCTTTGATCCGGAACAGACCACCATGACTGTTTAATGTCTGTATCAGTATCCACCATCATCTCATTAATCTGGCCACTAAATCACACGACAGGCTGATTACCGACTGCATGAGAGCCATCAGCCGCGGGTCTGCACATTGCATTGTGGGATTGCGGTAATTATCTTCTACACCCTTGTCATTTGACTCCAAACCCTACAGCTTCCCTTCCTGAGAAGCTAATATGTAGCATGTGCCTGGGTTTATGTTACAGATGCCTAAGGTTAGTTTGAAAAAGAGCTGATGTTACATCGCCAGCAATTAATTCCCTTCAGCTTTACTGTCACATCTTAAAAGTTATAGCACCTGTCAATTACAGAAGCATGTTTTTGGGCTAGACTTCATGCTGGTTTCTCGAGCCTGTGCATGCATGGACATTGTGGCATCCATCACAAGGCTGCACATGTCGGATATCCCCAGGAGAACCATGGGAAGAACCGCACAATGCCAGCTGTGTGTTTTGTAACACTCCATCAGAATGTGTGTGAGATGCTGGGCAGCTGTAGCCCAATGCATTATGTAGATGTGATGAGATGTATACAGTTATGAATTCTACTGAGGCTTGTAGACTTTTTACAAGGACTTAATGTAATTGATTTGACTGGACTAACACTATCGGATGAGAACTGAAGTGAGCTGGGGTGTGTTTCCCAAAGCCAACTTTGGTCGCAAGTTCCGTCGTTACCAACACAATTCCATGGAACTTGCGACTTAATCGATGACTGTCATGCAAATCATGCTCTAAATTCCAAATCTTTTCATGCAATAGCCTTGTGTGAAGAGCAGATCAAAATGTAATCTTTTATTTTTGGGTGAACTATCCTTTTAAGTGCCCCGTTCAACATCACAATGCTGATAGACAGTTTATATAAGGTTTGAAAATACAACCTTTCAGTCAGTAGCCCAGACCTTGACCCATCCACATCACTCAAAGTTATTAATTAGGACATTTTATGAAGGATTTTTTAATATCCTCTACAGTCAGAGAAGACAGTTTAGCAGGTCATGGGAAGGATATCCTTGAATGAGAGCGATATCCTTGAGGAGGGAGACCATGGATTGAATTCTACACATGGCTGTCATCCAAAGGATATGAGTCTTCTTTAAAGGGTTTCATTCAGATTTATGCTTCCACACAGAAAAAGGAAATTGATCCACTCAAGAGCTTCAAAAAGATCACTTGTATCAAAGTTACCTTGCCCACTTTTAAGGAGCGCTTGTCTGAATCTCTCTTGTGTCAATGGTCAGGGTTTTAGCATTCTCTCTTCCTGACCGCACCACATGTGGCGTCACTAAATGTTTTTCTTTTTATGTAGCCAAGTAGTGATTTGTTTTGACTGTCCGATTAGATCAAGAGTAAGAAAATCTCGGCTTTTATCTTGACATTACATTGTTTGCGATTAGCTTCCTGCCCTTGTGTTACTCCAGGCAAAAGCCTGCCACGAGCTAAAACTTCCTGTCTCGAGACATCAGATACATTTTAAACTATAACTGGTATTTACAGAAAACTAAAGTGTTGCTATAGTGCTGGGAATTCAAGATATAGGAGGTTAACATGTAAACACAAACTGGCTGTTGAGTTTTCTCTCGTTAAGACACAACAGTCTTTTATTATACAGGCTTTATTGTGCTTTTATGATTTGAATGATCTGTTCACACCACAATTGTATACAGTAACTGGCTGAATGATTGCTAGTCATGCGTGACAGGTTGTGTAGTAATGGACAGGGCCACTGTTAGAGCGGGTGAGACTTTAGATGCTAACAGTAGCGTGTGTGTGTGCGTTTGTGCGTGTGTGTGTGTGTATTGGGGTGTTGAGCTGTAGAACTGCACATTGTGCATTTTTCAGCAGGCCTTCTGTTTCCACATCAGCCACTCAAGACAGACCCTCGCCACCAGCAGACCAAATGGAAACTTCCTGTCTGAGATTTTCCACCATTTGAGCCTAATATAGAACACACGGGCGAGCCAGATACGATTGTTTTTGGAGAAATCTATCTGATTGGATGACCTGCCACTGCCATCTGTTTGTCAGAAAAGTTAAAGGTCTATAATTTAGTTATTAAAATATTTCCCATATTCCAGGTTAATATGCACACAAGTCTATGAGATGTATAATGCTTTTTTTCAAAACCTTGCTCTGTTCAGATTAACATATGAGCTCAACCAATGGCGTCATTTGGGGGCGGGGCTATCTTTTCAGTAAGTAAAAGGGATTTTAGCATAATTCTAAAATGTCCACGTTCAGGTTTTGGTACACGTCTTTTTTTGCTGTAAATTTTTTACTGATTTTTATAAAGTAAACGTAAGCATAACTTGATATATTACTTGGCTGAAGAAACTTGATTGTTTCTGTCACTGAATAAAAAAAAAAAAAAATATATATATATATATATATATATATATATATATATATATATATATATATATATATATATATATATATATATATATATATATATATATTTTTTTTTTTTTTTTTAATCTCAAAATTCCAACTATTTTTTCTTGCAATTGCGAGTTTACATTTACCAATTTTGACTTTTTTTTTCTCGGAATTGAGTGATATAAACATCCAATTGTGAGTTATAAAGTCAGAATTGATAATTGTCAGAAAAAAAGTCAGAATTGGACTTTATAACTCACAATTGTGAGTTTATATCACTCAATTCTAAGAAAAAAAGTCAGAATTGCAAGATGTAAGCTAGTAATTGTGAGAAAAAAAAAAGTATTTTTTAAAATCTTTTTACATATTTTATTCCGTGGCGGAAACGAGCTTCCATAGACAAATTATGTGTCAAATATGATCTATGAGGCTTCTGGGGAATGTTTATTTGTACATCTCTCAATCATCATTGTACTGCATTGCATTACATGTTTCGCCCCTAAAAATATAAACAACAGAGCTTTGATTAGATCATTTTACCAAGACATGTTATTGTGAAATATAAAGACCACTTTTATGGTGCTTTTTGTGTGTGTGTGTTTTTTTATTTTTTTAGATCAACAGTCTCAGTCTCTATTCACTGTATAGAGAAGAGCAGCTTAGACATCCAGCAAAATGTCTTATTTTGTGTTGCACAGAGGTTTGGAACATCATGAGGGCGAGTCATATGAATTTTCCATGAGAACATTCCCTCTACAAAGCAATCTAGCATTTTGTGAGAAGAGAAAAGCACTGAGTTCAAGCCAACCCAACCACATTTATATTTTATTAGGTGGCGATTTTGTATTAATTTGTATGATGCGATTTGTACAGAAACTTACGATTGTTAGAAAAAACTAAGCATAAAGGTCCACCTCTAAATCTAACCATCAGCAAGTCGAATGAGATCACACAAATTCATATGAATTATCCACCAATATAAACAAAAAATAGTTACAAATCACCATTAGAGTGTATTGGTTCAAGCAGCATGTTCTGAGCAGATACTCAGGCCTTGCATGTGTTTGTGTTTATTTGGGGTAACAGTGTTTGATGAAAGAGCCCCAGGGCAGAAGGAAGAGGTTTAATGAGTGGGGCAAAAGAACATAGCGATGGATGATCTCATTTATTTGTTTGTTTGAAACACTGGACACTTCCTCCCTAAAGGCTGAACATCCTGGCCTTGAGGAAGGCTTCTCTCTCTTTCTCTTTCTGTCTCGCTCCCCTCAATTTCTTGGACCCATAGTTCTTGCACACACAAGTGGCTGCTCTGCTCGCAGCATTTATAATGTGATGTCTTTATTTCCCAGTCACAGGGAGTTTAAACTCCCCCGGTTGCACACATACCACAAAGCAGCCAACATTGTTATTTCCGCCCATGCCAAGCTGACTCCTCCTTTCCTCTCATACACTACCAGCAGTGTGCCGAGAGGATCTGCCCAGTCTCAACAAATCAAGCCTGAAAGGAATTCCCCTTTTACTCCCAAACATGGAAAGACTGACAGTTGGACTTTAAACTGTAGCCTTGTGTAACTATTCTACCCAGACACTGTGGAAGTCCATGGTCATGATTAGGGCTGGGTACTGACACAAATTTTACAATTCGATACCAATTCAATTAGATTCGATGTTTATTTATTTGAATATATATATCAGATACAGTACATGTCAAATTTTCTCAAGGAAAAAAAATCTCAATTAAAGCTGCAAGCAGTGATGAAAGGGCCCTCGCACCCAGGCTCACCGCCACCCGTTGGCATCAGGAAAACTGAACAGTGGGCGACATGCATGTAAGCGAGAAAATACAGGACAATTATGGCCAAGTCAATTCAAAATGCCACACTTCCTGCTGCCAACAGGTGGCGCTTTGACCATAACTGAATATTGCAATGTAGATGTCTTCAGGCCAGGACTGTTATCAAACATGTAAAGTTTGGAGCAGATCGGACATTGTATGCCTGAGTTACTACAACTTCCTGTTTCTTTCGTGGCGTTATACGCATACATTAGCGCTTAGCCAAGTGTTGCATGATTTAACGTGTTTCTAGTATGTTTAGGTACTTCGTGGCATATTGAAATGTGTTTCTGGGAGTGAATTAAAGCGTAAAGCATACCATTTCCTGTTACCCACAGATGCCGCTATGACTGTAACTGAATATTGCCATGTAGATGTCTTCAGGCCAGGACTATTATCAAACATGTGAAGTTTGGGGCAGATCGGACATTGTTTGTCTGAGTTACAACAACTTCCTGTTTCTTGGCGAAACATCAAACTTTATCAGGCCGCCACGGACACGCTCTTCAGCGAAAACTCTAGATCTTCGCAATTTAATGTCTCAAAAGGCCTTTAGATTAGACTAACCAAATATGATGTTGATCTGATTAAAGATCTAAGAGGAGTTCGTTAAAGTACAATGCCTGGAAATGGCAAAAACTGCCAAAATTTTGCAGAGAAAATTCAAAATATCTCAATTCTTGTTGGGTTTTCAGATTTTGCACCAAGGGGCTTTTTTGTAGGTATTGGGCTGTTACATCTGTCTACCGAATTTCATACCTGTACGTGAAACGTAGCACGAAGGGCGCTTAATTGAAATTTTGTAGGTGGCGCTATCGAGCCATTTTGCCACACCTAATTCTGAAACCCATATCAGATGTAAATTTTCACCACTTCTGACACGTGTGCAAAGTTTCATGAGTGAAGGTTAATATTAAATGACTTGTATAAACACTGATTGAGCGATTCCATGAGACACGATACAGATTTCTGTAAGTTGTACCGTATCTTTTAGCATACATTCTGATGTTCATTCATGTTTATTTCATGCTGGTGTTAAAGCGTAAGAGATGATCCGTTCACGTGCACTTTGCAGCAACCGAGATCTGTCAGGCCATTAAAGAGAGCTAAAACAGTATTTATCGTTTAAATTCGTAATAAAATGGACAGGATTTGAATTCTGAGACTTTGTTTCATATCAAAAGTAACAAAGCACAAAGCTTATCATGATTTATTAGGGAGGCGTTCTACAATGTTACGTTCATTCATCAACTGAAAACAGCATAGACTAAAAGATTGATTCTTTGGATCTAAAGAATCAATAGTGGTTCATTAAAATGAGAATTGATTAAAATTGAGAAATCAAAATTTTTTTTTAACCAGCCCTAGTTGATACATGTTGAGCCGATGCTATGTCAGGGTAGTTGGGATGAGGTCGCTGTGTATTAAGGATGGAATATGAGAACGTGTGTTTAAAAAAAATCTGCAAACATTTTTAGCAATTCATCAGCTGAAATCTCGATTATATCTCCAGCGGTATGGAAGAGCAACCTCTGAGTAACATGATATTCCTTTGGGTGTGTGTTCTGTTGTGTAACTGCAGCTCATCTTCAGTCTGTCTATTTTGTGCATAAAGTGCAGATTCAGTTTTTTTGTTTTTTTTTAATCTTTTTATAGCTCACCAATTTTGAAGCCGACAACAGCAGGGGAGCTGCTCAAGCTTGGTGGAGGATTCTGGACAACTTTTGACAGAGATTAGGAGTCTAAAAATAAAGCCCATCATCTAGGAGGAGAGAAAGCAGAGAGAAGCCAGGTGACTGTGCTGCTACAGCAGACTGCTGCCAGAATGACATAACCAAGGGTACAGTGCCATGCTGAGCTCACGGTTGCTTCAGCTCATGCTCCATCTTCTCATGAAGGACAAATGAG
This sequence comes from Megalobrama amblycephala, assembly GCF_018812025.1. Lineage (NCBI taxonomy): Eukaryota > Metazoa > Chordata > Actinopteri > Cypriniformes > Xenocyprididae > Megalobrama > Megalobrama amblycephala. Next base: position 38,041,138 of record NC_063044.1, on the reverse strand, counting down.
CACGATAATTAACCATACTTCATCAGAAAGCAAAAAGAATTCTGAACGGCTTCAATATGAAACCAGAATTCAATTCTTTTCCTTTACGCACAATGGACTATATGCATGGAACGCTCTTTAGAACTTCCGCACTAATATAAACCAGCTGGAAATCTTCCGGTGAAATGTCACTTGTTGGTGTGTCGTTATCTTCAATGTCCTGAGGTAGCTTTAACAGCATCAATAGTGTAATTTATAATCAGAATATAGTCACTTAAATAGTCAGGCCTAGCATTCATTTAGTTATTCAAAAGTAAGACGACACAAAAAAGACATTTTAGTTAGATTCATTGAATAAAATATGAGTTTTCACAAGTTTGCCAAAATCATTGAGCTTGCACTGCACAGCTTCTGTGATTACAAAGGGAGAAGCGCGGTGCTTGCTTTCTGTGTAATTCATTCACAAGAAAAGTTATTGTTTTTCATGAGATTTTGAGTATTTCATACTTCACCTTGACCAAATGTATTTTTAAACCTAGTGATTTTATAATGTTTAATATTTATTCAAAAGCAAAACTGAGTGAAAAACTATTAAAGGAAATGGCTAATATGCTCCTGTGCCGGCATCTGCTGGTTATAGTGGTATTAATGTCTGTTTTATTTTTTAAATAAAAGTGTTTTCTATCAAATGTTGGATTTCCTACATCTTGAAATGTTTGGTTTCACAAATGGGGGCAATCTCAAAAGGATGGACAAATAATGTTTTTGGTTATCATATTAAAAATAACATTTAAGAGCTGGAAAAATGTTGCATGTGCATGTCTAATTACAGACACTGTATTCCTTATTCAAATGTTCCCAGCTTCGTCTTTATTGCAATCAATAAAGCTAGTTTATTGGCAAATTAGGCAAGTGTGATATCTGCATTAAAATATACATACAACATTAAAAATTCAACCATTGATGGTTTAGTGTCGATGAACAGCGAGTACAGAATGACAGCTAACAGTTCACCGGAAATGCCAAACAACAGTGCCGCGGTGGCCAAGTAATGTAATCTGTGTACGGCTGAACACTGGGTAACACCGGTAACACAGACTACCGCAGCAAGCTTAATTTGTAGGCCACATTTGAATGAGGCTTCAAACTTGGAGAGCCTTCATTGTGGTGACGCATTCACCCTTTGAATGCGGCCTTTGAAGGATGCAGCTGCTGGGTTGCTGTACATTAAGTAAAGCTGCACACGTGAAACAAGTTCCAAGCTGATAATACTTAGAGTTAGGATGTTGTTCAAAACCATAACCACAAATACAAGTAATAATAATAGTAATGCACGCACTAATAATATCATGACCATCCAATAGCAATCCAACAATAATCCACTGAATAACAAAGTCCCACCATACATTATTTCCAGCTGTACAGTGTGCCTCACTCACATTACATTCTGTGTCATGTTGTCTTTAGAGGAGATGGGGGAGGGCCGATGGTCTGCACAGCAGGCCATACATACAGCATTCCTTCTCATCAGATGGAAATACTCAGCATAGTCGCCCATCACGCTGCACACCCCCGAACTGCTCGAGCCCATTACATTTCTGAGCGCAGACTGACACTGTGACGTGACAGTCTGTCACCCTGAAACATTTCATCTGACATTAAAAAACAAACACACACACAGGAATACCCTTTGCAGCTGACTCTCTGATCATGTATCAGGGCAGTGGTGGTCAGGACCGACTGTGTCTCAGTAGTGGGCGGAGCTTCTGCCATTGCCCATGTTTGCTCAGCATGCCTCAGCAGCACATCAGGGTCTTTCCAGGGGAAACTAAACACTTCAAAGTGACCAACTGCAATCTATGAAGTGAGCAAACAATATGTCTGCCATGCTTAAAGTGACAGAAAGAAGATATTTTAGCCGCTCTTTTCCCAAAAGTTGCTCTTTTCCATGCAATTAGTCCCCATGGAGATGAGGCTTTCGAGCTTCAAATAAAGGACGCAAAAGTACCATAAAAATATCTTAAAAGTAGTCCATATGAATGCATTGTTGTATGTAGTCACGCACAGCTTTGCAATAGTTAGGGGTTATTCACTTAGAATCCTCCCCTGCAGTGGCTGTTAACTGCTGTGACATGATCGAAAGAACGAATCATTTAAACTTCAGTTAGTGTAATGTTGCTGTCTGAGCATCAACAAATGGCTGGTAGGGACTAATGAGCTTCTTCCAGGGTTGGTGACATCACAAACCATAAAGTTCAGTAGCCCCGCCCACTCTTTCGAGTTTGACAAGTAGATGTGACGCAAACACTGGATTGAGCAACTAAGCGATAAACATGCCTTTGAAGAGTGCAAAATGTTTTGCAGTGCCAGGTTGTGGAAAAACAAAGTAGCTGCATTGGATTTAAGCCTGAAATTAAAAAAACAATTCTATATTGGATCCGACAGGAACGGTGAAACACACTTATGTGAGTAAAAAGTTTTTACTGTGTCACTATTGCTTTATTACAGATCATTTGATATGTGCGGATTATGTGAACATAACCAAAATCACCAGTGACCTATGTAATGATGTTTTTGTCTCAAAATTGTTTATTGTCAGTAAATCAAACCATTGACTAAACGGTCAACTTCATATTGTTTCTCTTAGTAGAATGAAAATAATGTGTTATTTAAACTGTGATTAAATAATATATATCAAAGAACGCTCCCTTTACAATCGCTAGAGCTGTCAATCAAACAGTGCGAGTGTTCTAGACTCTCGCCAAAACTCCCGTTAGAATCAAATCTCTTATTTACATTGTGTTTGCACTGTTAGTTATGATGAAAGCATTCGTTAGTGTGCAGAAATCGAGTTACAATGACGAGATCACTGCATTCATGAACTCAACATGTCTGTGATCGACTACATGCTCATCACTGCAACCTTTCATGCCATGATTAGTAAACCTTGAGAACTGTAATAGTAAAAACTTTTCGAAAAAGTTTGAGAGAATTCCACATGTAATACTTAGCTATTTCCATATGCAAAGATGTCAGCCAATCACAGCAGTGGGTGTTTACACTTAAGTCTCACAGCAGACACGCCCCTTAAAACAGAGCGTTCAAATCAGAGGGCTAAAATCAGAGTAGAAAAATGCCTTTTATTTCTAAATTATGACAATTTTGATGTAAAAATCATACTAACATATAGGCCCGGTTTCACAAACAGGGCTTAGCCTAAACCAGGATTAGGCCTTAGTTCAATTAGGGCATTTAAGTATCTTTTATAAACTTTCACTAGAAAAAAAAACTGGTGTGCATCTTGAGATAAAACAATGGCAGTGACAATTTTTAAGATATGTCAGAGTAAGTTGCTTTCAGTTAAAACAGCTCAAACATGCATTTTAGTCTGGGACTAGCTTAAGCCTTAAGGGGTATAAGTGCACCCCAGGAATCATTATAATAAAATAATGAAATAATGCAGTTCATGACCCCTTTAAGAATTGGATATTGCTAGTTTTGCTATATTGCTACTCATGAACTCTCATGAAAGTGTCATGAAAAGCAAGGTCAGAAGTTTATTTTTTTTTAGTTAATAATGATTTAAATTACACAAAATTCCATAGCTTGAAAGCTTCATTGCAATTATTTGGGGAAAAAGATGTTTTCCATGGAAAAAGAAAGCCATACAGGTTTGAAGCAACTTGATGGTGAGTAAATTATGACAGAATCTCTTTATTTTTGGGTGAACTATCCCTTTAACCTCCTTCAAAGTGACAGTAGAGTGCATACCAAGAATTAAAGCATGAAAAGGAAGCATAATACAAATTCAAACCAAAGAAAACACTGAATACTAAACGGTCAATTCAAAGCATAATCTTCTGCATTCAAACTCCCACATTCTCCCTCTATATCTCACGGTCCACTGCAGCGTTGCCTCTAACACTGCATTAAGCCGGGTGGAGGACTGATTTAATTATCACGAGCAAATTACTCAGATACTAAGTATCATCAGCTGTTTCTCACCATGATCCAGAGGCCGAGGAATCCACCTCTGAGTCACTGCTGAAACAACCTCCCCTGGTTTTGTAAGACGTGAGGCCTCACGCACCGTATTGTTCAGTGACCTTTAGCTGCGCACATTATTGTGCAGACTTACAGTTCTCAACACTCCCATCCAGAAATAGCCTCATATATATTTAACAATCACTCGGGGGCCTTAAACTGCGGTAACAGGCATGACTCCCTACATACATGCCACTCAACACTTCATACTGTTCAGCTTCACCTCAAAACCACATATAAATGTCACAACACTTCAGTATATCACATTAGACTCCAGAGAACAATAGCAATTTGCATTAATTTACAAAGTAATTGTCTGATTTAAACATGTTTAGGAGAGAACGACACTCATGTCCTGTATGGAACCTAAAAAAGTCCATATAATTGAAGTCAAAGACCTCCAATGTTTCTGGTTCCCAACGTCATTTTTTTCTGGATCTATCCCTTTATATCTGAAAGTGCGTCATATCGATCAATTATTTAGCAATGCAACATCCTTTGAATAATTCACCACCTTTTATTTTTTATTTTTGGAGCATCTATAAACAAATCTCTCTGGTGACTAAGCATGAGCAGAGAGTGGTCTGAGAATCTGTTTCCTCTTGAAACCTGCAGGACAACTTTTTCCTCCACTGGAGAAACAAGCACTTTTCTGGATCACTGCAAGTGCAAGAACTATCAACCAAAGAAAAGTGATTCATTCATCTAGCGGGAACTGAGGAACATTACAAACAATTTATGTATTTACGTACACAGGCAAAAGCCGACATAAAACGAAGAAATAAAAAGAAAGAGAGAACATTTATTTATTATAGGAAGTGCCGTTGTTTATGGTTGTGGATTAGTTAAGTGTTATCGGAAGAGGTGTGTCTTCAGCTGTTTCTTGAAAGTTTCTGAGTCAGAGCAGATAATATGCCTGAAAACCACAAGTGAAATTGTTTGTGTTTTGCATTACATTGCATTACAAATTATGTTGTCAGTATCACAATTTGAGTGAAAAGATCAATGATCAATGTCACAATTTGACCTAGAAATAGTGCAGAATCTTTGTTTATTTCCAGGTTGTATTTTGTACATGATTTTTTAATATTGAGCCCAATGCCTATTAAAACTAAAATTCCTTTCTTGCCAAACGACAAACTCTGTATAAATATATATTTTACTGACATAAGCAATATCTCCATGATGCCCAAACATTCAGTACAAACTTAAGCCATCACAGCATTTTGTAAAATCCACTGAAAATGTCAGAGAAGGAATTCAGGGTGAATATTTTGAAAGTGTCAGTTTCTATTTCTACTGTTCTTTCACTATAGAGTGGGTGTATTTGGCTACAGAGGGTCTGAAGTTTGTATGAATATGAGCTCCACACCCTGAGTTTGTGTGCTGCCTACAGCTGTCTGCTCAATGTGTCAGAAGGGAATAAAATAGAGTAGGAGGCCTCAGTGTAGTGAGACCAAAATCACATGACACCCAGTTACAGCACACAGTCACATACACCATAGTATTTACACATTTGTGGTGGACATAGTGGCTAAAGTCATAATTTAGGGAGCATTCAGGTCAGTTGGGACACTTTTTAGCATTGACATCACTCTCAAAACTTGGAACAATGGTGTCAATGATGACATTTTGTGTGAACTATCAATTTACTGATTGATTACTGACTGATTACAAATGCATTATATGGGACGTTCTTTGAGTTTAGAGTTTCTACCTCTATAAACAAAATGTTTATTATTTTCAACAAGCACATACTGCAGGTAGAGTTGTCAAAATTACCGACTTTGTTTCCACGTCGGTACTGAAATTTAAAAAATGTGATGCTTTGAGCACTGTTGAGTGGATTCGTAAACACCTCTGATTGGCCGTTGCTTTCCGTGTGCTTTCAAACGCTCCCATGCATTGATCATTAGTTGCGTCCCAAATGACGCACTATACACTATGTACTTGTGCACTATGCACTCATCCATGTAGTGCGTGAATTGTATAAGGTTATTTTGTCATTTAACAACGGAGTCCGATCCTCTCTTCCCCTCCACTACGTAATTAAAGCTGCGAAAGTTGAGTGCATGAAGTGTCCAACATTCCACAGTTCGTTTTTTCTGTTAATTTAGTGCATCATCCGGGTATTTAAAGTGCACTTTTTCTTTTTGGAATTTTCAGTGTGAGCGCACTACTCGCACTATTTATACTTAAAAACGTCATAGAATAGTGCATAAGTACGCGAATTGGGACGCACCTATTGTAGCCAATCACAGACATATCTGATGAGCACGTGAACACAATGGCCAATCAGAGGTGTTTACGAATCCCCTCAACAGCGCTCAAAGCTCACATTTTTAAAATTTCAGAACCGATTGGTACTGAAGTCGGTACTTTAGACAACTCTAATTTCAGGGATCACTACAGTGTTTGTATGTCATACAGGGCATTCAATATATGTGTTGCTCTTTATAATTTCCATAGAGCCAATACTAACTAGAGTGGACATGCAGAGGAGGAAAACAATGAAAAAAGGTCTTATTTAAATAACCATAACTGAAGAACATGTGATTTGCATTCACAAGCTGGTGATGGCAAACACAGCAGTGCACTTTTACTTTCATAAAGGGTCATATCCTGACTGAGGAATCAAATTTCCTTGATCTGTTATGATAAAAGAGCTTGATGTGCTATGCAAACATGCTATAACTGTCAGTACTCAAAACACATTGCAAAAAGAGCATTTATTGAATCTAAAGGTATGGTTACATGACAACAATGTACAAAAGACTGAAAAGTTTTTCCTTCGCGTTTTTTTTGCATACAGATGACAACATTGTCAAAACTATCTCCGTTCACACAGATCCGCGAAAACAACTAAAAACACTGTATTATTCCAGGCCAGTAGTTGGCGATGTCACTTTGTAAAGATGCGCTTATACGCACGTGCATGATGTCACCGTTTTCACAAATTCGCATTGTAGATTACACAGCGATGGTAATGGTATAGTTTTCAAAAACTTGCACTTTGAAACCTGTTTTCAAAAGTTTACATTTTCTGGCCACCAAAACGCTGCTGTCTGGTAAATGATCAGCCAAAACGCATAATAAAAAGTTTTTTATTTTTAGTTAATGGCACCTAAGCTGCAAAAATGACTCATTATGAACTGTAACCTGAGACGTCACACTGATGAAAGCATCAACATCATTAACCGTCTATATTTACACATCATTGATGCCTACCAGGTGATCAGAAACCTATTCATGCCACAATTTATATCATAAATAATGATTATTTTCATAATGATATATTCAAAGGGCAATCAACTAATGAATGGTTTATAGCTGTCTCTGCATATTAAAGGGTTAGTTCACCCAAAAATGAAAATTATGTCATTAATTACTCACCCTCATGCTGTTCCACACCCGTAAGACCTTCATCCATCTTCAGAACACAAATTAAGATATTTTAGATGAAATCCGAAATTCGGATTGCGTATCAAACTGCCAAAGTCATGTGAACCATTGAAATTTCGAAACACTTGTGATGTAACGAAGCCTCGTTTACCGAAATCATGTGACTTTGGCAGTTTGATACATGCTCCGAACCACTGATTTGAAACAAAAGATTCATAAAGCTTTGAAGCTTCATGAAGCAGTGTTTCGAAATCGCCCATCACTAGATATTGATGAATAAAGTCGTTATTTAGTTTTTTTGGCACACAAAAATTATTCTCGTCACTTCATAACATTAAGGTTGAACCACTGTAGTCACATGAACTGTTTTAAATATGTCTTTAGTAACTTTCTGGACATCTGAAAGTGTTAATTATCTCGCTGTCAGTGGAGCCCTCACTAATTTTATCAAAAATATCTTAATTTGTGTTCTGAAGATGAACGAAGGTCTTATGGGTGTGGAACGACATGAGGGTGAGTAATTAATGACAGAATTTTCATCAAGCTGAGAAAAACAGGTATGTTTAATAAAAATTACACACTTCACCTTTAAATGCACACAAACAGACTAAAAAAGTCAGTGAATCAAGGCAGAATGTCTCTGCAACCCTATGTACATGAAGACAACTCCCACTACAGATGTCAAAAGGATCAATAGTGTCAACTTTTCAGCTTGTGGCAGGATTTTGACAAGACATTTGACCTCTTTTCATTTCATCTGACTCTTTGGCTGTGCTGGGTTTCCTCTCAGGAGACCAGCTTTACAAACAGCGAAACAACCCATGTTTCAGGCAGCTCCCTGACAGAGAGGCTCCAAGCCGCATCTCCAACCTGCTAAACAAGTGACTGATTGTCTGCTGGAGGTCAGACGTTTTCCTGTTAAGTGAGCTAAGAGCGGATTCTCAGTCACAGCGTGCCCAAAAACATGTGATCCCCATCTAAATAGTTTCCAGCATGATATCAGCCTGAATCAGGCCACAGAAGCTCTTATTGTGCTCTCGGTATGAGCTTGATGAGCATCAAGCAGAACAGAAGGTCAGCAGACGGGACCATCTTTGCAAGGGAAAAAACATCCAGCGAAAAGTTCATACAAAAATGGCATTTGCCGACATCTACACTTTGCGGTTCAATTTCTGCACTAAAAAAAAAAAGCTATGGCCCATGTACCACTTAAAGGTGCTACAGAGGATGTTTTGTTTTATACATGTTTGCAATATTACTTGAAACTGTCTTTACTAACTGATAACTGCCATGACGTTCCTTGTGAGAGACGAGCGCGGCTGCGCGCTCCAGTAACTTTCCACACTCCACAGGCGCCACATGCAATGTTTTTGTCAGGAGACAGGAGTAACAACTGCAGATTATGAGTTACCTGCGGTGAGTCTGACATAATGAATCCACTAACACGACACAGCGAATGCCGGTGGTAAACAAACACTCGTGTTCCAATACTCGTGCACGAGTTTTGGGAGGCGTTCCCTCGAAATGAGCTGTGAAGGAGGGGGGTTGTTCTTACGCATGCGCTCATTTCAAAAACTCACTAACAGTCTTTGGTTTCTCAGTCAACGAAAAGATCCTCTGTAGCACCTTTAATATGAAGGAATTTTCTGTTTGTTCTGAATTTCTGTAGGTGTTTTACCCGTATTTTGAATTACGCACTACATTGTAAAAGTAACGGAAAAGGTACTGGTAATTTTCCACCAGGTCATTATCCACTTTTTTTACCGATTTTTTTTTTTTTTGTTACAGTGTGAGATATTTATATCCCAATATATATGACTATCATGTAATGTAATTTCTCAGATAATATGTTTTTGCACTGAATACAAGTAATAAAACTAGAAACTACCAAATATTTGTGTTTATATTATATATTATATTATATTATATTATATTATATTATATTATATTATATTATATTATATTATATTATATTATATTATATTATATTATATTATATTATATTATATTATCCATCTATCCAGGGTTATGGGATATTTTATTTTTCTAACCAAGCATATTCAAATTTTCTCAGCTTGTGTCATTATGCTAAAAATACAAAGAAGATTCTGGACTATATTAGCCTCTGAACTTCAGAGTTTATCTTATCTGCCTGCAAAAAGCAACAAACCCAACAATAGTCCTCAAAGGACAGCAAAGATTCCATCACATCACATCCGCCTCAAGTGAGGGCGAGGGTCAAAGGTCAGAGTTCTGCTTATTTGAGTAGCCAGGGAAGGAAGTGCAGAGCAGAAGAGCTGATGAGACTCAAATGGAAGAAGGAAACGCACTCCTGTCTGGGACTCTTCTCTGCTTCCGTCAGCCACATTTACGGAAAAAACATGAGTTGATTTTGATATGCCAATGATAAGCCTGTGACACGCCTGTAAGTAATAAACTAAGCAGACCGTCACCGGTCTATACATAGCACCCAAAATAAATCTTGTTATCATGAATTCATGCAGTGTGTCATGTTTGGCACCATAGAAACTGAGGGAAAAAACACGTCCACATCACTTCCTGCTGTCATCACAGCATTTTCTGGGCTCATCATTGAAAAAAAGTCCCAGTTGTTATTGTGAAACTATTGTTCCTCCTTATTGATTGTGCTTTTTCTATGTTTAAACAGTTACCATTTAATCAAACATTTATATTAATTCAAATAAAGCTGAAATAAAATATAATGTACATATTAAATGTGCAATAAGTTCAAGCTGAAGCACTAAAATTACTAAGTGGAAAAAAAAATAAACCTATATATATATATATATATATATATATATATATATATATATATATATATATATATATATATACACATCTCATGTTAAAACAAAAAAGTCTTCCTCTGAAATATCTGGTTGAACAGGATGCCACCATGTTTAAACGGCACTGAGATCACTGTATTTTGAATGATCTTCAAAAGAGGGTGTTAGCCGAGTACCGTGTCGGAGCAAGTAAGAAAAAAGCATGAAAGGGAAGTGCAAGGGCTGGGTATAACTTTGTCCTCGCGCCCTCACATGACTTCGGTGAAACAGCGCTCAACCGAGCAACAGCAGCAAATACCACATCTGCCCAGTACCTCACACTATAAAAACTTTGTGCATGTCTCTATATAAACCACTGTCAGGAAGTATTTGACACGTGGCTACTGGAATTTTTTAATGCTCGATCATATTATTTGACATGTTGTTTGAACATCTGGTCTTTCTGGAATCCCTTCCCCCCCCACTGATGGCAGAGATCATGGGAAAGGAAATGATCTTATCACACAAGGCCCATCCCTTTCATGTGCATGCTGCAAATGCAAACAGAGATAAGTGTATATGACTCCTGCGCAGGTGAAGCTCATTATCATGAAAATGAAATGCTGGGAAGCAGACAGCAGGGCTTGAAGGTGCAGATCTGGTTCTTGTGGTTTAGGCGGGCGGTCTAACCCAGGGCACAAGCATGTGGGTTGATGACACAGTTTCACTGTGTGCTTGAATTCTACCACAATGTCAGTTGAAAGGAATCTTTCTCACCCCTCAAGTCGTTACAAACCTGTATGACTTACTTTCCTCTGAACACAAAGGGAGAATTTTTCAATAATATCAAGGGCATTCTTATAATTAGTGTGAAAGAATATCAAGCTAAAAACAACAACAACAACAACAACAAAACAAAGTTATAATTGTGGTCCACTATATATATCCTTTTGTGTACATGTGTATGTATTATGTATTATACTTGTATACGTATTATAAAAAAGTTGACTATTATGTATTATACTTGACTTGTGTATATATTATATATACAGGGCTTGACATTAACTTTTTTGCTCACCAGCCACTTTGGCAGTGGTTTTCCAAATTTATAACTATTTTCACTGGCCACAATTTCGACATCAATACCATGGGGAAAACTGCCGTATAGATATTTTTAATATTATCTCATAATTTGGCAGCAGGTATTTTAGGCTGCTGTCACTTTAAAGAGGTGATGAACTGAGAAATCAAATTTTCCTTGAGCTTTTGACATTTAAGATGTCATCATACTTTAAGAATAACCTGTAAGTTTCAGAGCTGAAAATTTCCTTGATAGTCCAATAAAAGCTTTAATCGACACCAGACCCAGCAAACGACAGGATTTACGAAGTGGGGATCTATGACGTCAAAGGGCAGCAGCAAGCACCGCCTCCGCAGAAGAAGATCAACGCCTACTTCATCACTGCCTGTTTAGCCCCGCCCACCGATTCGCACATGACATGCAATAGAATAGGTAGTCTAAGTAACATAGGCCTATGTGGTGCTAAACCGGTTTGAGCTACCAAGCAATAAACGTGCCGTTGAGGATTACAAAATAGTGTGCTGCGCCTGGACTCGACAGTAATGCGACAACATGTAAGTAACTGTGTTAATTCTAATGCCTGGTCTGAAATATAATGATTCATGTACAGTCAGATGATCTTTGTCTGTGTGTCAGTTAATCAAACCAGTGACTAAACGTCACCTTGTGTTGTTTCTCTTAGTAGGATGAAAATAATCTGTTATTTAATGGTGATTAAATTATATAAAGACAGCGAACAAAGACACCTCCCTTTACAATCGTTGGAGCATCGCGCGCTGAAGCTGTCAATCAAACAGCGCGAGTTTATCAGTGACTGATGCGCAAAACTCCCGTTTTATTCAACTAATCTTTTATTTATATCACGTTTGCACTCTTAGTGAAGATGAAAGCATTCATTAGTGTGCAGAAATTGTTACAATGACGAGATCACTGCTTTCACGCGCTCAACATATGCGATCGGCTACACAGTGTTCATCTCTGCAACCTTTCATGCCTCGATCTAAATGTAATGCAACACTTTTCATGATTAGTTAACCTTGAGAGCTGTAATAGTAAAAACTCGCTAAAAGAGAGAGTAATACTTGGCTATTTCAAATGGAAAGATGTCAGCCAATCACAGCAGTGGGCGTTTACACTGAAGTCTCAGCAGACACGCCCCTTAAAACAGAGCGTTCAAACCAGAGGGCTAAAATCAGGGTAGAAAAAATGCTTTTTATTTCTAAATTATGACCATTTTGGATGTAAAAAGCATACTAACATTATAAGTGCACCCCAGGAAACATTATAAAACAATAAAACAACACAGTTAATGACCCCTTTAAGACCTGACACATGGATCCATTATACTGTTACACATGCCTTTTTTTCTCAACTGTTTATGATAATTTAAAACATAACTGACTGTGTTTATGTGAATACTCGCCAAGACCAGCAGTTTGACATTATTTTGTGTATTTGACTGTTTGAGAGCAATAAGAAGTCAAAAAACACTCAATTTAGTACTGAGAGGGGGCTTTATGTGCACACACTTTGGGTGAGTAAAATTATGCGCAATCCCACAATGAAATTCAAGCCCTGTAACACAACAAAAGGAGAATTTTTGAATAATATCAAGGGCATTCATAATTAATGCGAAAGAGAATTGTGTAACCGGGACATAAATTTACATTTGATATATAAAAAATGAAAGGACATTGCCGCCTCCATTTTAAAAAAACACCACACACCACTGATATATACACAGTCGATCGCAAGAAAGAGACAGGGCTTATGCAGTGAAATGACTGAAGAAGTCCGGCATATTTCTGTTGTATGAGAGAGAAATTATTTTTGATTAAAAATTACAAGATAAAAAAAAAATTCATGAAACATGTATGGATGAATCGTTCACTGCAAGATCAATAACATATTTAGATATAATTTTCATTACATGCTGACCCTATTCTTTGAGATGCACATAAAATATCTCAAATGCTCATGAATATTCACATTCTGATGAACGAAAGGCAGTGTGTGCCAATCAGATGAGTTAATGAATTATGAATATTTAAGTTACCTGACAGGACATTCACAGAAAGTTACCAAGCAACAACAATTTGCTTACACAAAAGGAAGTGTTTTTGTTTTTAAAAACAGCTAGAGGAAAAATAAGATTTCAAAAATGAGATGCTCATGACATGAGATGCTGAAAAGAAGTATAAACTTGCACCGCTATGCCTCAAATCATTTTCCTCTCAAATGCGATTGAAAGGCTTGCACTGAGAGCTCTAAGTAAGTAAAAGTCACACAGCTCCCATTAAGCCACTCTCTGTTATAGTCATAGAGTTTTGCAAGCTTGGCAAAGTTGTACACTTTCAGTCACCCACAACTGAGAGGTCTAAGCAAGCGGTCACTTCCATTCACACATCAGAATCATTTCTGCTGCTTTTGAGAGCACTCATGGTTGAGAGCTGGGAGTGACCTTGAGCGGTGTTGACAACACACAATTACCGTGAAGGGGAAAAGACATAGTTGGGTTAGGAGAGAGAGAGAGAGTGAACGAAGAAGAAAACAGCAGGAGGAGAGCAGCAGGCCCCTGCAATTTGTGTAAAACAGGGAAAAACAGGCATTCCAAGCAGGCAGGCTTAGTTTCCTTCCTTCAGACTAGTGTTGTCAATAGTACCGACTGTGATACCAAGTCGGTACTGAAATTTTAAAAATGTCACGCTTTGAGTGCTGCTGAGTGGATTCGTAAACACCTCTGATTGGCCGTTGTGTTCACACGCTCATCAGATATGTCTGATTGGCTACAATGATCAACGCTATCAATCATTGTAGTAATAATATTGATCATTGTAGCCAATCACAGACATATTATTGAGTGCGTGAACACAAAGGCCAATCAGAGGCGTTTACGCTCAAAGCATCACATTACCTACTCGGTATCGTGGTCGGTACTTTTGACAACACTACTTCAGACCCAGCACACACCCGAGCAGGAGCATGTGTGCCACATACTAGCTTACCATGGCTGTGGACAGACAAGACAAGAACAGAACGAAAGTGCTCTCGTCAGCGCTCTTCACATGTGTGTCGTGATGACTCTGCAGTTGTGTGTGCCACGCTTGTGCAAGAGTGTGAGCGAAAATCTGGGCTGCATCCCAGAGCAGCAACCAAACAGCTTCTGTTACTGCCTTGTTTTTATTGCGAAACTCGCCGTCAACATGGCAAGCGCTCGTTTGTTCTCTTTTTCCTGTTTTTGTTTCCCAAAAGAAGAGGCCTCATGTGGCTCATGCTACTTTTCTGCCTTTCAACAGTGCTTGAACCACCTCCTGCATATTTGAAAGAGTTTACATCATTCGGCGGGCAATGCCAAGTTATGACTAATGGAAGGGAGACTTGGCTGGATGGCATCCACATAGTTTCATGCAAGGTATGTTGAACGCCCAAAACAACACATCTGGTGACATAATGTTCAACAGAACACAGTTTTACAGGCAAAAATCAATGGAATTTCTTTTTAAAAGCCCATCTCTGAGAACAAACCATGGAAGGTTGTGCAGTGCGTTCACACTGACCTTACAGGAATCTTCTTGTCAGTTATTATTAGTCATCTTGCATCCACCTACTCCCAAAAGGCCATTGAAGGCCAAGTCACACACTAGCACAAAACACGCCTTCGGTTTTTGGTTTGAAGTCTAGACTAGTTTGAGTCCGTCCAGCACATGACTTCAAGTAGACAAACAGGGTCGGCAGCCTCCTCAGACTCATGCCACACTGTATGCTAAAGATAGAGACGGGCGAGCTGGACGACCTATTTAAAGCGGCCCTTCATTCTCACTGCAATAATATTAGCACACAACTACAGACGGGACAAAACAACAGCCCAAGACTTAGTATAAACTACTGCCTGCTGGATTAGCCTAGTGATTTTCACTGAATTTTGATGTCTAAAATAGACATCTTGACATGCCGAAGGAAGAAGAATTACATCCAGCAAATTCATACACAGACCGTTAGTAATAGAAGCGGGATGGGGTGGCTGGGGGTGGGGAGGGTTGGTAAAAGTTACTTGCTTGGGCACAATGCAATTTCAAAGAGAGGCGACAGCAGAATTTAAGATGCGTCTGGGAATTTCCTGCTTACATATTCAGAAATTGTAAATACAGCATGATGTGCATTAGTTTTAGTGATTTTTGACTTACTTGCTGCACAATTTTATATACTGTAAGCTTTTTAGCACTAATGCACACAAAATTATGAAGAACAACGGATGTCCATTAGGTGTGTAAATTATGCTTTCTTGTGTTTGGTCACAAGTTTGTTTCATAAACCAGCTAAATGAGCATTATTTTCTGACAAGCATTATCGCTATTTTTCCAACATCATGATTTAAAATGGCAACTTATTTTGCTCATTAACAATTTGCTTCTCTTATGGTTCTTTATCTAACACAACTAATTTGCAAAGTCTGGGCTTAAAGTTGGCATGAAATGAAAATTCACCCTTTATATTTTGTAAATGCATGTTATAGATCTTCTTGTGAATGATTCCTCCATGTATGTTTACTCTCTTCACACCAAAAAACCCCCCAAAAACTATAATTTTTAAATCAACATATCATAACTCTTCCGGTGAAAACGTCAGACTTCTCTCTGGTGACGAATGCTGGATTTCTCCAACCATTTAGGGTTGTCCAAACTCAGCCCTGGAGGGCCACTATCCTGCAGAGTTTAGCTCCAACTTTCCTCAACACACCTGCCTAAGTTTCTAGTATGCCTAGTTTGACCTTGATTAGCTGGTTCAGGTGTGTTTAATTGGGGTTGGAGCTGAAGTCTGTAGGACAGTGGCCCTCCAGGAGCAGGATTGGACACCCCTGGCTTAAACTTTATCACAATCGACATCAAGCGCACATTCATTTCTAAGTGCAACATATGCATTGAGTGCAATTTCGTTTTGTTTCCATCCAAAGTTGCGAATTTAACTTATGCGCAAAATTGAAATATTGCATAAAACTTTTGTGAATAAAGCAGCGTTTCTATCCAGCGAGTCACTTCCTGATGATTTTCCTGGCACTAAATATCACTAAGAAAAGTAGGAGAAGCCACCGTATATAATAATTTTCAACCACTTTGGCAACAGATTTTGCTCAGGCATTTCAGAACAACCAAAACAGCATTTCAGATTCTGTGCAAAAAGATCGGTGCGCTGGTTCGTCCAGCTACGCCATCCTGTCACACAAAGTCACATGGAATTTATTTGGTAAATGTATTTCCATCGTAGTATATGCACGTTTTCTTATCGGATATAAAATGTATCCGACTCAAATGAGCGCATAAGTTCTTTATGTGCATTTTTAGAATTCATGCGCATCTTGTTCAACAGCATCTTTGCATCCAGCAGTTTTTATGCAATTTTCCAAAATGCACATAAAAATAGTTGGATGGAAACATAGACTTTAAAGCAAGTATTCTAACTGTTAATTGTGTTCATGTGCACTCAGATCATAAATAAAACCATTCTGACATTAATTCTGTGCACCATTACACTTGGATGGAGATGATATGATGGAGAAGTGCAGTGGCGCTGTGTGTGGGGAGGACCTATTGAAAACATTGTATATGCCAGAAACCACCACTGTGGCTTAAATGGGTTGACTTCATGCTAGAATGTTTTGTCCATTTAAAATGTGTATATTTACTTTGTATCTAAATTTGGCTTTGACAGCAAGCCCACAAGTCAACCGGCCCACCAGGAAGCTCCCTACGGTCACTCCATCCATCTGCCTGATGTTCTCCACAGGCCTCTAAAGTGAAGAATTATGAGAGCAGGGCACACAAGACTGGGAAGACATGTGCTTCATATGAAAAACATAAAAATATAACCTGAAATATCTAACACAGAAACCCTCAATGCAAAGTGTATGCTAGGTACCCTGGTGAAAAATCCAACATAAACCAGCCTGAATTCCATGTTTGTACAGTGGACCAGCATAGACATGATGTTCTCAAGCAAAACTGATCTGGTGTAACTGGTCTACCATTCAGCAACCAGCATCCCATGCTGGTCCCAGCATGCAAAATATGAGGTGACCAGCAATGTTGGATTTTTTAGCAGGGTAGAGAAGCAAGCCAATATTCTTACATAAAAGATCAAAGCAGCTGTAATATGTGTGATTTTCTCCAGAACTATAATGGCCCTTAAAGGATTAGTTCACTTCAGAATTAAAATTTCCTGATAATTTACTACTCACCCCCATGTCATCCATGATGTTCATGTCTTTCTTTCTTCAGTTGAAAAGAAATTAAGGTTTTTGAGAAAAACATTCCAGGATTTTTCTCCATATAGTGGACTTAAACGGCTATCAATGGGTTGAAGGTCCAAATTACAGTTTCAGTGCAGCTTCAAAGGGCTCTACACGATCCCAGACGAGGAATAAGGGTCTTATCTAGAGAAATGATCAGCCATTTTCTAAAAAAAAAATAAAAAATTATATACTTAAATGCTCATCTTACACCAGCTCTACGATGCGCCACACAGTACGTGATCACATTGGAAAGGTCACACGTGACGTAGGCAGAAGTCCCGAAAAACTAATCCTTTAACAGAATGATTTTAATCTCAATAGAGGGAAAAACATAAACCAATGCAAGACACCACTGATCAAAACCCTAAACACCCACAACATTACCAAAGCTCTCCAAAATTACACGCTTTCACACTTACACACTTACACTTTTCACACTAGCAGCACTGTTTCTGTTTAATAAACCCTCATCCTCTCATTCAGAAACCCTTTCTGCTCATTAAAGTCATGTCGATTAGTCTGAGAACCTGTAGTCACTCAATTATGTCTGTCACTGTGCACAGGACAGGACTGATAGCAGAGGTAAAAGGCACCTGAATCTCAATGATCTAAAGAGCTACAACAGCCCGGCAGCATTGCATCATAGTTACAGAGATATGTTTAACAGCAAGCCACAATCTGTCAGATGTAACCAAATCAAACAACACCTGAAACTGGCACACACAGATGTCACATTTTAAGAGACATGATTTATGCTTCAAAATACATGCTAAGAATATTTCAAAGACCGCAATCTTTTTTCACCAAGCAAACACGTGATTCAGAGTAAAGCATGAACAAAATGTGCTAAAAATATACAATATAGGTGTGAAACACAGCTGCGCATTGTGCTTAACAGGGCCTTTAGCAATACAGCACAGCCTCTCTTTCCTTACTATTTATGCACGATACAATTCTCCATGAATTTATGATTGTTTACTCACATAATGACTATAATTATCTGTGTTTGCCGTTTGTGCCGCCACATTTATAATATATACTAGCAGGTATTTTTAGACAATGTTAATATTAGTAGTAAGTACATGATTTAAAAGAACGCTGCCAAAGAAAATGCTGAGTTCATTGCTACTTTGAGGTCAAGTTAATCAAGTCAGTGAAATCAGCAACTAAAATGAAACCACATGAGATCATGCTCCTATTAATACATCCTCTGGCACAGAGTTGCAATTTTGATTAAAAAAGATACATTAATATATTCCAGAACCCAAACAGAGACAGCATGTTTCTAAAAGTGCATATGAACTTTTAACATTTTAAGATGTATGAGATTAAATGGCGTGTTAATGAAGTCAGAAGAGGAAGATGTGCTGCTGGGACGTCCCCAGCGGCTCTGACACAATTCGAATACTGCTTCTTTGAAAATATGAAACTTGAAGCATTAGAGCTGTGGGGGAAAAAGGTAGACTCGTTTTTAGCTACTTTAAGTGACAATAGTCTTTTCTTTAGAAAAGTTGTCAAACAAGTCAGTTGACAAGTCTTTCTGTAAGCGATACTGTTGCTTTTTCAACATAATGTGTCTTTCACACATAACAGGAATAGTAAAATATCAGCACAATCTATTACCTTCAAACCCCCCCTAATTGTTGTTTTGCAACCCCTGTTACAGTAAACCACAAGACCATAAATGTACAGAAATGCTCTTATGGTTCGCTACATTCCTTATCTGCGGTGACAAAGGATGGCCTAAAAGTTATTTCACAACACATGCTAAATCTACATGCCGCTATTCAGACCTCAGATGAGGAACTGGTTAAAAAGTACTTTGAGAAGGATTTCATATAGCTTTTTCTTGTCCCTATAGAGCTAAAAAGAACACACGGTCACCTCAAAAAGAGAAATAAAGTCACACCTTTAAGTTTGGAGACCAGACCACAATAACACCATATACACTAAGTATATCTGTGCTATTCATAGAAACTGAAACTTAAAGGGCGTTCACACTGATAGCGATTAAATCTCTGGTGGTCACCATGCTCTTTGCATTTTCTGTTTCATATTTGTAGCCATTCCCACTGCTTTCACTATAAATGGCAAACCCTCAGTTTATATGCAACCAAACAACCCATTAGTATTTGGACTGGTGGCTCAACTGGACTGAATTGGACTCCATCAATCCGAATGAGCTCGATCCAAATATAATTTTGATCAGAATTGTGCAGACCTGAAAAAATCTTATCAATAAGAAAGAAATAAGCATGTAAACACTTAAATATGACTATTTTCTCAATTGGATTCAAAAATACCTAACACATGTGCAGTGCCATGTGACGCATATTTACATTTTACATCGAACAAACGTGCGTATCTTTATTTACGTCTCATGTCTTATGAACTGGTCAATGGAAGAGACTGAATTTTTTACAAAGCTATTCTCAGCTTTCTTTTTACACTCTAAAAACTAATTCAGGGGACCTTTAGTCATTACTTAAATATATATATTGTTGTGAAATAAAAAAAAATCAAGTTCTGAAATGCTGTTAGACTTTTTACTTGTAATTGTTATTTTATTGAGCTTGGATGATACACAAATTATGCCTATTGATTCGATATACTATCATGACTTGTCATAGTTTAACATTTTCAGTTAATCAAAAATGTATTTAATTTTAAGTTCTGTTAATGTAAAATACAATCTGATGACGTTTCATTGTTTTGAGTTGTATGAACACTTCTTTTAATTTAGACGAACTTAAGTTAAGTGAAACTGGGCTGGGATTTATATTTGCCATCATGCTTTGCCCATGGCACTTGAGAGGGAGAGTAAATGCTAAAATTAAGTATTACATAATGTTTTTTGCACAAGATTAATGGTAAGGGAGATTTAGCAGTAATTAGTGTTTTGTTATGTTAATTTAGAAGAGTTAATGTGTTAATGTGGGTTTTTGGAGATTTACCATCATGGTGACAAGCGGTGCTTGGAAAGTTCATGTTACTTAGAAATGCGTTTTATTGTGACCAAAAAGCGTCTTCACCTTACTTAAAACATTATGTTGGATCAACTTAAATAGTTGCATTCATGTTGACAATTATTAAGTTCATGTTACTTAGAAATATTTTTTATTGTGGCAAAAAAACATCTTCACCTTACTTAAAACATCATGTTGGATCAACTCAAAATATTGCTTTGAATTAATGTAATTGTCCCCATTGGCTTAAGTTAATAATTCTAGTGGAAAACGTTAACATATTTTTTTTGTTGAACCAATGTTTTATTCAAGGCCAGAAACATTATCGCTGTGGCCTTCTCCTGGGTTTTTTGGAAGTTTTGTTCATAATACATGTAAACGAACATGTGAATCGGATTGCAAGGTTTAGGGTTCATTCATATAATCAACGTTCATTCTCTGAAATCGGATTGTATTCATTTGGACTGATGAGAATTAGTGCATGTAAACATACCTATTGAAAAATCAATGATTTCAAGTCGCTTTGTCGCCGCAAACTGCTGTCAGCGTGAAACACTCTACCATTGTTTGACAAACCGCCGGTTGAACCGATGTTGTTATATCCGGCCCAGTCAGGCCATTAAAACAAACAGACTGCAATTTGGCACAGCAGAAATTACGCACACCATTTGATATAAACAATTTCTCTACTAGAAATGTCTTTTAAATTGGGAAGCTTGATAGAAAACAAAACCACATGTCATTAAAGCGATCCACTCTTGGCCAGACAGACTGACAGTCAGACAGACACACACTGCCGCGTGACTCATCCACACATGATCACTCTTCTCCATTACTTACAGCCACCTGCAGCTTATAACCTCTACTGTGCCGACCTAGAGCCCAGTTGGAGCGCACCTGCGACACATAATGACGACAGTCGATCGAAGCCCTGCTTAATCGGGCTTGTTACATCACCATGAATGATGATCCCCTGAATGAGATAATGTTTCGAAAGCATTGCGAGCACAAGCTGGAGTGGGACGTGGCTATGGGCCAGGGACACCTCGCGCAACTGCATTCGGCACAAACCTTAGAACAGAAGCTCTAGCTCTCCCAATAAAATAACTGCTTGTATTCTTGACTATCTCTTGTGTATATGCACGCAAAACATCAACTATAATGTTTCACAGGGGTACTGAATTAGATGCAGGCCAGTAAATGCCCCTTCAGAACACATAAGCATGACCTGAAGCAGCACACACCCCCAAAAGGCTAACATGCAGGTTGTTTTCTCGATCTGAAAAGTACTGCCGTCGCAGGAAGTATGGCATATGGATGCATCTCATTTTGTACCACTATCATTAAATATTCACATAGTTGTGCTCCCCTGGAACTGGTTTTTAGATCATTAGATATGACATTATGGTGCCTTGGAAGCCTGTCTGAAGCGAACACACACTGTGTATGAGGTTCTATTTGTGAGTTGACTGCTTTGTATTATGTTTATTTATGTTTGCAGTCATTGCGTACTTGTTAAGATAAATTGGAATATTGATGTGTATATTTATGTTGTCTTGTTCTGTCACCCTCCATCTTGTCTCATGCTTTTCCTTGTTCTTTCACATTCTCTCACAAATTCACGCCTGTACAGTAGAGGACGCAGATCAAACCTTTCAGCTGTGCTGCCATTCTAGATCGCAGCAGAATAGGATGCATGAGAAGAAAGGTCAACACTCTTACTTCAGCAATAAAAAAACAACAAAAAAGAAACACAAATGTGATGTTTAGCCTAACTAAAGCCATTTTTGCTTGATTGAAGGTCTGCAGCAGATATTAATAAATAAACTGAGATTAAATACATAAAGTATATTTGTGTTATTCGACATTATGGACCGTTGGCTGAACGTCTGATGCATATGACACACTTCACTGGAAACACTTCAGGAGTTTCGAAGTCGTCATCTGGTTGGTTGAATTCTACAGGATGTCCGGGAGATGTATATGTCACGTTCTTTAACGGTCCGCCTGGAAACAAATGGCGTGACGCTAAACCCCCTTGTGGAAGAAGAACGCGATCGTGTTTACAAGCACTTACCAGAATCAACTAAATGCTGGATTTTCAAAAGTATGAGGTCCGTTATTGAAGGGACATGATGCGAAACTAAACGAACAGTGATTGGTTGTGTTACATGTCAGTCAAACGTCCTCTTGGGCGGTCCTTGGCCAATGAAAGCTGCGATAGAGTCTTCTGCCATCAGTCTGAAGGTCTGGCTATGCGAGACTATTTAACATTTAATTATTGCAGGTTAGTGTAATATTCTGAGTTTGCATTTCACTGTTTTTATTCTTTTTCCATTTTATTAATTTCTCGCAACATGGGGACCGGAGAGGTGTCAGTCAATACATGGTAAAACAAAGTGTTGAGTTATTTTAAAGACTTTTACTTTTAAATTTAAAAGTAATGCATTACTTTACTAGTTACTTTAAAAAAAATTACGTAACTCGCATTACTTTTAATGCGTTACCCCCAACACAGGTTTTATGCTTTATTGGATCCTGCTCTCAGTGAACGTTCTGCAACACATAAAGGTAAACAAATAGAACATTGAGATTTTTTAAGAACAAGTTATCAACTTCTTTCTAAAACTCTGAATATTATGACCCAGGTAAGAAAAAAAAAAAAAGTATACTTCCATAATGTACTTAAAGTGCTCTATTTTCGCGCACTAATTTTGTACTTAAAGGTATAGTTCACCCAAAAATGAAAATTTGATGTTTATCTGCTGACCGCTAGGGCATCCAAAATGTAGGTGACTTTGTTAGAACACAAATGATGATTTTTAACTCCAACCGTTGTGGTCTGGCAGTCATATAATGCATGTCGATGGGAACTTCATCTATAAGAGTAAAAAAAAACATGCACAGACAAATGAAAATTAAACCCTGCGGCTCGTGACGACACATTGATGTCCTAAGACACGAATCGATCGGTTTGTGCGAGAAACCGAACAGTATTTATATAATATTTTACCTCTAAAACACCATTGTGTCCAACTGCCTTGAGCATCCGGTTGGTGAGGTCTGAAAACGTCCTCTGATGAAGGAAGTGATCTCTCTTGCCTGTACTTCAATGAGTGCGAGAGATCACTTCCATTGTCAGAGCACGATCAGACCTCACTAACCGGATGTGGAGGGTAGTTGGATATAGTAGTGTATTAGAGGTAAAAAATTATAAAAATACTGTTCAGTTTCTCACACAAACCGATCGTTTCGTGTCTTAGGACATCAATGTATCGTCACGAGCCGCAGGGTTTAATTTGGATTTGTCTGTGCATGTTTTTTTTTTATAACTCTTATAGACAAAGCTCCCATTGACATGCATTATATGTCTGACAGACGGCAACGGTTGGAGTTAAAAATCATCATTTGTGTTCTACTGAAGAAACAAAGTCACCTACATCTTGGATGCCCTGGGGGTAAGCAGATAAACATCAAATTTTCATATTTGGGTGAACTATCTCTTTAATATACTAAAAATACTTCTTTAGCACTGCTTAAAAACAGCTAAGTGTACTCAACTGTGCTATTTTGAGACACCATGAATATTAACTAAAATGTGCTTTTAACATACTATCTCTGCATTAAAAATGTATTTAGTGGCCACTCTTAGTACACTTCAACCCATCTTTGTATGAAACAAGTGCAATACAAGTGGTAACTAAATACATTTTTTAATTTGTATTACATTTACATTTTCTGAAAAAATGTGTTGTGGAGCTCACTGACAGCTGTAACTTATGAAGCATACAACTGACAACAGGGAGTTGTGCATTCAGTTGTCCCATATAAATATTAAAAATGTGGAAGTTAATCCATTAAATACTAATTAATTAACATTTTTTGAATTTTTATTTGTAATTTATTGTTTATTTACACTTTTGAGCGTTAAAAGTCATGTGTGACTGCGGCTTTACCAGAACCCCACATGAACAAGGTTAACTGAATGCATCTAAAATACAGGTAATGATCAATCAGCTGATAAAAATCACTCTGGAGGCGGGGCATCAATTACAGTCGAACTGACGCCATAATTTCACAGCGGACAGTGCAGGAAATAAGTGAAATGATATTACTCTCTAGTATGAATGGAAAACACACCTATACTGTTTAGGCAATACATATAATTCGTATCAGAAAGACTGGCCATCTGACAACAAATACAGCGTTTAACATTATAAGACCTGCAAACCAACATGAGGTCTGTAATATCGCTGGATACGGCAATGAAGCCTATGAAGTAAACTGGACCGCATATAGCCTATGTAGGCTGAAGTCGTAAACACGGAACAGCACACGCGCGCCTCCACGACATGCGAACGTCTCGTGATTAAAAAACACCCCGCTAACATCAAGTTCAAGTTCGGGTATTTAAGCATTACACATCCTTAAAATCATTTTGAGTTAAAATACACCAACATATCAAAACAATATAAGAAACCAGTATGTGTTCTTTAGAACTGTGCGTTATAATGACACATAGATGCATCGATCTGATCTCAAGACGCACCGGTATGTTCATTGCATTGGCGTGTATTAACCTACACAGCAAAGACTGAAAATGAATCGTGACGAAAGAAATGATCACCTACCCTTATTCGATCCACAAGCACTTCGAAACGGTGGAAAAAAATCTCCAGATCCCTGTGAAATATCGAGGGTGTATGTGTTTATTTCATTCTGTCCAACGTTATAAAGCTGCGCAAAAGATAAACAGCTGCAGATGTCAAAGTCTCTCAGTCTTGAGGCTCTCGGTGATAAAATCCAATGTTAAGACATTGTAGAGCAGTTCATATGATTGTTCCCACGCAGCAGCGAGTACATTCCCACGCACGCACGACACACAGCGAGAAGCAAAAGGCTCGGGTAAGTTTAGTTTTGGTCTGCCGGTAATTCAGTTTCATAGACCGGGAGCCCCGCCCGTGTCGAGCCAGAGTCGGTCAAGTGCGTGGCCGATTGGTGCGCGTACACACACATACACACACACACACTGGGAGGCGCAGATACTCGTACAGTGTGTGTGTGTGTGTGTGTGTGTGTGTGTGTACAGCCATGACTAAGCAGTGATGTCTGTTTAAGACAAGAGTTTATGAATCCCCCTCAACTGTTATTACAGTCGTGAGATGTTATTGAGACTAGTTTAGTTGTAGCTGTATGGGTTTAAATATTAACACATTCCGATTTGTTGACTGCGGTTTGTGACAGAAACTCATTTAGATAAGGGTGAGCACATAATCAGACCTCACGACACGTGTGAAATTACACGACTTTCCTTCTTTCTTCTAATATAAGAATATTATTGAATAAAATAGCTACTATTCATACTATTTCAACAGTAGGTCTAGCCTATACGGATGGCCACAGTACGCACATTTTGTACATTGTGGTTACATGTGACATTGAAATTGACTTAGTCAAAAATATTAAAGCAATAAGCCCCAAGAAGCCATGGTTTACTGTGAATTTATTACAGCTAAGGGCCGTTTTTACGCACGAAGTGGAGCGGAGCTGTATAAATTCACTGTAAACCATGGCTTCTTGGGGCTTATTGCTTTTATAAAATGGTTACTACACAATGCAAATATTAACGCCAAAAAATATGTATCAATCAATGCAACTTTCATGAAGTAAAATCAATAAAAGGCTTCCTTCCTTCCGCTGGAAAAAATAGTCCCTGACCGCAGAGTTATCGTACCAGAAGCTCAAAATTATCGTATTTGGAAGAAAATTATCGTACACGAGTTTTTTGTATAGGTAAATGAACTAAATTAATAACTAATGGTTTTTACAACGGAAATAATTAATACTGAATTTACTTAGAGGGTTAGTTCACCCAAAAATGAAAATTATGTCATTTATTACTCACCCTCATGTCGTTCCACACCCGTAAGACCTCCGTTCGGAACACAGTTTAAGATATTTTAGATTTAGTCCGAGAGCTTTCTGTCCCTCCATTGAAAATGTATGTACGGTATACTGTCCATGTCCAGAAAGGTAATAAAAACATCATTTACCCGGAACATCACAGACCCGGAAGAGAACTAAGAGACTAAATCTAAAATATCTTAAACTGTGTTCCGAAGATGAACGGAGGTCTTACGGGTTTGGAATGACATGAGGGTGAGTCATTAATGACATAATTTTTATTTTTGGGTGAACTAACCCTTTAAGCTGGACAATCACAGTATTTTAGCTGCTGTACAGCCAAAATTATGTTCTCTCTGTCTCTGCAAAAGCTATACTTTGACACAATCTGCATTGTAAAAAGCGCAATATAAATGAAGGTGACAGACTTAAAGGTGCTAAAGAGGATCTTTTCGTCGACTGAGAAACCAAAGACTGTTACTGAGTTTTTGAAATGAGCGCATGCGTAAGAATTTCGAGGGAACGCCTCCCAAAACTCGTGCACGAGTACTGGAACAACTTTTTGACATGACCTGCAAATTACCACATTAGATAAATCGTACCTTAGTGGGAAACAACTGACCTAAAAGCGCTTACTTGTGCTCGTGAGAGAAAGTCATCTCCACGATGATTGGCAGAGAAGACATGAGATGAGATGAGATGAGATGAGATGAGATGAGATGAGATGAGATGCCTAACAACGTTCACATTCTCCTTACAATCATGACACAGAAGATCCACAGCTAGATCAATGAGTATAAGCCGATTATAATGGCCATCACTTGAAGTGTCACAAAATTCTGAAATTATCGTACATTATAGGATTTCTTCGTACAAAGGTCAAAATTATCATACAAATACTATTATTATCGTACGTCTGGCAACACTGCCTGACCGTGAACAGCAACAGAAGTTACATTATTATGCCATTAGATGGCGGCAAAGATTGTCTTTATGAGCGAGTCACTAAGTCGCAAAGACTTTCATATTGAAACTTGTTGTGAACATGGAACAAGACGCAAATGCTTTGACTAGCGCTGTCTGTCAGTCAGCAGGGCATGGGAAAACCCATTAAATGAAAATTTGATGTTTATCTGCTTACCCCCAGGGCATCCAAGATGTAGGTGACTTTGTTTCTTCAGTAGAACGCAAATGATGATTTTTAACTCCAACCGTTTCCGTCTGTCAGTCATATAATGCGTGTCAATGGGAACTCCATCTATAAGAGTAAAAAAACATGCACAGACAAATCCAAATTAAACTCTGCGGCTCGTGACGACACATCGATGTCCTAAAACACGAAACGATCGGTTTGTGCGAGAAACCTGTTATGACCGCTAGGGGTCAGCCGTAACAGAAAGGAAGCGAGTCTCTATACCAGAGAGATTTCAAATAATACAAACTTTATTTACAATGAAAATAAGGGTTTAACGTCAGGGGCAGACCCAGCCAAAACAACAAACAATGCAATCTTCTTTTAGAAACTAAATTACCTCAATGAAAATAAAGAAAACAAAATACAACTTAACTTACCTACCTCCCTTAACCATAAAAAAGTGAAAATAAGATAGAAATAAATTGGCGTCAAACCCCCTACCTCCCTTAAAGTGAAATAGTATTTACAAGAATTTTTACAACAATATTTACAGAGTTTTTGGCAAACAAATCAGATTCGGAATTCAAGTCATAGTCAAACAGGCAAAGATCAAATAAACCGGGGAATCAGAAACAATGATAAACAAACACACACAATCTCATTAAACAGTCACACTCTCTCTGGCACAACTCTCAATCAATCAAACGATGAGGAAATGAACAATGTCAAAAGTCAATGGAGACAAAGAACGATGGCGTAATCTCAAAGTCAACGAGGCACGAGAGCAGAGGCTGAGTGTTTGGGGCGGTCCTTAAGTACAGGTCAGGTGCTTGGCTGGACCAATCAGTGTGTTCAAACGGTTAATGGAGACAATGCCCACGTGGAACACAAACACGTCTATACACACACAGAGAGAGAGAGAGTATACACAGACAATGACAGATGAAAACAGACAAAATATCTTAGGGTCTTAACAAACCGAACAGTATTTATATCATTTTTTACTTCTAATACACCACTATGTCCAACTGCTTTGCGCATCCAGTTGGTAAGGTCTGAAAACACGCTCTGATGACGAAAGTGATGTCTCACGCATATGTGTCAATGAGTGTGAGCGATCACTTCTGGCATCAGAGTGCATTCAGACCTCACACACCGAATGTGCAAGGCAGTTGTACATAGTGGTGTATTAGAGGTAAAATATTATATGAATGCTGTGCGGTTTCTCGCACAAACCGATCGTTTCGTGTCTTAGGACATCAATGTGTCGTCACGAGCCGCAGGATTTAATTTGTATTTGTCTGTGCATGTTTTTTTTTACTCTTATAGACGAAGTTCCCATTGACATGCATTATACAGCTGACAGACAGCAACGGTTGGAGTTAAAAATCATCTTTTGTTTACTGAAGAAACAAAGTCACCTACATCTTGGATGCCCTGGGGGTAAGCAGATAAACATCACATTTTCAATTTTGGATGAACTAACCCTTTAAGGCAGGAACACACCAAGCCAACGGTCGGCCGTCGGGCAGTTTTTGTTCATCGGCCGACTACGTTTTCTCAGTATGTTCCGCACCGTTAGCTGAAGTTGGTCCTTGTAGGTTTTTTTGGCCGATTCGACATTTTGAATCGACGTTGGATCTCATTGGTCTCATTCTAATTGGCTGTTCAGCTACTGCCACCTGCTGGTACAGAAAGGCATTTCATCTCACGCAGGCGCAGAACGGACATGCTACGTGGCTGTCAAGTGTTGGTTTGGTGTGTCAGGCCATCTTTGGACCCAGATGCTGCCGACATGAGCCAACCCCACAGTCTGCTTTCGTCGCCACTAGTTCGTCGGCGTCGGCTTGGTGTGTTCCTGCCTTTAAATGTTAAAAGGACAAGATCGCAGCGGACATTCAAACAGATTTTTTATTATGAACATAGGACTGACCTGAAGGAAAATTTTAAATTTGAGTGCAGGTAATACACTCAGTCACTCGATATCTCTCTCACAATACTTTTCTATATAACACAGTAAGCTTCAGTGAACAAAATTAATTGACCCTTCACCGGGAGTTTGATTGACAGGAGATCTAACCAATCATGACGCCGAATCTGCCATTTTATCCGACAAAGCAGTCAGGGGAGTCAGTAGATTAATGTTGGTGGACTTGAACTTGAAAAATGATGTGTAGCCTACTGATATCTTTCTGTGGTTGAAATGTGGTTCATTCATGTTTATTTGATGCTATAAATGAACTAGTAGGAAGAGATGATCGGTTCATGAGCCGCTTGATCTGAGGCACTACAGCGATCTGTCACGACGCATTAAAGAGCCACAAAACGGTATGACATCCATACTTATGTAATGCGGTCAGCTGTTTTCAGGAATTTTACAATGGCTTTGAACGCAGCTCAACCAATCAGAATTAAGGGCCGCAACTATCCATTTTATAATATTTATTTTACAACAGCTAGTTACGGCCCTTGAATTTGCTCGACCGGCATTCCAAGAGTGCTAATACAGTCCAAAAGCACTGGTCCTTTTCACTTTTTGTGTCACTCCGCCTCTCTGTGTTTGTTTCAGACTGTCAGTCTGTGAGTTAATTGTTGGTATTTTAGTGATAAATGACTAGTGTGTGAAACCATTGAGATTATCTGGTGCACTCATTCAATTCTGCAATGCACCACAATAAGGAGTGTATATAACCCATGTACACTCAGCAACTTGAGAATACCCATAATGCACTTTTAGGGACTCGTCAACTGAAACTGTGTATGTGACGAAATTGTTTTGATGATTTTCATTCACTCATTTCTCATGTATAGGCCGATATATTGACTATAATAGGGAATAGTGAATGAGGGGATGGGGCAGTTTCGGACACAACTTCTGTCTTTATGATTCATTCACGCATGATTTGTTCAAACACGCAGATTAATTTAGTAACACCATTACTCTGTGGCTCCCTATAAGGATCTTTATATGGTGACAGCCTAGCCATTGGGCCCAGGGGAAAGAGTAGTTGAAATGTTTATAGTTGCATACTGCATACTGCATGTACATTTGTAAAACTAAGTACAATATTCCAAGCATAGGCTTTCTTTTTTTCTTAGACAGTCCAGTGGTGTTTATTTCAGGCGCCCATCCAGACTCATTTACAAGTCTAATACATTGTTTCTCCAGTGTAACGGCATGTTACACACCTCATTTCACTAAGAGTGCTTACAGCACTGTGAAAGTAAATGTAACAACATGCATTGGCAGCCATAACTACTGTTGTTAAAATTTTGACAATAAGCCACCTGGGGAATATAAAATGGGACAAGGATTTATTTCGAAAAAGCATAAGCTGTATTAAAAGAGAATTATGGATATGAAACTACAGTCACAAAACCACACACTATCTTCACCAAATGATTTAGTAAATGATTAATCAGGGAAGCATTACTGAAATTCACAAACTCACCCTAGTTACCTTAAATTCCTCAAGAATGCAATGAGTACTGATTAAACATTAAATCATATCAAGAGAAAGCAAGGCAACAAAGAAGCATTTGTGGTTGTCTTGATGTGTCAGTTTGGAAAAGATCCATTCTGATGTCAGTTCCCTTTCGGTCCTTAAACGGCAGAATGAGGCAGAGAGATGTTATTAATTCTGGACAGCAGGTTCCTCCTCAAGTCCAGAGTTCAAACTCAAGACAAAGAGACTGCATTGACATGCATAGCATTCCATTTTCTCATATGACATTGTTGAGATTCTTCCCGTATTTGCCTTCGGGGACTTTCCAGAGTGGCTGTAAGGCTTGCGTGTTCAGTTATCCACATGGCCTTATTACCTGATTGTCTCTCCACATAAAATCATGAACAGAGAAGAAGAATATGATTGTCAGTGCTTGCTTCAGCTTAACACCATAACCTTTATGTCTTACACAGCGTAGGGTGCAGGTCATTGATAATTCTATAAGGGTGTGTTCACACTTGGCAAGCTTGGTCTGATTAAAATGAACTCTTGTGAGATTGCTCTGTTAGTGCAGTTCATTTGAATAATTGTGATCGCCATTTGAATCTTTGCAGGGTCCACTTGTTTGGTGCGCACTAGGGTGCGAATGGCATTCACAATTCCTTCCAAGCAAACTCTGGTGCAGTTTGACTGGAATATGAATGCAACACGGACCAAAGATATCTAAACAAGCCAAAAACACCATAAAAAAAGGACAGAATGCTGTTTTTTTCTTGTCAGAGGAGTTATGTTGCCCAGTACAGTTAAGTATGGCATCAGAAATACTGTCTCCTTGCAGCAGATCTTCGTTTTTGTGCAACGGAGGAATTATAGTGCTGTTTTGACTCCTTTACACTTTTTATTAACCGAACTACAAGTGTGAACTAAGAGTGATTTTCACCAATTTGCGCAGAAAACAAAAAAGCAAGTCATATTACTGCTTTTGAAGTACACATTTAAAACTTATGTACAATAGTTTGAAGTCCTTTCAAACTGCTGTTTTCCAGCACAAAAAGCTTCTTCTTTATGGTGGAGAATGTTTTCTGTGCAATTTCATATCCATAGGGAGCTTTTGAGTGGAAAGGTTTAGTTGCTGAAAGGCTTTGGATTCAAACAGTGATGACAAGGGCACAAAGTAGGTTTCTCAGGATATTGCAGGTTGGCATGAGTTTCTATTCTGCTCCTGGCCAAAGAAGATCCTCTCATGACTGTTTCATTTTTCTGCCTAGACTACGGGGAGTATGGCAGGTATCAGTTCATCAACAAACACTAAACCCCGGAGGAACTCAGAACAGGTTTGGGTTTTAGAGTCAAATGCTAGGTTTGGGCCAGCCAGTCAATGCAACAAGCGAGTTAATGCGGTGTGGCTTTGGCACCACAAGGGCAAATGTCACACATCCACTGCTTCTTATATTGCCAGTGGATGACAGGTCATGCACTACTACATTACATGCAATTACGTTCATAGTAAAAGGTTGGTTTCAGAGTAACGCCACAGGCAGCATGTGGCCTGACAGTGCGATCTAGGCCGTATGTTGGCCTTCACTCAAAGCCCAAAGAGAGAAAGTAAGAACAGGATTATAGCTTTTTTAACATTTAGCACAATTTCCAAGCAGCACATTTCATGGCTCATGAAAATCTTTAAATGGCTTTCAAATGTAATTCATGCTCAATCTTCAAGACACATCTAGGCTATTACGTCAAAAGTTATTGCTTCTTGTGCAGTTTGGGATGAAAAACATTGCTATTGAATGTTTTCAGGTGAATGCAAACATAAATTAGATCTTAGAAGTATGCAGGGGAAGATTTTGTATCAAAAGTGTAAAAACTTAAAGATGAAGCCCATAAAGGAACATGGTGATGGTAAAAAATTAAAATGAGCTGGGAGGAAAAACTATATTTCAGTGATTTTGCAAGCAAACACAAAGTTTCTCAGGGGAACGCAAATGTTTTGCGAGTGAACACAAATAATTTGCAAGCGCAAACAGTTTCTGGGGGGAAACACAATACTTTTGCAAGAGAATGCACAGGTTTAGCAAGCGAATGCAAAAGCATTGAGATATAATTTTTCCTTCCAGCTTATATATTTTTCCCCCTCACCATGTCCCCTCAGGGCCTCCATCGACTTTGAACAACTAAAAGTTCAGTTTTTTTCTCAAACAAAGCTTAAATGATTAGTTCACTTTCAAAAACTGTTTATTTTATTTTATTTATTTTTTTATTTTATTTTTTAAATGAGCGATGGTTTCTCTAGATAAGACCCTTATTCCTCGTCTGGGATTGTGTAGAATGTTTTGAAGCTGCACTGAAACTGTAATTTTGACCTTCAACTATTTGGGCACCATTGAAGTCCACTATAAGGAGAATAATCCTGGAATGTTTTCATCAAAAACCTTAATTTCTTTTCAACTGAAGAAAGAAAGACATGAACATCTTGGAAGACATGGGGGTGAGTAAATTATCAGGAAATTTTAATTTGAAAGTGAACTAATCCTGTAAGCTTCAGAAGACTCATATAAATATTTTTTTCTCTTTCTCTTTGGAGTTTGACAGTATAAATCACCATCCATTTTTTTTCTATGGAAAAGTGCAGCTTGGATATTCTACTAAACATCTCTTTTTGTGAATAATGGCAGAATTTTCATTTTCAGGTGAACCTTGCTGAACAAAAATAACACAGACAGAACCCCAATACATGAAAGACTCACTGTGATGTATGAGGCTCATAGGGAACATCTGATTGCTCTACCATGGGCCAGTAGTAACGAATAGATTCTAAAATACTCCTATGGGTCACAGAAGAGGCAGTGGGAGGGTTGAGGGCAAGGCACGACCTCCGATTAGACTGCAGTAGTGAAGCTGGGGGAGCACTTAAGTTCTGCTGAAACCCCATCAATCAGTCCCAGATAAAAGACCTGAGCACAAGACCCACGTTCAACAGAGGAACACAGAGTCAGACAAGCCATAAAGGATTTCCTCTGGTGTTAACTGTCCAGAAAGCTGCAGGAGCACATCTCACTTCTGAAGTGTTCACGGTTGCTTCTGGATTACTAAGAGCAAAAATAAAGGATGTCTGTAGAACGACAACTCAATATTCTTCAGACATCCACACTTAAGGGATTGAAAAAATGCTGTATAAGAGGACATAGGTTGAATTGAAGGTTCCTCAGGTGGGTTTGACTATAAATTGGCAAAATTGACTTTATTTGGCAGAACATAAATCTCCAACAGAAGTCCAACTCAGTATCAAATATCTTTCTGTTGTCACTTTCTCTGTTAATTCCGGTATTAGACTGGCTAGGAAACAAACTTGACAGATCTGAATTTGGTGATTGTAAGTATAAGAATAAAAAAGAATAAAAAACTCATTCCAGGATTTTGGGAATCTAACTTTTCTTCATGTGTCTAACAGCCCTGCAATGCCTCAGAAACTCTGCTGATGCAAAAGCCTCTGGTCCACTTCAGTCACATGTTACTTCCCTCACACACCACTGGCATGAAACCATGTCATTATGGTAAAACTGTAATCAAACACAAGAACAGCCGTTTACATTCCACATTAACCATTTTGTCTAACCAAACCTCAATCCACATTTTTTAAATATGAACTCATCGTAAACCTTATGTCCAGCAAATCCAGTATTTTGTGTCTGCATGTAACCAGTCCTAGTCAACCCTCTCCGAACGGGACTCGAACCAGCATGGGAGGTGGGCACGCTAACAAGGACACTAAAGGCCGCAGCCTTTAGCATCAGTCACTAGCACTCCTCTTGAGGTCAGAGGTGTGAGGTTTACATGCACAGCACTTAGCCTAATGATGTTTCATTAACAAAGTTCGGGAGGAGCACGTTCAAATGATCTATCCAATTATCATGTCCATCCTACATTTTTTATATATATATATATATATATATATATATATATATATACATATATATATATATATATATATATATATATACAGTTGACTCACCTACATTCCTCAACAGTTTTCAGCATGCCTCCACCACCTGACTCCTCACTCTTGGCTGGTTCCTATCCCAGCCATGAATGCAGGGTGAGTACTCTGGTTCATGCCAAATACCAAGCTTGGAGCCCTCTCCTCAGACAACACGTCAAATACGCATACCATTTACTCTATCTGACTTATTTGTAAGTGTGAACTCACAAACTGGCCTATGTTGCACTCACCCCCCTAAACCTCACTCCCATCTGGGTCACGGCACCAAATGTAACCCGTCCTACTCAACCTGCTCCGAGTGGGACTCGAATGGGCCTGGGAGGCAGGCACACAAAGGACGCTAAAGACCGCAGCCTTTAAAGAGATAGTTTACCCAAAAATGAAAATTATTCCATGATTTACTCACCCTCAAGCCATCCTAACCAACTTCTTTCAGATGAACAAAATAGAAGATATATTTAAAAATATCCTTAGTCCTCCAGGGTTTATAATGGTTGTGAATGGGTGGCCCTATCAAAGTCCCTTTCAAGGAAAGTCAGTTCACTCAGCAGCCATATTTGCAACGCCTTCAGCTATTTCGGGCATCCAAGACCAAGTCCTATCTATTTGAATGGGGGAATCCTGAAATCTCAAAAACTGCATGGCGGACTCACAATTAAATAACATATTTCAAATTAGCAACAAAATCTGACATGAACTGTCCCATAAATGTTGTTTCTTATGCTCAAATAGCGTTAAAAAAGCGTATTTTTCAGGCTAGACGAGCCAATGCGCATGTCCAGTCCTAAGCGCAAGTCTTAGGTTTCTATGGGAACCAGAGCTTCTAATGGCAGCTGCAGTGATGCAATGACTTTACCAATCAGCGATTGGTTCTTTTACTTAGAAGGCGGGACCTATTCCGTCATATTGTGTGTTGCAGTTTCTAATAAGTTAACCAATAGGAGTGAACAGTCCTTTTATATCTATAGCCTTTGTTACTACGTCGCGGAAGTTAACACTTTTTGGATGTACATAGAATGCATATGGCTGTCGTGCTGGAAGCTTGTTATTTTACTTTATAAAGTTTTAAATAAGGATATTTGTCTTACAAAAACACATCGATTCGCTTCAGAAGGCCTTTATTAACCGCCTGGAGTCGTTCATAGTTCACCCCAAAATGAGTATTGTATCATTATTTATGCACTCTATTTCTTCTGCAGAACACCAAAGAAGATATTTAAGTTTTTACCAATATAATGAAAGTCAGTGGGATCCAAAACATTTCCCCTTGAACCCCAATGACTGTATGGACAAAAACATTGAGACATTTTTCAAAATAACTTGAAGAAAGAAATGCACACAGATTTCTGACTCTCAGAAGAAAAGGTCAAAAGCTGTAACTGGGGTGGTGCCCTTTCAAAAGGTACACCATTGTACCTTATTTACCCCTAAAAGGTGCATATTAGTGTCATAAATGTACATATTAGTACCTAAATGATGTATTTTATTATCTTTTGAAAAGATACCACCCCAGAGACAGCTTTTCTGAAAGTTTATGAGAGTGATTCACCTTAATGATTCATCTTATACTGTAGGCATATAAACAATGCTGCACTGTGAGATTCAAACAACAGGTTAAAGACAGAAGTGAGGGAAATGTGTCAGTTAAACAGACCTCCTCCTCCTCAGTGAGATAAGAACAGGATCAATAAAGTCCAGACCACTCAGTCTTCCTGCTTAATTGCAGCTGTCTAACGGTAAAGGTTTAGACTGCGATCAAGGAGGCTGTTATCAGAAGAATAACACAACATAGCCAGAAAGAGAGGCTTTTTTTGTGTCAGGGCACATACTGTGGTCAATCAATACAGTGTGTAAATAATCTTCTATAGCTGCATGTCAGGAGTGTCCAGGAGTAGAAAAGGAATTTTTTCAGCCTTTTGTTCAGCCCTGGTAAAACAATTCTCATATTCTTTTCTCATATCCATGATGTTCCAAACCCATATGCTGTTGTTAAAGCATAAAAACACCATTCACTCTTAAAAATAAAGGTTCCAACAGGGCGTTTTTGCAACAATGCCATAGAGGAACCATTTTGGGTTGCCAAAGAACCTCTCAGTGATCATTCTTAAAAGAACCCTTTTTTCTTAGTGTGAAGAACATTACATTTAAAAGAACCCTTTTCCACTCTAAAGAACCTTTTATGGAATGGAAAGGTTCTATGCATGTTAAAGGTTCTTTATGGAACCATCGATGCCAATAACAATCTTTATTTTTAAAAGTGTATATGGACCATATGGCTCATAATTCACAAAAGATCATCCAGTCCACTGCAGCTCTCATTCTCCATCCCATCTCACATATTCAAACCAGAACATTGTGTTCAGTTACGACACATTAATTATCCAATGATATTTTGTGATGTCAAACTTGGCACAATACGTGATCTGAAAGTGATTGTGATTTCGGATCTGAAACGGCTTGAATTTTAGTCTGTTCCTCACACAAAGTGTGAATGGCTTGAGAAGACTTGGAATATAGAGCATTAGTTATTTTTAGAGCTTGACAAACATGGTTTCTAAGAACTATGGAAAAGAAAGTTTTCATTTAAATAACATAACAAATGACAGTGATCTGTTTAACAGAAGAAGAACAGACATCATAAGATAAGGGAAGCAGTTTTTCTGGTCATGTTCACCTAATATTTCTGCATGTAATGTTCGACCCCACATTCTTGCAATAGCTTTTACCTCCTTTCCATTAGGAGCCCCCCACAGATGAATGAATAGGCATGAGCATGTCTGCCAGCTGTTTGGCTCTCAGAGCAGGAGCACATGAGCTGTGGAACCCACACTAAAATATCCCGAATAATCCCATGTCTCCCTACCGCAGAGCCGTCCAACACCCGACACCTTCCCACACAACACCGCTAGGGTCCCTTTAAACATTAATGAGCTTTAAATTACGATGGGTTTAATTAAAGAAACTGAGTTTGACTATAGGGAGAGATATTTCCCTTGAGGGATCTTTCATACTGCTTTCTTAACTGGCTGTCAGTGGAGAGCATTTGCCAAGTACAGTTATCCCACAATGCCAGGTGGTGAGAGTGAGAAAGAATAAACACTATCTTTTGGCATGATGACCTGGAACAAAGCAGGAATATTGTGGCAGTGGTCGCTATCAATACAGACGCTAATTTCGCCACCTCTTTCCTACAGCTCAACAAAAATGTGTACAGCTGTGATAAAGCAGGAGAACAGAGCTGAAAGAAAACATGGAGGCTGCATGTGGAAGTTTTCACACTAGCTAAATTCACCACGTTCTAATCTTGAAAGCCACAGAAATTTCACACCCACTCCATCAATGTGGAGAGCTGATCCTCTATCAGTTAGGAAAGTAGTTACAAACCACACCAGGCTCTATTAAAGATGAAGTGTGCACTTTTTGTCCCACTTGCTCCAATTGGATTTGCAAAAAGTAATTATTGTTCCAAACAGGTTTCCCAAAAACTCCTATATCACCCCTTCTGAAGAAAGCAGAAGGTTTGGCATTTTTCCACATTTTACTATTATATCTTTGTATTCAGTGTTTGGACAAGTAGTATTAGGGCTGTACAAAATATCGCAGTTATTAGAATATTACAAATGTGCATATTGCAATGGCTAGTGATAATAGATTGGTTTTAATATAAAAAGTTGCAAAAAGTCACAGTTTTAGGTCGACACAGATAGCAGAGAATAGACTGGGCACACTTAGGGGTGTGTGTGCTTAAAGAGATAGTTCACCCAAAAAAGAAAATTCTGTCATTAATTACTCACCCTCATGTCGTTCCAAACCCGCAAGACCTTTGTTCATCTTCGGAACACAAATTAAGATATTTTTGATGAAATCTGAGAGCTTTCTGACCTCCCTATAGACAGCAATGTCATAACCAATTTCAAGTCCCAGAAAGCTACTAAAGACATAGTTAAAATAGTCAACGTGACTGCAGTGGTTCAACCTTAATGTTATGAAGCGACAAGAATACTTTTTGTGTGCAAAAACAAAACAAAAATAACTTTATTCAACAATTTCTTCTCTTCAACTTGAGTAAAGACAGTGAAGCCAGGTGCCAGGTACAAATATTTTTGACTGTCTAGACTAGGCCAAAATCTATAGTCGCTAGTTTGACGACCGATTAATGACAATTGCGATCAGACTTTACCTCTGATGAAATTCTGCCAGTGTCAGAAGTTCTGAGGCGCAGTCCTGTAGTGTGGATTCTCCTACGACAACCGTCAGATCAAAAACCAGTGGGAGCGCAGAACCTGTTGATGCAATTAGTTCAACAACACTAAACCACCACTTGCTAGCCCCCATTTCAATTCTGCATGTAAGCAGCTCACAGTCAGTCACTGAACGTGTCACGGATTGATGATCAAACTCCAGACGAGTCTTCTTGCATGTGTCCGTTTGATGTACAGTCTGATATTAATGACAATATTAATGACAACTGAGATCTACAGTGTGACATGGCTTAAAATGGATATCATTGTTCGTACAATCTGACAAAGAAACTATCGTAAAGGACTATTATAAGTCGTACAGTGTGAACCCGGCTTAAGAGGAAGTCAAAACAGTAAACTTTACATATTTCAGGAGTTTTTTTCACCAGGATGTTCTTGAAGTTAAGTTTTTTGATGTTCAGGTTTATATATATATTACCAAAGTTGACAAAAGGTTAGTGCAAATGAAGTTAAAATGACATTGTCAGATTTGTGTAGTTAGTTTAGTTTTTATGTAATGCTACATTAAGACACTGCTGTTCACTTTCAGAAGTTGTAGTGATGCTTTCTTTTCCCAGAAAGAATGTGAAACATGGTACTGGTCTATATGACCTAAAATCAAAATCTTGATTAATGGAATATTTTACCTCGATTACGATTAATGAACTATTATTCTGTTTGTTGTTGTTGTTGTTTTTGCCCTCATAGTTCACTGACAAGGTTTGTACTGTAAATATGTTTGACTATTAAAGGTGGGATATTTTTTCCTAATGAAAGAGTGCTCCGACATAACAGCTCATTTTCAGCAGTTATTTTTTCTATGGCTTGTAACATTTCTTACAGATTTCTGCTAATTGTAAATCAGATAAATTAGCAACAGTACCAGTACATATATTTGAATGCATTAATGAGAGCGATCGTGTGTGTGAATTAGTCATACCGTCTCTCTAATAATTGTGAAGCTGTGGGTTGTAAGTAGTTACTTCAAAAGTAGTAAAATATATGATAAACTTTTGAGTTTTTAAGCTACTTTAGTGATAAATCATAGGACAGCGTTGACAACGAGTTTCTGTGCTGCTCTCTGTGCACATGATCTTCACGTGATGTTCACGTTGACTGTCTGTATGAGTGTTCGTGTGCCGCAATGCATCAGTGCAGTAGCTCAATATAATAATACACATCCGATGGTCTAAAATCACTTGAATGTCCAAACTGCCAAGCGAAACTTAAACAACATAAAAAAAAGTTCAAACAGCAAATATAACCCTCAAAATGGATCTTTACAAAGTGTTCGTCATGCAGCATGTCTAATCGCGTAAGTATAGTATTTATTTGGATGTTTACATTTGATTCTCTATGAGTTTGATAGTGCTCTGTGGCTAACGGCTAATGCTACACTGTCGGAGAGATTTATAAAGAATGAAGTTGTGTTTATGAATTATACAGACTGCAAGTGTTTAAAAATGAAAATAGTGACGGCTCTTGTCTCCGTGAATACAGTAAGAAACGATGGTAACTTTAACCACATTTAACAGTACATTAGCAACATGTTAACGAAACATTTAGAAAGACAATTTACAAATATCACTAAAAATATCATGTAGTCATGGATCATGTCAGTTATTATTGCTCCATCTGCCATTTTTCGCTGTTGTTCTTGCTTGCTTACCTAGTCTGATGATTCAGCTGTGCACAGATCCAGACATTACTGGCTGCCCTTGTGTAATGCCTTTCATAATGTTGGGAACATGGGCTGGCATTTGCAAATATTGGGGTCATACATATTAATGATCCTGACTGTTACGTAACAGTCGGTGTTATGTTGAGATTCGCCTGTTCTTCGGAGGTCTTTTAAACAAATGAGATTTATATAAGAAGGAGGAAACAATGGAGTTTGAGACTCACTGTATGTCTTTTCCATGTACTGAACTCTTGTTATTTAACTATGCCGAGGTAAATTTAATTTTTGAATCTAGGGCACCTTTAAGGGGAAACAATTAACAGGATTAAAAAAATAAAATAACCGACATGGGAAAATTACATCGGTTAGATTCTGAATTTTGGTTTCGATTACTTTTCGATTATTCATCCAGCCCTAATGTTAGTTATATCATTTTCACTTTTTAAATATTAAAATACAATTTAAATACAATTTTAATTGATTTTACACAACTAAAGAATTATCGCATCACTTATCACACACAATTTAACAAGTTTTCACATATTGAATTTTTCTTCAAAATTGTGCAACCCTAAATAGTATCCATCCTGCATTGTACTGATTATCTAATCGTGATTCACCACGTCAGCTACCGTAATATAGTTATGGGTTTCTTAAGAACCCACTCTAAACTTTTAGAGATGGAGAAATCACCTAATCATGATGGATTATGATTTTTTTTCCCTATACTACAATCACCAATCATGGGTTGGGTTATATTTCGAGATTTCAAAATTTTGAGACTGAGGTTTCAACAACTGCAAATGATTACAACTTCTCAGACTGAGTTGGCAGTTGACATGTAAATGTTTGTGGTCTTGTATTCAAATGTCTGACATCTGTCTGAAGTAAGCAAGTTACAGAAGGATTAAATGTTTAATTTAAAATTTTAAGCCATTTTAGCAGCGTAACTAAAGTAAAATCTGACAACATCGAACTAATTTCTACTGCCACAATGTTTATGTCCCCAATTTCTCTTGAAATAACAGAGATGCTCAACCAAGAAGAAGATATATTAGACAGAGTGTTATTTCAGGAGTCTGTGACACAGAAAATACAGCATCTTTTGAACGTTTTGAATCAGAAAGGAGCTGTCAGAAACGAGTTTCAAAGAATCACAAAGCAAAATGTGATGAGTTAGAGAGAGCGATACGTGAGTAAGACAGCGAGCAGGTGGTAGAGGGAGAAACAGAAGAAGTATAAAGGAAAGAGCCAAAGAAACTATGGAGGCTCTGATTAGTAACGCCTGGATCCGCATGTCAGCTGACAAAGATATCAGGTTAAATTTAGCAGAGGTTCTGTGAGGCAAACAGAGCAGGGTATGCCAGAGAAAACAACACTCCCACCGTCTCTATTATCTGACCTCATATTTCAGGCAGAATTTGTTTGAGTTTACTTATAGCCAGAGGCTGGGCTATAGCTTTCCTACACTGCTTAACATTTAAAAGCATTTTCATTTGACACAAAAGGAAGAGGTTTGCCCAAAGGAAATAACATATCTTCCTTTATAAGCAGGATGTCAAGTGTTTTGTTTCACTGACTGAGGCTCATGTAGATGCACTTTTCACTCTTATCCATTTCTTTTTCACTTACTAATTGCTGCTCACAAGACATTTTTATGTTCCCTGTCCCTGGATAAAAATTTAATTCTGTCATCATTTACTCACCCTCATATCATTCCAAACCTGTATGACTTTCTTTCCTCCACTTAACACAAAAGAAGTTTTGTATTGGTCATTCTTTTCCAAACAGGAAGTCCCTATGAGAAGTGACGCTTCAAACTTTAAATGGGCACAAAAGTACCATAAATGTACAAAAGTTCACATAACTTATGCACTAGTCGTTTGATAGCTTTCTGTGATGAAAAGACCAAAATCGTTATTCAATGATAATCTTCCCCTCCAGTGAGCTGTTAACCACTGTGACTGGATCATTGTGTCAATGAGATGAACTCGAGAATCAAATCTGTCTGATTTGTGAATGAATCATCAGTTTTTGTGAATAGATCAACAATTCACTGAAAAGATCTGACTCAAAAGAATGATTCGTTCATGAATCAGACATCTAAGGACTCTAAGGGTGAGTAAAGGATGACAGCATTTTCACTTCTGAGTGAACTCTCTTGGCCAGCTACAGTATGACACATAGAACAATGAGGCAGATACGGATACAAGCTATGCATGATTTAAAAGTACCAACGAAAATTCTTTCCCACTGCCCGTCTGTGAACCGCTGAGCTGAACAGGTGCTGTTGTTAAACTAGAGAGGGGAACAATCTGCCTGTTTAAATATTTAGTAGAGAAATCTGCATATAATTACCACATGAATGTCACGTAAACAAACACATGCACCATCAAGTTCATGTTTCCTTTTTCTAAAAACAGTCAAAAATAACTACATACAGAAATTAGACCCCCACTCCAAGAGTGTTTGTGATGTTCAATGTTCAAAAGCTTGGGGGTGGAATCTGTGAAATGTTTTTGGATGCATTTATTTTAAAATGTATATTTTTATTTACCATGGATGCATTCAGCTGTGCAGACTTCATATTCATTCTAGCAGACAGTTTATGAAGATATTCAGCTGAAGTTTCACTTCCCACAGGTGGTACTGGGCAGTGGACACGTCTCACTTCGCTAAGATTTTTTAGTGTTTTTGAAAGTTTTTTTGAAAGAAGTCTATTATTCTCATCAAGGATGCATTTATTTGAAAATACAGTATAATAGTAATTTTATATAATATTATCACAATTTAAAATAACCCAGGTGAAAAAAGTGTACTTGAGTGCATTAAAAATACTTAAATACAAGCAAGTACAAAGTACATTATTTATTTTGGTGCTAAATAAAATTTATACACTAATTCAAGGTATATTTGTACTTGAGTAGTACTTCACTGCACTTGGAAAAGTATACTAAATACCACTACTACTTAAATAGATTTTTAGTGCTTTGAAATAAAGTATACTATGTTACCTCAAGGAGTTTTATTAGTGTATTTCTTAAAAGTGTGCTTTGAATGCTTTAAAATTAGTTCAACCTTAGAAGACACACATATATATATAGTACTCCTAAGTACTCATACATATAGTAATCCTAAGTGACATTGATTTTATTACAAATGTATTACTAATGTAGTTATAAATACATTTTCCCAACTGTGGTACGTAACTACACTTAATATAAATGCACTAATTAACACTAACACTTCAAATGATTTTAAGTGTAGTCAGATAAGTTCTATTTTAATGGATTTAATCATGAAAAATACAGTACAAATGTTACAGTTAAAAGTGTATGAAAGATGGGCTTAAGTGTACTACAAGTGTTAATTTTTTGAATAGAG
Source organism: Megalobrama amblycephala (assembly GCF_018812025.1). Classification (NCBI taxonomy): domain Eukaryota; kingdom Metazoa; phylum Chordata; class Actinopteri; order Cypriniformes; family Xenocyprididae; genus Megalobrama; species Megalobrama amblycephala. Next base: position 37,996,803 of record NC_063044.1, on the reverse strand, counting down.
ATAGTATATTAAAAGCACATTTTAGTTCATATTTCATGCTGTCTCAAAATAGCACAGTTGAGGACACTTAGATGTTCTTAAGATTGTCTTAAGAAGTACTAAAGAAGAATTTTTTTGTATATTAAGTACAAAATTAGAGCGTGAAAATAGAGCACTTTAAGTATATTATGAAAGTGTACTAAGTGTCCGAAAATAAAGTGTATTTTACTACACTTTTTTTTTCACCTGGGAACTCTTTTCTATTTAAATATATATTTTTAAAAAAGTAATTTATTCCTGTGATCAAAGCTGAATTTTCAGCATCATTACTCCAGTCTTTAGTGTCACATGATCCTTCAGAAATCATTCTAATATGATGATTTGCTGCTCAAGAAACATTTATTATTATTATCAATGTTGAAAACTGTTGTGCTTTTATATTTTTGCAGGATTCTTTAAAGGGTTAGTTCACTCAAAAAATTAAAATTCTGTCATTTATTACTCACCCTCATGTCGTTCTACACACGTAAGACCTTCATTCATCTTCAGAACACAAATTAAGATATTTTTGATAAAATCCGATGGTTCAGAGAGGCCTCCATTGACAGCAATGTCACTGAAACTCTCAAGATCCAGAAAGGTATATTTAAAACAGTTAATGTGACTACAGCTTCATGAAGCAGTGTTTTGAATTCAGCCATCACTAGATATTGTTGAATAAAGTGGTTATTTTGTTTTTTTGGCACACAAAAAGTATTCTTGTCACTTCATAACATTAAGGTTGAACCACTGTAGTCACATGAACTGTTTTAAATATGTCTTTAGTAGCTTTCTGGGCATCTGAAAAGGGAAATGATCTTGCTGGCAATGGAGGCCTCACTGAGCCATCGAATTTAATCAGAAAAATCTCTAAATTTGTGTTCCAAAGATGAACCAAGGTCTTACAGGTGTGGAACAACATGTCATTCCAAACACATAAGACCTCCGTTAAAAGTAATAAATTACATTATTTTCATTTTTGGGTGAACTAACCCTAACCCTAGAAAGTTCAAAAGAACAGTGAAGAACAATGTTTGGGAAAGTAATGCATTATATATTGTGTTAATCTCTAAAAAAGTAACTAATTGTGCAATGATGTGATATATTACTTTTGCGTTACTTTATTCACCTGGGCTGGGCTTGCTGCTTGTCCTTTTTTTAATAAAAAAAAAAAACATGAAAGTTCTATTTTTGGCAAATGTAAAGGCCCTTTCACACCTAAAGTGCAAATGCAAAAGGAAATGCAAATTTACACCATCACAGTAGATGTCAAAGCTCAAACAAACCTTTCAGCTGTGCTGAGATTCTGGACCGGAGAAGAATAGGATGCATGAGAAGAAAGTTCAACACTCTTGAGCAATAAAAACAACAAAAACACAAATGTGATGTTAAACTAGACATTTTTGCTTATTAGTTGAATTGCATCATAGAAGGTCAGCAGCAAAGACGGTTAATAAAGTGAGATTAAATTCACAAAGTATAGTATTTGGTCTTGACAATGGCAAAGCCGCTATACTTCTACACAAAACCAACAGCTGAAGCTTACCTAAACTTAAGCGCTACAGCTTTGCAGCCTTGCAAGAACTGGTATTTCCTTGAAGAAATGCAAATTTAGTTTTCCCTATGGTGCCGCTATGAAGCCTTTACTGTGATATGGTCCTTATATTGCAAATAGCCTAAATCTCACTGCTTCAGTTCCATACTGAAAATAAATGGCCATGCAGATGCACTCCATTTCAAATGCTGTCCATTCAAGAAATCTTTTTTCCACACATTTCAGTCCGCTCGCTTTCTTCTGTCTGCGCGGGAGCAGCCTTGCACAGAGGGAACACTGAAATTCAGATCAAACAAGCCAATCTTTCCATTTACAGCAGTGTGAAAAGACTTATCAGAAAAGAAAATAAGGCTTTCTACCTGCTTCTTAAGGTGATGGCTCAGTATGGAGGGGCCGATGACTCATACTGCAGTCATAAGCAGTGAGTTTCACTGAAGCGTGACAGTGGAGAGCATCCATCTGTCTGTCACAGGCATGTCCTGCTGCCATCGCTGAAGAGCTTTAGCTGAGCTGATGATGGAAGTCTTTGCCAGATCTCCTTCTGTCTGCTGACATGTACGTGAGACAAAAGCCAAAGCATCCCAACAATGGTTTCAAACCAACAGATATATGACAGCCATCATCAAACCATCTCTGGCCTTTAGTTACAGTCATGTCAGGCCAGTTTGTGTCTCTGGCCCCTGCTTTGGCTCAAAAGGCAGACATGAGCCCGATGCCAACTGGCCGTTGGAGCACATACACTCTGATCAGCAGACAACAAGCATCCCAGCGCAACACTTCAGCACATACTGAGATACTGTGTTGCACATATGCTTCTCATTGTTCTCTAAATAGATGTACAATGTGCTACATAATAACTTTTGGCATGAATGACAGTCTCTTGAAAAGCTAATGTATCATAGCTAACGTTATATATAATAATATATAAACAATATATAAACATTCGCTGTAAACCCCAGAGATGGATGTGTGAAAATTTCTGAAATATTCAGACCAGCCCGTCTGGCAGCAACAAAGAATCACATCTTCTAGAAAAGCCTTGTGTTAAATGATCCATTTTTTAATGCTGAGTTCACACTGCACGATTTGAGGCCCGATTTTCACTCTTTTCGATTTTTCTCTCCTTTTCACTGCAAATTAGCACACAGACAATTTGGATTGCAAGCTTCTTACAGGCTAACATTTTTAATAACAACTGACCGTTCACAAAGACCCGCCCCCTTTAGTTACTGTTGCTATGTCCGACAAGCCATGCCGATCTCTCGCCACACATCATATTCTTACAGTGAAAAATTCATCGCGAAGCAAAGAGGACACTGACGACCTGTCGACAGACAAAGTCTTAAATTACAAATTTTGTCATTTTTAAAGAAATTTAAAAAATAAATACTGTTTTGTGGCTCTTTAATTTGTCGCTGTGGCACCTCGTGGCTCGTGAACCGATCATCTCTTCCTACTAGTTCATTTATAGCATCAAATAAACATGAATGAACATCAGAAGGAATGTTGTTTCAATCGCAGAAAGACGCCAGTACACACCATTTTTCAAGTTCTTCTTCTTCTTTCCTGTTTTATGGCTGTTGTATTCATTAACTCCCCTGACTGCTTTGTCGGACAAAATGACGGATTCGGTGTTATGATTGGTTAGATTGCCTGTCAATCAAATTCCTGGCAAAGGGTCGATTCCAGTCTCGCACTCTGGTTTCCTTGCGTTATTTCCTTATCACTTCTTGTGTGTGTTTGGTTGTGAGATGTAGTTTGCGGACCAGACAGAGTTGTCATGCAACGTGAAACCCCTTTTGCAGACCCATCTTGCAATGTCCACACAGCAGTGACTGAACGCTACCCCAGATAGTCAGTGATCTGACGACTTTGAAAACCATGCAGTGTGAACTCAGCATAAGGATCGTTCAACACAATGGTTTTATTTGTAAATTGTGACGGCTCTTTCTAATGTGTTGATTTGTTGATCAGGAAACCTTTCATTATTAGCACAGCTGCAAATGGTTGTGCTGCTTAGCTTAATGGTGTGTGGAAAGACAATACAGTGTCTTTTTTTTTCAATTGCTGAAGTCTTCAGACTTCACCTTTCTGAAAGAAATCAATACTTTTATTCAGCCAATTAAATTATTAAGCAATTTAATTAATCAAAAGTGATAGCAAAGACATTTATAATGTTACAAAAGAGTTCTGTTTCACATAAAAGCAGTTCTTTTGAACTTTCTATTCATAAAAAAGTCCTGAAAAAAAGTGTATCATGGTTTCCACAATTATGTTAAGCAGCACAATTATTTTTTAACACTGATCATATTCAGAAATGTTTCTTGAGCATAAAATAATCATATTAGAATGATTTCTGAAGGATCATGTGACACTGTAGACTGGAGTAATGGTGCTGAAAATACAGCTTTGATCACAGGAATAAATTACAACTTAACATATATACAAACAGAAGTTACTTTAAATTGTAATAATATTTCACAATATGACTGTTTTACTGTATTTTTGATCAAATAAATACAGTCTAGGTAAACTTAAGTGACTTAAAAATCTTATTTTCTAACAGTAGTTTATATGAGAAGTGGGACGTACACTACAAGCCGATCACACCTGTGGGAAGTGAAACTTCTGCTGAATGTCTTTATAAACTGACTAGAATGCATAAGCTCTGTACAGCTGAATGCATCATTGGTGAATAAAAATAAAAATACTAAAATAAACACTCTTTAAAAACAAAAACATTTCAATGATTCCAAAATTCCAAAGCTGAGTTAAAAACTTTATGCAGAATAATTATGAAGAAGACTTTAGTGCAAATTATCTTGTGAAAGATCTTGAAACTGGTTACTCCTGGCCGATTGCCACAGCACCATAAAAATGAGCCATGAGCGTATTTCACCTTGGAATGTTTATGGCATTCTTGAATTACTTAAACATATTGATTTACACATTGGCGGCCAACAGTGTGCCCACTTTCTATTTCTGCTCCCATTACACATCAGAGCAGCAATGTGTGAGCATGCAGATCTCAGTGGCTTCCAGGCGACCAGAGAGTGAAGACCCGTTCACACCAAGGACGATAACTATAACGATAACAATAAAGATATACTTAAAAAAATCATTCTAGGTGTAAAAGAATAGCAGAGTCCACACACCACAACTATGAACAACACAAAAGGCCTGTTCACACCAAGAACAATAACTATAAAGATAATTATAATGATAACTACTCCACACCACAACTATAATAGAGACAAATATCACAAATAGAAATATAATGATGTTACTTGATGAAAAACAGAATCTGTAGAATCAATTCACTGCACACAAATCCTCAAACCTCATTTGAACTGTCAGCATTAATGGCTACTTTAACACCTTGTAGCCTAGACAACTTGTTTCAATGAAGAATAGGATTCCTTGTTAACATTATTTGAAAAGTCCTCACATTTAGTTGTAAATTATATACAATCATACATCAAAATGTGAATAAATGATATACGTTAGTTCATAATGTCCACATGTCTACTGCTGTCTTCATGCATTTAATCACTAAAGGTGTTTTCGTCCAGCTCTACATGTCTGGTGAAGGTGGGGACAGGGCCTGTGGGAGTGTTGGTGAGAGTGCAGTAGTCTTGTTTGAAACACACAGGCACTGCGTTAATGATAACTGGTGCTTCAGAGGCCATTTGGCGTGGGGCCCAGACCTCAGCTGTGGGGCCCCCATAGGGTTGATGGCATTGTGCTGCGGGATACATGCCCGTTTTCTCTACCTCATCCTGTAGTGTTGTCATCATGACCTCGGAAATCTTGTCGATTGTTGAAAAGTCTAATATGAAATATGAAAGTCTTGTAAAGGACTTTTTGCCAAAACTCAACACTGAACAAAACTCAACAAAAAAAGAGGATACATATTAATCTGATATGAATATGCGAATCTTACACAATTATATATATATATATATATATATATATATATATATATATATATATATATATATATAACAATCATTAATGTATATTATATTTCAGAGGTTCTGAATGTTTTTGTATGGGTTTTTTTTCCACTTTTAATTTTACACATTGTTTATGTTAATTTGCGATTTTTTTTTCTTGCAGATGACAACATTGTCAAAATCATCCTCCTTCACATGGACCAACGAAAATGACTAAAAACACTGTATTGTTCTGCCAGTAGTTGGCGTTGTCACTTTGTAAAGAAACACTATGTGTTTAACTTAATTATTAAGTTAAATTATAAATTAGATAGATTTTACAGTATACTTATATAAAGTTTATTTATATTGTAAATATACTGTATATTTATACGGTAAATATATATATATATATATATATATATATATATATATATATATATATATATAGCCTACTGTTTTTATACTGTTATCTATCTATCTATCTATCTATCTATTGATATATTTTAGTGGTTTTCAACATTTTCAACATTTATTTTTTAAAGTAATATTTTTTCAAATGATTTATTTATGGTTATTTTTGCAGTTTTGCTCACAAGACCCTTGTAGTCATTTCATGAACCATGCACAGAAGGGTTCAAAACCCTCTGTTGGGAAACCCTCATCTATTTGAAGTCTGAAATTGCCCTGGTAATTTTGATAAAGGGGCTGGAATTATGTTGCTGTTGTCGGCACCCATGAAATTTTTTTCATCTTTCTTTCAGCCCCCAATTTAAGTTACGACCGTCTAGGGCCAGCCGCAACATAAATTAATGTGTGCTCACTCACAAAGATACATTTTCAACAAAAGGTAAATTTATTAACAAAATATAGTGGAAACCATAAACAAAGGGATTAAATTCAGGAGTGAACCAGGCCAAAATAACAAACAAAAATAACTAATTTTAGTACCCTCTAAATTCCCTAAAAAACCACACACACATTAAAAGAAAAATACAACGCAACTTCCCTAGCTCCCTTAACCCAAAACATAGAATAAACGATATATGCAAAAGAAATGGCGTTGCATTCCCTACTTCCCTTAAACTATTTACAAATAATATTTACACAATAACTGAAGACAAAAGCAAGTTTTACAAAACTGAGAATTGTACATTGAACTGAACAACAGCAAGTTTTACAAATCACACACAATCAAAGAAGAGAGCAAAACAAATGGCACAAAGTCGGGCTCGATAATGCGTTTGGGGCGTTCCTTATCAACAACGGGAATCGCCCAAACAGGATCTCTGCTGGCTTGAGTGCAGGCCACACCTTCTCCTGCACAGACACACTCAAAAACAACATGTAAATACTTCTAAAAAGACATCAGATGTAACAATCTGTAATGCATAAATATCACAATTTATATATATAATATAACAGTTAACTTTGTCACCTGTTGGTGTTGGTGCATCATTTTGCAGTAAAAATATATGGCAATAGCAGGTGTATGATAAACAATTACCTTGCAGCAGGAACAAATATGAGCACAATTAAAAGTCCAACCGTTAAAAACGTTCCAATGACAATCTTGCCAACTTGATTGGGCTCATCCTGTACAAAACAAAAAAATAAAAAAAATAATAATAAATAAATAAAAAATAAATGAATGAATAAATAAAAATACACTGTCCATATTTGAAATCAACTCAAACAAACACACCCCTCCCTTCATTGCTCCACCCTCAAAATGCACTAACATGCAATGCAAGAGTGGATGTCTCTTTATCATAGTTGAAGCTAAATAATAATAAAAACGACACTCAGAACTGTCACATTACATTTATATTTAGTCATTTAGCAGATGCTTTTCTCCAAAGCGACTTACAAATGAGAGTAGTAGAAGAAATTAAATCAACATGAGTACAACAGTATGTAAGTGCCGTGTCAAGTCATATTACTGGGTCAAGTGTTGATGAAAAAGTTATGTCTTTAGCAGTTTTTTGAAAATGGTAGGTCATTCCACCAGCCGGGAACAGACCAGGAGAAGGTCCGTGAGAGTGATTTTGTGCCCCTTTGGGATGGCACCACAAGGTGCTGTTCATTTGCAGAACGCAAGCTTCTGGAGGGCACATAAGTCTGAAGTAGTGAGTTTAGGTGTAATTGGCAGCCAATGCAAACTGATGAAGAGAGGTGTGATATGTGCTCTCTTCTCTCCCTACACTCCCCCTACTGCTGATTGGCTACAAGTGTGTTGTGCTGCTCGGTCTGACCAACTTTTAACAACACTTCTCAGAAATAGCTTACTGCACCTTTAATCTCACAGCAACAGATAGATTCGTAATCAAGTACATGAGAGTGTAAATGTAAATCAGTACCACGGTATTCATCTCTGTATGTCGTTTTCCATTTTACTGCGCTGCTCCACTCGCTCCACGTTCCTCTGTAATTCATATTCGTATTTTCATATATCCCAGACCTCACCACAGCAGTGTATGTAGTGACCGGATCAAGATTCATTTCATCGATCTGAATCATTTTATTGTCTGGATGAACAATGACCTCCTTTAAAAAGTAAAAATGTAAAACCATTATAGAAAACATTAATTTTCAAAGCTAGAACACACATATAGATGGCGTTTTGATGTGGGTGAAACAGAGGATGTGCTCTGAGAACATGCACTATGAATGGTGGACATTTACAGATGAATCATCACTGTAATTACTCTTACGCTCTCTTTATCTCCATCTTTGTAGTAAAGGAAGTTGTACTTGATGGGTAGATTACTTCCATAACTTCCATGTTCATCTTCATATCCATAAGTCCAAGAGAAATTATACATCCCATTTGTATAGTGTAATGTCAGATTAAATGGGGTTTTTGGCTTAACTGGGAAAAGAGAGAAGCTTCATGTACTTTAAATATACTACTACTAATAAAAAGTATTTCTTTGATTACATAAAGATCTACTCACTGTTTTCTGCTGGCACCCAACGATCGTTCAACAGAGACGAATTCTTATTGCCGTTTTCCAAATAATGAAGAATCACAGCAACTATATCAAAATCAGTCATTGTTCCATTTACAGTGAAAGTGCAGGTGTGATCTTCACGTGCTCTCTGGAGTGGGCATCTATACGGCCCGTGTTTGATGCCATATTCATCTGGACTGTTAATGCACACTTACATTGGCATACAAATTCAACTGAAAAATAGTGTATGAATTTCTAAACAGACAATGGTAATGAATAACGGCTTACATTTCATTGTTCCATTGAAATTCCAGCCAGTGCGAAATGTTTCTAGTGGATGTGACTGGTAGCTTTAAAGAGCAGCTGACAGTTTTGCAGTAATCTGTCACACAGATGAGCCCTTCTTTCACAGCTGAAACATGCAACAGGAAAATGGTCACATATTTTTGGAAGTGCTGTACATGTAAAATCCACTGTGACTGAAAGTGCAGATTTGAGAAGCATGTTTTACCCTGTGAACTGGCCTTAAGTTCCACTGAAAAAGCCAAGAAAATGCAGATCATTCCAGTGCGGTTCATCATTCTTGTACAGGACTGTATGTACACACACTTCCAGATTTTAATGCATAATTCAGCTCATGCAACTTAAAAGACCCTGAAAAGATAGCCATAAATGGAACAATTATTTAACTGATAAAGAAATAGGCCTACTTTAAATAAAAGTGAACATGTATTTAATAAAAAATAAACATTAAAAGTCAAAACATGATGCTTAAAAATCACCAAATACACATGTATCACACATTCCTGTATTTACGCTCAAATTTGAAAGAAGACAATAGAACAGACACAATTATCTCAACTCACCAAATTCATTCTGAAGCATTAGAGAAATATTAGTTTAGTCTGTGGCAGTGAAGGGCATCAAGATGGTTTTATATACAGAGAAGTTCCTGTTTATGTAGGAGGTCTTAACCTCAAAGTTATCTGAAATCTCTGATTAGTCGTTTCAGATGGCATCACAAGGTTCTCATTTCATGCGTAACAAAACTAGCCCAATATGGCCAATTAAAAATAGCCCAAAAGTAGCCCAATGACCATATTTCAAATATCAGAACTCAAAATATGCAATTCCTATACCTAATAAATATTTTACAGTCACTGTTATGCAAATTGAAAACCACAAACATCACAAACACAGCTTCTTACCAGTGGTCGTCCTTCACAAAACATCTTGCACAGTTTTATCATTGGTAAAATATAAAATATTTCAATACAATAATTTTACTCAAATATATTTCATGCAATATGTCAAATCTTTAACCCGCGGGGCGAAAAATAAACCCATGGCAACTGTTTAAAACGTAGCCCAATTCCGCGGGATAACCCTGCAGCCAATCAAAATCCATCCTGGTTTAAGTTCGTGCATTTAAAGAGGCAGACGAAAACTGCAGCGCGCACGTGCAACGTTATCGTCCAACGCTAATATAGTTCCCATTCAGTCGGTCACTTCGACGTACGTCGGATGACCGACGAATAGGAATCTCGCTAGAGAGGCCAATCTACTTCGAGTGTAACTAAACGAGCCAATGCACATTGGCATGCAATCATATGCATCAGCTGCTCGCCTCGCAGCGCGGGTATATAATGAGCAGCAGGTGCGTTGCATCTTCAGCTTTTCGCTTCGGAGCCGAACTACACATGGTAGTATCTACGAGCGAGTGTGAAAGGAACGAGCCAGCTCTCTCTACTGCTCTCTCGTCTGGTGCAGGTGGAACAGCACAGCAGCGGGGCCGATTCTCTCCTTTTGTTTATTTTCTTTTTTTGCCCACTGAGCAAAGAAAGCTGTGTGTCAGCTGTGAAAGCCGTTCTTACGGCTGGTACGGTGCGCTTTAAAGAGCGCTGAAAAGCTGTTTTCACGGCTGGTAAGAGCGGCATCTCCAAAGAGAGTGCACACGACAGGCTGCACATTCCCTGTCTGTGCTGCAGCGGCTTTCCCCTGCGTGCTTCGGCACTTGAAAGAGCAGTTCCTGAAAGAGCTTACACGAGTAGTTCGCGTCTTTTTAAAGATGTCGTTCTACTTGTGTGTTTCTGGATGCGGTCGTTACCTGGCGCCTCGGGATGGTCACCAGCGCTGTATCACGTGCTTGGGCTTAAGGCACGCTGAGGCGGCGTTTGTGGACGAGTCATGCACCCATTGTGGGATGATGACCGTCGCGGAGTTGCGGTCGAGACTCCACTTCCTGCAAAGGGGTGGAGTCCCGGTCCCGGCGCCTCGTTCCAATCCTCCTCAGAGGGTTGCTTCGGGCGCTGGGACTGGTGACTTGAGGATCATGGTGAGCGCGCTTCCTTCGGGGAACCAACCCCCTAGGAACCCTCATCCCTCGTGCACTCCGCAGCCAGTAGAGCTGCCGGGGGAACGCGGTGGACCACCCCAGAGGTGTGTACCATCCGTATCCTTCGGAGCTCCCCATGACGACCAGATGTCGATCGCTGCATCGGAGGGTGAGCCTGATACTTTCGGGGATGACGATTCGGCGCAGCTGCCTCCTTCGGGAGTGACATCTGTGCCCGATTCAGACCCGGAAATGATGGCTATGCTTTCCCGGGCCGCCAACAGGGTCGGGCTCGTGTGGAATCCTCCACCGTGTCCCGAGCCCTCGCGGTTGGACGATTGGTTTCTCGGGGTGGCAAGGGCTGGTTCTCAGTCCCCCACCCCAGTGCCTTTCTTCCCGGAGGTGCATGAAGAACTCACTGGCACATGGACGGCACCTTTTACTGCCCGAAACCGTGTCGGTGGGTCCTCCTCCCTCACCACCCTTGATGGCGGAGCGGCGAAGGGTTATGCGCGCATACCCCCTGTGGAACGGGCCGTTGCTATGCAACTGTGCCCTAACTCCACCTGGCGGGGGGAGCCGTCTCTCCCTTCCCGGGCCTGTAAGCACTCGTCGGATCTTACCGGCAAGGCTTATCAGGCCTGTGGGGAAGCCGCTTCTGCCTTACACGCTATGGCGTTGTTGCAGGTCCATCAGGCCAAGGCACTGAAGGACCTACACGAGGGTGGTCATGATCCGCAAGTTCTACAAGAACTTCGTACCGCGACGGACCTCGCGCTTCGTGCGACGAAGGTTACGGCGCGGTCAGTGGGTCGTGCGATGTCCACCATGGTGGTCCAGGAACGCCATCTCTGGCTGTGTCTCGCGGACATGAGGGAAACCGACAAGGTCAGGTTTCTTAATTCCCCCGTGTCCCAGACCGGCCTCTTCGGCGACGCGGTCGAGAACTTTGCCCAACAGTTCTCGGCTGTACAAAAGCAGTCTGAGGCCATTAGTCACATCCTGCCGAGGCGGTCAGCTGCTGCACCCCCACCGCCGGCGGCACCTCAGTCTGCCCGTCGCCGAGGGCGCCCCCCTGCGGCCGCCCCCGCTCCCACGCCGCAGCAGCAGCCTCCATCCAAGCGGCGTCGTGGAGCCGGTCGCGGGCGGGGTGCCCAGCCCGTCCCGCCACCCCCTAAAAAGAAGGGTGGCAAGGCCAAGTCCAAGCGGCCCTAGGACGGGCGACCCGGAGATGGATGGGACTGCTCTTCAGGAGGTGGTGACCGCACCGCTCCTTCCCCCGGAGGAGGGCCGGGTGGAGAATCTTTTGTTTCCCCTTTTTGTTCCGCCGCTGGCCCAACGACCAGCGGTACCCAAATTTTCAATAAAAGAGCAGTTTCCTCTATCTCCGGGTCCGAAGAGGGCTCGGAGGGCAGTGGGAGGGCAAGAACCTCACCACTCTCATCCACCTCTTCTGTCGCCAGCGGACAGCAGCGAGCAGCAGGCAGACAAAACCTCGACTGCTCCCTCTGTCCACCTGTGGAAGCAGGTAAGTGTTGCACAGCACACTGTGACCCCGCTTCGGGCCGCCTCATACAGAGAGCCCCCCGGGCCGCGTCCCTGCGTTCCACCTCGCTGCCCCGCGGCGGGTACGCCGGTGGTCCCCTTGGTGCCGCTTGCTCGGTCTCTGGGAGCCTGGCTAGCGCTCCCCAGTCCGTCTCGCTGGCTCCTTCGGACCATCAGGCTCGGCTATGCGATTCAGTTCGCCCGGCGCCCCCCAAGTTCAGGGGCATCCTCTTCACTACAGTGAAAGCTGCCGATGCCCCTGTCCTGCGTGCGGAGATCGCAGTCCTACTGGCGAAGGACGCGATCGAGCCGGTCCCTCCAGCCGATATGAGGTCAGGGTTCTACAGTCCCTACTTCATTGTACCCAAGAAAAGCGGCGGGTTACGACCGATCTTGGACCTGCGTCTTTTGAATCGGAGCCTCCACAAGCTACCGTTCAAAATGCTCACGCAGAAACGCATTTTCGAATGCATCCGTCCCCGAGATTGGTTTGCAGCGATCGACCTGAAGGACGCGTACTTCCATGTTTCGATTCTTCCGCGACACAGGCCATTCCTGAGGTTCGCGTTCGAAGGTCGAGCATACCAGTACAGGGTCCTACCCTTCGGGCTCGCCCTGTCTCCCCGCGTCTTCACGAAAGTCGTGGAGGGAGCCCTTGTTCCCATGAGAGAACAGGGTGTTCGCATCCTCAACTATCTAGACGACTGGCTTATCCTGGCACAGTCTCGGGATCAGTTGTGCGAACACAGGGACTTGGTGCTCAGTCACCTCAGCCAGTTGGGGCTTCAGGTCAACTGGGAAAAGAGCAAACTCGCCCCAGTGCAGAGGATCTCTTTTCTCGGTATGGAGTTGGATTCGGTCGAACAGATAGCACGCCTCACAGAGGAACGTGCTCGGTCGGTGTTGAACTGCCTGAATACTTTCAACGGCAGGACAGCGGTCCCACTGAAATTTTTTCAGAGGCTCCTGGGGCATATGGCGGCCGCAGCGGCTGTAACACCGCTCGGTCTGCTTCATATGAGACCGCTTCAGCACTGGCTTCACGGCCGAGTCCCGAGATGGGCGTGGCTACACGGCACGTTCCGGGTGCCAATCACTCAGGAGTGCCGCCAAGCCTTCAGCCCGTGGTCGGACCCTTTGTTTCTTCGGGCAGGAGTGCCCCTAGAACAAGTGTCCCGGCATGCTGTGGTATTCACAGATGCTTCGGCCACCGGCTGGGGTGCCACGTACAACGGGCATGCAGTGTCAGGGGTTTGGACGGGACCCCATCTGCATTGGCACATCAATTGCCTCGAGTTGCTGGCAGTACGCCTTGCTCTGAGCCGCCTCAAAGGGCCGTTACGGGGCAAGCATGTACTGGTCCGTACGGACAACACTGCGACCGTTGCGTACATCAACCGTCAAGGTGGTCTACGCTCCCGTCGCATGTCGCAACTCGCCCGCCATCTCCTCCTCTGGAGTCAGAAGCATCTGAGGTCGCTTCGCGCCATTCATGTTCCCGGTGTGCTCAACCGTGTGGCCGACGAGCTGTCACGAGCTGCGCTGCCAGGAGAGTGGCGACTCCACCCCCAGGTGGTTCAGCTGATCTGGAAAGAGTTCGGAGAGGCTCAGGTAGACCTGTATGCCTCTCTAGAGACCTCCCACTGCCAGTTGTTTTACTCTCTGACCGAGGGAACACTCGGGACAGACGCACTGGCACACAGCTGGCCCCGGGGCCTGCGCAAATATGCGTTCCCCCAGTGAGCCTACTTGCACAGACACTGTGCAAAGTCAGGGAGGACGAGGAGCAGGTCTTGCTAGTTGCGCCCTACTGGCCCAACCGGACCTGGTTCCCAGAACTCTCTCTCCTCGCGACAGCCCCTCCCTGGCCCATCCCTCTGAGGAAGGACCTTCTTTCTCAGAGACGGGGCACTCTCTGGCACCCGCGTCCAGACCTCTGGAAACTCCATGTCTGGCCCCTGGACGGGACGCGGAGGTTCTAGGTGACTTACCCCCTGAGGTACTTAACACCATCACTTCGGCACGTGCACCGTCTACAAGACGTGCTTACGCCTCGAAGTGGAACCTGTTCGTCGAGTGGTGCTCTTCTCGCCGAGAAGACCCCCGAAGATGCTCGATCGGAGTCGTGCTTTCCTTCTTGCAGCAAGGGTTGGAGCGTAGGCTGTCCCCCTCCACCCTCAAAGTCCAGACTGCTGCTATCTCCGCTTACCACGACCACATAGATGGCAAATCTGTTGGTCAGCACGACCTGGTCATCAGGTTCCTTAGGGGGGCGAGACGGTTAAATCCTCCTCGACCTCCCTCCATACCCTCTTGGGACCTCGCTCTGGTGCTAAGAGCACTCCAGATTGCTCCCTTTGAGCCTTTGCAATCAGCAGACTTAAAGATTCTGTCTATGAAGACTTTGCTGCTGGTTGCATTGGCCTCCATCAAGAGGGTAGGGGACCTGCAGTCATTTTCGGTCGACGAATCGTGCCTGGAGTTCGGGCCGGGCGACAGCCACGTGGTACTGAGACCCCGGCCTGGCTACGTGCCCAAGGTTCCCACTACTCCCTTCAGGGACCAGGTGGTGAGCCTGCAAGCGCTGCCCTCGGAGGAGGCAGACCCAGCCCTGGCTTTGCTCTGTCCAGTCCGCGCTTTGCGACGGTACATAGACAGAACTCGAAGCTTCAGGACCTCAGACCAGCTCTTTGTCTGTTACGGAGGCCAGCAGAAGGGAAAGGCTGTCTCCAAGCAGAGGATGGCCCACTGGATAGTGGATGCCATCGCCCTGGCTTATCAAGCTCAGGGCGTGCCCTGCCCGCTCAGGTTGCATGCTCACTCCACGAGAGGTGTAGCATCCTCCTGGGCGCTGGCTCGTGGCGCCTCGCTGACAGACATTTGTAGAGCTGCGGGCTGGGCGACACCTAACACGTTCGCTAGGTACTATAGCCTTCGTGTGGAGCCGGTCTCCTCCCGTGTTCTCGCCTCAGGTCAGAGGCACGGAGAGGCCCCGGCTTAGTGTCCGCTTGCTGCGCGACATGCGCTTCTTTTCTCCAGAGAGTCCCTACAAGGCAGACCCTGTCGAGTCCTCCGACATCCCTTCGGCAGCCGACGTGGCGGAGCGTCGGTCGCCAGGCCTTACTCCGTTGAATCCTTGAGAACCGGATTTAGGCTGGGTTCCATATGTGTGACCCTACGGGGATCCCATATGCGGCTTTCCACGGTTGCTCCTAATCGAAGCCCGTGTCTTTCCCTCTGGGAGAACCCACCAAGTTGGAGTCACCCCAGTTCTTCCATATGTTGTACAACCTACAAGGTTAGTCCATATGTACTTATCCATATAACTCCTTCGGGGAAGGATATGGCTTCCGCAGCGTTCCTTATCTGACGTAAGGTTACGCTCCCAGTGGTATCTATAGTCTCACTGAGTGGGTTTTGGGAACAACAGTGATCGACCCTCTCTGTGTGAGCCCGGTCCCACCGTCCTTAGGCAAGGGGGTTCAGGTGGCTCACAACAGAGCACTGGAAGAGGGCACCTCCTGTGGCGCTTTGGTAGGGATTCCTATTCGTCGGTCATCCGACGTACGTCGAAGTGACCGACTGAATGGGAACGTCTCGGTTACAAAGGTAACCCTCGTTCCCTGAAGGAGGGAACGGAGACGTACGTCCCGTCGCCACAGGCGCTGTCCTGCTGATGCTGCCACCTGCTGGGTTCGGCTCCTCAGCGAAAACCTGAAGATGCAACGCACCTGCTGCTCATTATATACCCGCGCTGCGAGGCGAGCAGCTGATGCATATGATTGCATGCCAATGTGCATTGGCTCGTTTAGTTACACTCGAAGTAGATTGGCCTCTCTAGCGAGATTCCTATTCGTCGGTCATCCGACGTACGTCTCCGTTCCCTCCTTCAGGGAACGAGGGTTACCTTTGTAACCGAGACGTTATCTTTATAGTTATAGTTCTTGGTGTGAATGGGCCTTAACCCAACAATATAATCAGGCAATCCTAGTGCATACACTCAAACACATACATTACCCTTAAAATGAGTTGAGTTTGGGTACCATGTCAAAAATAAAAATATAATATATATTATAATATATTACATATTATATTATATATAATATAATTACGTTTTCTAAAGAATCAAAATTGGTGACTATAGGCAATACCACAACGAGTTACATGCAGAAGCTTAGTAGGATAAAGGCTTTGAAAAATCCCTAGGCCCAGTTTTGAACTTTCCTAAGCACAGTAACATATTGCAAGCACTTCAAAGACTTTGGAGGGGCTTCAGAGGAGTCAGATGGGAGGCCTGGGACAGGCTTTTGTCCATCCTGTCGTCTGTTCTTCAGTCTCACTGAACTTAACAGCTAGTGGTTGTGTCCTTTGGGAGCGTCCGCAGGCAATCGGCCAGGTGTTCAGGAGTCAGCCTGCTGCTACTGATGACAGACATGCTGGGACCGTAGAGAGTGGCTCAGTTAAAGCCTGAATCTGTAAGTCCCATTAAAGCCACTGCGCGTCACGCTGTCCCTTTAAAGTCATGCCAACTCTGAACATTTGCTGTGTAATGTTTTAGAAAAATTACTTATAAGTATACATCTGACATCTTAGCCATAAAAAGCCACAGCAATAATGCATTCTGCACTATATGTGACTAAAACGTTCCTCATGGCTGGAACATTCCTATCAAAATTAAAATAAGTCATGGTTTCCCTAAAACCAGAGGGAAAAGATTGGTTGATATAAATAATGTTGTTCAAGCTATGAAGCCTACATCTAACCTTAAACTGAACCCTAAAATGTGTGTGGTGGTTCGTCAGTATTTCCTTACCACAGAAACTCACTCCCTCTGAGCGCTGACAAAACACAAGCATTCTTTAGGAATGGAGAGTATGAAAGGTATGAATATAATATACCACAACTATTTTACACTAAAATTTCAGTTATACAATCAGTTTATTGCTATTTCTTTGTTGAGTCACCATTAATAGACGACTTACAAACCATTATACACTCTACTGACAATATCTCGTATGAGGACTGCTCTTATTTTTCTAGTAGTATCTATTGTGTAATATTGTGATTGTGTAATATCTCTACATGTGGAAATGTTTCAGATTCGTAAAGGGGTATACGGAGTCATCCCATATTTTTCTTTCTAAACAACCGATCCGAGAGCATCATCCTCTGCCGTTCCCACTTCTCTGGAAAATGAGTTTGTTGTTGTCTACATTTAAGACACGGCTGGTTATGTTTATCTCAACATGGCATCCCTGTTAGCCCTATCTGTAAAGAAAATCTTCTTTCATTGATGATCAATCAGAAAATATCTGTGTATTCTGACTATTTATTTATTTATTTTTTGCAAGCAACATTATTTTATTGTATTATAGTAGGTGTTTACCAGTGCCCAATTCTTTTTGATGGTCTCTTAAAGAGATAGTTCAACCAAAAATGAAATTTCACTCACCAATTGTCTCTTCGCAAAGACCCGCCCTTAGTTACTGTTGCTTTGCAGTCAGTGCTGTCCAAACTGGTCAAGGAAAACGTAACTGGTAACTTATGAGGTGGCGATTTCATATGAATTTGTACAATGTGTACAAAAACGTATGGTTACTAGTAAGCATGAAGGTCCACCCATAACCCCACCCCTAAACATACCCGTCACTGGGGCGCAAGCAGATAGTACGAAAACGAACGAATGAGATTGTATTAATTAATAAAAATTACGTAAAATAGTGAATTGCCATGAGATTGTTTTGGTGCTGTCATGACATAATTTTCATGCACATAAACAGATCTCGGTGGCATGTCTCATGTGACTGTACATCATTTGAATCATTACCAAAACTTCTACTCAGTTATTTGGGTGAAAAACTTTTGTGAGAGAAGTGGGAAAAATACTTGCACCTTATTTCATCCGAAGATCAATCAAAACAACTAAAAACCAACAACTCAGTTGTCCTACAATCAAATGTCACACAAACGCCACTGGCCCTTTAAGTATCCCAGAATGCTTTGTCACAGAGTGCTAAAAGTAAACAAACCCGGGCTGCTGAAAATGAACTGAATGAATCTATTAAAGCTGCTGTAACTCCGTATTCAACTTACATCCTCTCAACACAAAAGCGACAGTATGTCTTAAGTATTTGTTTTTCTTCAAGACCGCAGTTATACTTATTAAAAACAATCTGCACAAATAGAAACATGTAGCAGTTATTGAACTATAAAAGCGACATGAAACATACATGAACGTTACACGACGTTAATCTTGCGTGCTTTTTGGTCTCAGTTTATTTAGCATTTTAGAAGAAAAAAAAGATAGAAAGTTCGTAACAAACTTATGGTTTGGGTTAAATATTTATAGCTTAATATGTTGTAATATTTATAATGTCAACACGAAAGAGAAAGAATTCATCATTACCTCAGTCAGAATCAGCCGGCGATCAGGCTGATGGTGAACCTCTCAAGAGACTCACTGAGTGTCAGTCTGACACGAACACCCTGGATCATCATCTCAGCCCCTATTTCTCGAGGAAAGCCCCTGTCAGACTGAGTGACAGCTTCTTCCACCAGCCCTGCGTTGATCTGGCCAAGGCCTTTCTCGGCAAGGTAAGCTGAGGTAACGTTAAGGGTCCAGGAATCTCAGGAATCATCTCATAAGAAAAGATTACTGCTGAACTTTCCTAAAGTGACAGGGTTTTTTTTTTGTTATTGATAACTTAATCTATCAAAATCGTTTTCTCTCATTAAAAGAAAGCTGAATTAGAATAATAAAAAATAAAAAAATATGTAATGACCTGATGGATCATTTTTTTTTATGTCCAAAGGCCTTAATAATAATAAAAAACAAAGATATGACATCCAAAGGATGTATAGCTAAATCTCTTTTATTGAAACCAAAAGGTTTAAATTATATTTTGCTACATATAAAGGTATTTTAAAGATTTTGAAGTGTCAAAAGTTCATTTGATTTAACTGTCCAAAGGCCAAAACAGCCATTTCATTTGTGATTAAAATATCTTAAAATGTAACAAATGTATACATTTTTTTATTATGGCATGATTTTATAACATCATATATTAACATCTGCAAGATGGTATTAAAATTATGCGTATAAGTCGTTGCTTTGTTATGAGAAAGAATGAATTTCATTGATGTCGTTTGGAGTAACCAATATAAAGGGACTATTTTGGATCAAGTTATGCGGTCAATATCATGTGACAGGATGTGACATCATTCAGACACCTGCACAGGATCACATGGTCGTGAAGCAAAGTAACTAACTCTCTCTTAACTATTCAAAAATTCATGTTTTCACTTGCTCATAGGCATGTCCCGAAACATCAGGTCATTCAGTACAACCGTTATAAAACTAAATATACCAAATATAAAATGCCTGATTGTCCTGTTGCTAGCTAGATATGTTAACAGCCTGTTAACATTGTTTGAAAATATCGTCATTCAGTAAAACCTGTTTTTTTACACTTTTAAAAACCTTATTCGTCACTGACCCAAATATAACAATAAAACGCTCTATTAAATGTCATTTGCATTACTAAACAGCCTCCAAAAATGTAGTATTTGGGACTTTTT
The DNA here is from genome assembly GCF_018812025.1 of Megalobrama amblycephala. Classification (NCBI taxonomy): domain Eukaryota; kingdom Metazoa; phylum Chordata; class Actinopteri; order Cypriniformes; family Xenocyprididae; genus Megalobrama; species Megalobrama amblycephala. Next base: position 37,976,883 of record NC_063044.1, on the reverse strand, counting down.
TTTTAGCGTTAATTATATCAACAGTATATCATGGGGATGCAGATTGTAATATACATAAATGGCACCTTTCCTGGGAATGATTCCTGAGATTCCTGCATTATATGTTTAACTTAAAGGTGCAGTATGTAAGATTTCTGTCCACTAGAGGTCGCCTATTCAAAACAGGCGTAGCTTGATGATGCCAAGTTTTAGAGTGGAATCTTGGGACATGTCGTCTCCAACACAACAGCCTATGTAATAGAATAGGGATTGGAGTCGGGCAGAAATCATGTTCATGGATGCGATTATTAACGTTACTGTAGTTTGAAGCAGAGCAGGACTGAGTGTTGTGGAGCTGAATGAGGCCACTGGAGCGCTTGCACAACACACTCCTCACGAGCAGCAGGACTTTTATTATGACACAGTCGCCGGCGCTGCTTCCTCTTTTCCGGTCATGAGTATGAGGTAACACAGCTCTGTTTATCATATTAGATACATTTGACTGTGTTGAAAATTATGTTATAACGTTACTCTGTGCATTTGCTCAGCGCCTGCTGTGAGACACTTGTTACACAGTAAGATAGATCGATTTTAGAAAATCATATTAAACGCTGGATGGCTTGAGTTGATAAAAGGCATGTAATTAATTTTAAAACGTATTGTATGATGGAGAAAATGCTGTATTACTAAAATAAAGCTGCATCTGATTATGCTATGTTAGCTACTTGACAAAATAGTGTTTTTCTCGGAGGCATGGTAAATTATGGTACTTGCAAAAAATCAAAATTAGATTTAAACAATAAGAATAAATGTTTTGAGCTACATAACAATAATTTGTTTTCTGTCTATAAATATATCAAAACAGTTGTTCCCTTGCCTATTAAAACATGTAATATATTAAAGCGTCTTTGGTGTTTCCATGGTTTCTACAAAATAAAACCGGAAAAGGGTAACGCGGGAATGACGCAATTGACAGGCGACTCCTCACACGTCCCGGAGCCTTCGATAAAATTGCAATTTTCTCGCGATTTGCAAATAGTTGGGATATTGTAAGTACTCAAGTGAACAAAATATATAACACTGGCCTAGTGGTTTTTGGATATTTTACTGCAAAATTCTTACATATTGCACCTTTAATATTGGTTCATTTACATTCAAATGGCATCACCATATTCATCATATATTTTATTACTATCATACAGTATGAAGGAAAGGGTTAAGAGTGTAATCCTGTGCCCTCTCATTTCAGAAGACAGAAAAATTACCCCAAGCCTGTAAAATATTATTCACAGAAGAAACTGTGATGAAATCATGAAGTGACACCCAGAAATGAGCAACACCCCAAACGCACACTCATTCCTTGGCAGGAGATTCAGGGTTCAGAAGCCCAATTCTGACTTTATGGAAGAAAATGTTTTGCAATGCCACAAAATTGTGTTGGAGCTAGTAAATTAATGCTTATAAAATGTGTTAAAATATCTGAGTGAAGCGGCTTCTCAATCAAGAGAAAATAGGGCGGGACTTAATTTTGTCCATTGAGAATTGATTGGATTGTTGTGGTTTGCTATTGGTGAATCTCATGTGAGTGACAGGTTGCTCCGCCCTCACGCCAGTAAACACATCATCAAAGAAGAGAAGAGATGTTGCCGCAAGAGGGAGAAGTTATTTTGATTAAAGATTATGAGGGCACATGAATAATAAAAAAAAAAAAGATAATGATGTACATGGATAAATAATAAACACTGCTATATTCCATTAAGAATTGTCCATTATGTTTTAATGGTGACTTTAATGTGGTGCTTTTTAGATAAAAAGTTAAGAATCACTTTGGCTTCTAGAACTGAGTTTTTTAATGACTCCCTGACTAGAATGTAAACAGCATATCAATTGTGCCACGCTGATTCACTCAGTAGTGTGTGAACACTTGAAGTACAGCTTAACCTCATGGAACCATTTGAGTTAAATACAGGAAGCTTTTGAATCCAGAGCACAGAATAGACTCGAACGGACACAGAGAGGCCTAATTTGCATTTTAATGAGGTTTAAAATGGAAAGAAGGCTGCTGAAATACCAGAAAATTAGCCACGTCGCTGCATGACAGTGCAGAGTTTCAGGTTCAGTTAACCAGCACAAAATATGCCCTTGTTTGTTTTCAGTTTACCAGTGTCTAAATTGAAAGGGTGTAATGAGAAGCATGAAAAGTCATTATCATGTTGAAGGGTATCCGGTCTGACCCATAATGGGTTTCTCAGTGTGACCAAGCACTTGTCCAGCGTGACAGCCTGCAGCCAGTATAGAGAAGGTGACACTTGTGGCTTTCACACTCTGTTGCGCTCACTGCATAAACATCATTCACAGTGGCTTTGTATTTGCTCTACTTCCCTGCATGACTGCCTGCAGCATCTTTTTTAGCACCTTTTAAGCAACCTTTCAAAAGATAAGTGAACCAAATGAACTCATTTTGATTGAACACAGATTTTAGAAGCTACTGCATGTTGTTCAGTTGCTTTTTTAAACATTAAATAAAAGTTAAAAGAAAAAACAACAACAAAAAACAACTTTTTTTTAATGAATATCAAGTCATAAAATGTCTCATGACATTTTATAACCTTAACTAACCTTGTTTTGTCATAAAAAATGTAAAAGAGAAAAGATATATTAATAAATATGTTAAATGTTAATAAACACAAACTATTTTAAGTATATTTTAAGAAATAGTAATTATGCCAAATTATTTAATAATGTACATCGTTTAAAAGTTTGAGATTTTATAATGTTATTTCAAATAAATGCTGTTTTTTAAACATTCCGAATGTTGAAAAAAATGATCGCTTTCACAAAAATGATGAAGCAGCACGACTGTTTTTTACATTGACAATCAGAAATGTTTTTTTCGGCATCAAATCATCCTATGAGAATGATTTCTGAAGGATCATGTGACACTGAAGAATGGAGTAATGATGCTGAAAATTCAGCTTTGATCACAGGAATAAATTACATTGAAATAGGAAACTGTTTTTTAAATTGCAATAATATTTCACAATATTACTATTTTTACTGTATTTTTGATCAAATAAATGGAAGCCTTGGTGAGCAAAAGAAACTTTTAAAAAAACATGCAAAAAACCTTACAGACCCCAAATGTTTTGCCCGTTTTATCAAATATTAAAAAGAATCATAGATCCAGTCGTTTAGAAAAATAATAGCTCACCTTTGCTCAAAAAGCAACAAGATTTTAGGTATCATCAGCCAGCACCAGCTACTAACTTGATCTAGTCTAATGCGTCTCAGTCGAATTTATTGGCACATTTGCACCACCTGCTGGACATAAGATGACTGTGTTTTTGCAGGAAAGAGTGTGATATCTGGTTTCTGTGTGTATAAGGTGTTGGTGAGGAAGCGAACTGATGGCACTGAGCTCAGAGGAAGGGTTGTGGAAACCGAAGCATATTTGGGTGGGGAGGACAAGGCATCCCACTCAGCGGGGGGAAAACGCACAGAGAGGAACACTGCCATGTTCATGAAGCCTGGGACCATCTATGTCTATCCCATCTACGGCATCTACCTCTGCATGAACGTATCCAGCCAAGGTGAGGCTCCAAAATCCACTCTAATTGACCACATGCACATAGGAATAAGGCTTTACAGGAGATGGAGCCGGAAGGCTGTAACCACAGATCCCTAACCGCTAGTTATGCAAGAAACAAGTGTTTTGTTTTGCTGCTGTTTTGCTTCTCTCCAACTGTTTCTCATTATAGGTCAAGTTGGCACATTATATAAACCTAGAGAAAGGTTGGAGCATATGCACACAGACACATGCCAACAGGAAGGAGACAGCAAGGAGCCTTGCTAACTACTCTACTATGTGTGTGTGCAGGGGAGGGGGCGGCCGTGCTTTTGCGTTCTCTGGAGCCTCTGAGCGGTCAGGACGTCATGAGGGGCCTGCGAGCAGCCAAACGCAAAGCTGGAGCCAAAAACCTTAAGGACAAAGAGCTCTGCAATGGCCCGTCCAAGTTGTGCCAAGCGCTAGATATACAGCGCTGCTTCGACCGCAGGGATCTGGCCACTGATACCGAGGTGTGGCTCGAGAGGGACCTGGAGCGAGAGACTGTTCCTGCTGGAGAGGTGGTGTCGGCCCATCGGATCGGAGTTGAGTCTCATGGGGAATGGGCGACCAAACCACTTCGGTTCTACCTGAGAGGACACCCATGTGTGAGCGTGCTGAACAGAGACGCAGAGCGTCAGATGCGCTCACAGTCCTACAATGAGACGGAAAAGACAGTCTCTTGAAAGGTCTTCATGTTGTTCAGTGATTAAATTGCTTTATAAATGGATATTCAATCGAAAATTTTAATTCTGTCATCATTCATGTCATTCCAAACTTGTATAGATTTTTTTTGTTTTGTTTTTCTGTAGAACACAAAAGGAGAAGTTTAGCAGAATGTCCAAGCTGCTCTTTTCCATATAATTAAAGTGAATGGTGAACAAAGCGTGTCAAGCTTGAAAAAAAAAAAAAGAGACAAAAAGCACCATAAAAGCATCATAAAGTGGTTCATGGCTTGAACTTTATATTCTCTATATATTGTCTAGAAGACTTACAGTATATCGATAATGGTATATAAAGCCATATGATAATGTGACCAAAACACTGAAGCTTAAGCCATTCACCAGTAATTCACCAATAATTTTCTTAAAGGGTTAGTTCACCCAAAAATTCTCATAATTTACTCGTCCTTATGTCGTCCCAAATCAGTAAGACCTTCATTCACACATATTAAGATATTTTGATAAAATCCGACAGGTTTCTGACCTACCTATACACAGCAATGTCATTGCAAAAATCAAGGTCCAGAAAGGTAGTAAAGACATTGTTAAAATTGTCGACATGACTGCAGTGGTTCAATTTTAACTTTATGAAGCAATGAGAAAAACACTTTGTGGGCAGAAAACAAAAAAATAATGACTTTATTCAAAAATTTCGTCTCCCATGTCAGTCTCTTATGCTGTTTACATCGTATAGACAGTGCAACCTCGTCGCTTCCGGGTTCTATGTCAGAACGCCGACTCCTGCGCCACTATCACACACATGCGTCGTGCTGCTCACGTCTACAGCTTCAGCCAATACTGAGTCAGCTTTCTGATGTAGAACCCGGAAGTGCTGCATTGTCTATACATGTATCGACAGCATGGGAGAGAATACATTTTTGAATAAAGTTATTTTTGTTTTGTTTTCGCGCACAAAAAGTATTCTTGTCGCTTCATAAACCACTGTAGTCACGTGGACTATTTTAACGATGTCTTGACTACCTTTCTGGAACTTGAAATTTGGAATGACATTTGTGTGTATAGGTTTCTGACAACCTCTTGGATTTCAGCAAAAATATCTTAATTTGTGTTCCGAAGATGAACGAAGGTCTTACAGGTTTGGGACGACATGAGGGCGAGTAATTAATGAGAACTGTCACTTTTGAGTGAACCATTTTTTGGAGTTCTGAACATGTCTGTTTTTGTAACAGCATGTTTCTTTAATAAATAGTCTTGTTATTCCTGGTGCTTATTGATTTTACAGATGTTTGGAAAAACCATGTTGCACTTTTTGTTGTAATTACAATTCTCTGTTTCTCCGCACTGGAGTCTTCAGGGCCTGCAGACTTATGGTCTGGAATTACAATCATGGCATGTGTTTTTGGTCTTGTTTGCTTGAGGAGATGATATATCACATCAGGGAACGATATCAAAATAGGGGATGCTTGGGTGGAATACTTAAACGATCCATTTAATGGCTGCCCAAGGATGAACCGCACATCACGACCCCTGAATCATTTATTAAAATCAACCACATATGAGGTAAAATCATGACAACATAAAAATCTTTGGTCAATGCAGTTATATACAGTAGATTATGTAAGGCTCACTCCATAAGCCTCTTCTGAAACTCAGCAGGTCATTATTTAGTTGCAGCTGAAAGCATTTTCTCCTGATTTAGGTTATTTAAGCCACTGATGATGAGCAAACACGTCACGGCGTTCTCAGACTCACGGCGAGCTGAATGATCCATTACTCTGGTGGCGACTGAAACAGAGAGATGATGGGGTCCTCATGGTTGGTTATCACTAAAACACTGCGAAACTTGTCAAATAAAGTTTTCAGCTGTGAACGACGCATGTTCTCATTGTACATGATCTCTTCCAGGTGATGATGGCCTCGGAAGTAATGCAGCAGCCTAAAGAAAGACAACAAGACAATGTCTACATTTATATGCATGCAAATAATCCATTCATAATGTAATCACCTCATTCAATCCGAATAGAAATCTTGATTGAATTGGAAGGGGTGATGTAAACTTTAAATAATCCACTAAACAGGAAAAATGTAAGTATGTAAACACCTGAATCCGACTATTTTCTCAATTGGATTTAAAAATACCATGTGCATAAATGCAGTGTCGTGATATACATATATTTACATTTTACATCTTATAAATGTGCATATGTTTATTTACGTCTCGCATCTTATGAACTGGGTTTCTCAATCATCAACTGAAGCACAAGCTGTTAAAGCTCCGCCCTCTTCTGGAAAGTGGCCAGGAGTAGCAGCTCATTTGCATTTAAAGGGACACAAAAATTGTGTGTTTTTGCTTAGACCCAAATAGGGGCAAATTTGACAAGCTGTTATGATCTGTGGGGTATTTTGAGCTGAAACTTCACAGACACATTCTGGGGACACCAGAGACTTACATTACATCTTGTAAAAGGGGCATTATAGGTCCCCTTTAATCATAGAGACCAATGACCACTATCTTTTGATGTGTCAGCTTTCACGTTAAAGGGTTAGTTCACCCAAAAATAAAAATTCTGTCATTTATTACTCACCCTCATGCTGTTCCACACCCGTAAGACCTTCGTTCATCTTCAGAACACAAACTAAGATATTTTAGTTGAAATCCGATGGCTCAGTGAGGCCTCCATAGGGAGCAATGACATTTCCTCTCTCAAGATCCATTAATGTACTAAAAACATATTTAAATCAGTTCATGTGAGTACAGTGGTTCAATATTAATATTATAAAGCGATGAGAATATTTTTGGTGTGCCAAAAAAAACCAAAATAATGACTTATTTATTGATGGCCGATTTCAAAACACTGCTTCAGGAAGCATCGGAGCATAATGAATCAGTCACGTGATTTCAGCAGTTTGCTGGTTTGACACGCGATCCGAATCATGATTTGACACCGAAGAATCATGACACTCCGAATCTTCCTGAAGCAGTGTTTTGAAATCGGTCATCACTAAATAAGTCATTATTTTGTTTTTTTGGCGCACCAAAAATATTCTTGTCGCTTTATAATATTAATATTGAACCACTGTACTCACATGAACTGATTTAAATATGTTTTTAGTACCTTTATGGATCTTGAGAGAGGAAATGTCATTGCTCCCTATGGAGGCCTCACTGAGCCATCGGATTTCATCTAAAATATCTTAATTTGTGTTCCGAAGATTAATGAAGGTCTTACGGGTGTGAAACGGCATGAGGGTGAGTAATAAATTACATTATTTTCATTTTGGGGTGAACTAACACTTTAAATATGTCACCAAGGCAAAAACTACATTTATACTGGTGGTACTGTAGCAGTGTTTAGGGTTCATATAAATGCAACATTCAGAATCTGAAATTAGACTGGATTCATTCCAATTAATGAAAATGAGAGCATGAAAACTTACCTACTGTTCAGAACAAAGTCAGGTTTGAGAGTTTAAAAAAAAAAAGCTATTAAAAAAAATGCTCTGTCACCTGGCAAACAAGCGCAGATCCTCTGGGTTCTGTGCTGCTGGGACACGGAGGATGGCCTGCCGCTCATGTTCGGTCAGGCTGGCCAGAAGAGTTTCCGTCATTCTTTTATTGAGAGGAGATTCTCCTCCGGTCTGCAGCTCAGCGCTGGAGTTATCCATACTGGGACTCGTCAGGGTCATGTCATCGCTACTTGCTGCAGAGAGAAAATGAGAGAAACTGCTGAGACTTTATTTGATTATAAGGGCGTCTCTACTCTCAAGTGTGTGTCTGTGTGGTGTTGTAGTTAACTGGGTTGCATACTGGGAGAGCCGAAGCTCAGGGCACTGGGCGTGCTCAGACTTCGTCCTGTAACGCGTGTTACTAGGGATGGCTCCTCCTCCCGCAGACCAGGCTCCTCCTCGATGGGCGGGACCATCAGATAAACATACGTATGGATCTGAAACAGCAGCCGGTGCTGGAGCATCCATACCACCATCTGAATGAGCTGGGCCTGTTCAGATACACACATAATGGTTGCAATAGTTACTGCATCTTCAAGTAGGGGATAACTGCCTTAAAAGGGTACTTCACCACTGGCAAACAGGGCTTCCAATAAAACTTGGCTGTTTATGCAGGAGAAAGGTGAAAAAATTGAAATCGGTGATACTTGACTTCAGAGAAAACTTCCCATAATGCACTGGGCGTTCAAGGCTACTCCCACTAGTCTGTTATGTATACGCTTACCAGAGTCAAATACCATCTTGCTTTAGTAGGAAATACTTCTTAGCAAACTTATAGTCATAATGGTGTCGACTTGTATTGTTCCTGGTTCGAGAATTCAAAAAGTAAATGTTTAGCGCGAGTAAGTTCCTTTCGGTTTCCAGTGAAGGATCCAGCGTGTTGAAGGCAATGGCTAAAGGCTGCAAAGAATGGTAAATACAGAGAGAACGCCATGACGAAGAATCTGAAAAACCTCCGTAACAATACAAAACGAGATAAAAATTGGCAAAGTTACACTTTAACCACCCAAACCTTGACCCTTACTGACCATTGTTGAGACTAAATCAGATGAATAATGAATGAATATGTCCACAAAAAACAATTGGCCACCAACAGTCCTTTGTCAGGGTAGTTCCATATTTAATTTTTGACAGGAATGAAAACGAGGCTGAGGAATAGAAGTACAGTGTGATAATGGACTGTAATTATTCGATAGCCGAGTGTTCAGCTGACGAAACATCTTTCCAAAACACTTTCAGCAGACAAGAACTCTATAAAACAGTTTTGAAAGTTGTGAGATTTGAAAGTTACATGTGATGTAGGTCTTTTATATAGCGCATGCCATTGGAAAGACCTTCACAGCCTCATTAATTCAATGTGACGTCTACCCTGACTAAAGTTTATACATCTGAAACAAAAACATGGCTTTTAAAGGACTAAATCAACCTAAAAAATTAATTACAAAATAATTATTTCTGACATAATAATTCATAACATTTTTACAGAAATTTAAAGTTTAAAGAATAATGTTTAAGTGAATTTATTAACTAATTTAAAATTTTTTATTTGAGTACATCACAATCTGTCAGGCGGACACATGCGGTCTAGCAGCAAAAGTTCAAATTTCAAAGCATTTGAAGCTCAAATTGGATCCGAAAATTCAGCATTTGCCTATGTACGGAACTCCACAATGCTTCTGTACTGCTCTCCATTGAAATTGAATGATTTCCTGTCTGTTGTTTGTCTGAGATAGTGAAAAGACGGCTTACACTAACCTCATGCACAGGGGCATCCAGTGGATTCCTGAACTCAGACAGAGATACAGGAAGTGAGAACTTGGCTAACATGGAGGGCAGGTCATGACCCGGAAATTGGAGGGCGAACTGCTCAGCCAGAGGAGAGTAGCTGGGGGGGGGGGGGGGGGAGGAAGAAATAAATCATGATTAATGTCTGCAGTGGATATTAATCATGAAGGAATTAGATTTTTTTTGTTTAACTTTGTACAGTGTGTACATTAGAACACAGACAATGCAAAAGAGCTTTGAGTGATTTTCTAGAGATCACATACTCACATGCAGATGTTTGCATGGGGGGAGAGCATATACACGTTGTTCTCACAGAGAGGGTAGATAATGATAGCTTTACCCCAGTACACCAAATGCGCAGCTATCTGGAAGACCTGTGAAAGGCAGTGTAACATTTCAGAGCAGGGTTTCTCCAATGCATTAAAAAACTGTATATACCTGTTGCATTCCCGGCTCGTAAGCTTATAAAACAGCCATAATATTTTTCAACTAAAACCATATTGTATCTGATCAGTAACATCTCATTAATGAGTGAATATGCACATTTTTTTTTTTTTTTTTAATGTTTTGAATGTTACCATGTTTTTTTTTTTACAAAAAGTTACAAAAACTACAGCAAAAACCAGCATGATGCAAGAAAAAAAAAGTTTTCAATATTTATGAGAAATCTTATTTGAGTATATCATTATATGAAATCAATAAGTACATATATGGTAATTGCCAATGTGAACTCCATTAAATTAAATGGATTTAATTCAATTCCTTTGAACTTAAAAATGCATGACTGCTCAAAATAGTGAAAATTAATGAAAACTACACATTCTTTTTCTGACAAGTCAAAACAACATCAGTAATAAGGAAAATACGATAAGCAGCCAGAATCTCCTTTTCATGCTGCAGTGGTTCATCAATAGGTAGCAGCAGAGTGAAGTGTGGACTTCTTTTACGATCCATCTTTCGTTTTTCAGATTTTGACTATTTGTTCTAATAAATTTCTGATCTACAAACAGACGTTAATTTAATTTGGGTAAATTGTGTGCGTATGCGCAAGCATCTGGTAAGAAAAAAATGTGTGTTTAGTGTATGAAAGAGGCTGAATGTAGTTTACAGAAGAAGACAAATGTCTATTTGAGACAAATTTCACAACTAATTAAAAAAAAAACTGTAGGGAGGTATCCGGTTTGTAAAAGTGGGATTTCTGGACCTGGACTTCAAGTCATGTAAATAAATCTTAAAAATCACTAAGTAATATATATATATATATATATATATATATATATATATATATATATATATATATATATATATATATATATATATATATATATTTTTTTTTTTTTATCCTTTATCCTTATCCAGTAAACCATGAATTAAGAGTCTAAGGCCTTTGAATATTGTCGTGGACAATATATATTGCAGTGAAAAAGATCAAAAAACAGTTTTAGACTATATACAGTCTATCCAAAACGTTTCTTCCATAATGTTATTACAACAGAATATTTTTCTGTCCACAAGGTGGCAGCATAAGGCTAACTATATCAAAAACAAATGCTGCATAACTTGATGAACATACCTCTTAATTTTATTCCCTTAACCTGCAGGTGTCAGTACACCATCATATTTTTGCCAGAACCTTCAAGACTAAAACCACAGCTTGTCTTTGTCAAACCAATAAACCGTTTCCAAACAAACATGAAAAAAGGACATGGCTGATAAAAGTGCACGGTGGCGTATAGTCTTTGACCTGCAGGAGAGCCAGGTCAGCGTCTTGAGCCAGCTGCTGCAGGTTCTTCACGGCCGAGCAGGTCTTGATGAGCCGCACCAGAGCAGGAGAGCAGTCCAGAGGGAGCTGAGCCAGCAAGGCCTTCTCATTGTCCAGCAGCAGCAGTGCGTGATACGGCCTGCAGGGGGCACACCATGACAACACTACTTGCTGTTCAAATTACACTCTGGTCTAAATAGCAAGTGCACTTGATCATGCATAAAAAGCAGGCAAGACTATGTTTAGATTATCAGATTACCATACTATTGCTAAAGTAAACAGTATACACACTGTGCACAAATAATAGATAGATGAATTACTGTATTTGCCAAAAATTGCACTATATAACAAAGCGCACTGAGGAATACTATATCCCATTATTCAACGTGATAAAGACTCTTAATTGCACATAATTGCATTAAGAAAGCAAATTATGTGATTTTATTTTCAAGAAAATAACTGGAGCAACTTTTTGAATTATATGCAACATGATGAGGGCATGTGACTGAAATGGTGCTAAATATCCTGTATATATGCTGTAACTCACCGAATGGCCTTTAGGCTATGCTCAAGAGCCTCTGGTGGGATGTGTTTCCCTCCAACACGGTGGATTTTGTGTGGCAGGCAGAAACTGACCTCAAGCCAGTTATTAATGTGAAGCCGAACAACTCCAGTTGTGCAGAGACTGAAAACAATACACAGTGTATAAGGTTGTTCACCTTATTTTGCAAAGCAGAAGTAAACTATTTTCTGTGAATATGCGATACTTTTGATTCATTAGATGCTATAGGGAAATAACTAAATAATAACAAAGTGCAGTAAATGCTGTTTACAAACCAGTGTGTTTATGACTACGATAATAAATTAAAATGATACCACTTTGCAATATCAAGCAGCATAACATTTAAGTTACAAATGGATGCACCCATAAGGTGGTTACAACTGTATGCAACATTAATTCATATATGAAAATTATGGATTTCATGTTTTCATGCGTAAGAATTTAAGTTAAAGCATCAATTACAGTTGTGAAACACAACTTGTAGCATTATATGCAGCATGATTTAGCCCAGCAGGACATTTGCTTTTAAACAATTATAGCCCTAACTAACCACTTCCCTACTCCTAACCATAACCTACCCCTAAAATCACAGGTAAATTTGTTGATAAGAATGTTATCAACCCCAGATGACAGAGTGCTTGGGTAAATGATGGTTAACGTAACACCACTCACCTGTCATAGGCCTCTTTTAGGTCTCTAGCTAATTTACACTTGGGAAGGATCTGGCGAAACGGCGACTGTGGGGTGCCGTCTGCTGTAATAACAGGTAAACGGCATTGTGAAAGTCATGTAACACCTTCAGTGATTATATCTGCAGGACAAACATTGCAGATCTCGAGGGAATGAGATGTCTCACTCTCAGTCATGGTGGTGACCTCGTCCTGCACTGCTAGCATGAGCTTGGCCTCTCTGGTGAGGTACTGACATCTGCGCTCCTCGTGCTGCAGGGCTATGGCAATGCGACGAGACAGGTTATGCATACAGTTGATGACTGAGGCGTCGGCATTGGCCTGTAGAAAGCGGAAACAGATGAAAAAGAGTAAAAAATGTTAGTACTTTTTGCTTGGTTACACAAAAAAGTTTCTCTAAACCATATGAAACCAACATGAATACAAATAGTACATTTCTGAAAAAAAAAAAATAATAATTAAAAAATTTTTCCCTGGACTTTTCATTGACAAATATCTCTAATGCAAACTATAAAATTAAGTTACAGTACAGCACAGTCTTTGTTTTGCCTGTCTATTCTATCCTTCTATTCAGATATTTTTCTCCAAGATTTAATGCCCTAATATTTACAATGTACTGTTAGTTACATGATTATTGAGGACAAGAAACATCTCAAAGAACTATTATAATGTGAAGTGTATATAATCTTATCTAAAATGTTTGCACACATTACATTATTTCACAAAAATACATGACGTATATATATGAAAACAGTCATTGTTCATTTGATTCATGCAATAATTCATGCACGCAATGACTTGAATGTTTCAAATGTGCACATATGTTAAATTTGCAGACTAATGGTGGGCAGTGGGACAGAGGGAGGATGCCGAGAAAGGGAGTGGGCATTGCTTGAGAACTGATAGGAGCGTGACTCTGCGTTTTCTGCAGCTGGAGCTTTGACTCAGCACTCTGCTATGTTAAGTCATGGTGGCAGAGGGGAGGGTCTGATCATGTGCAGTCTGATTGTGCAGGGAACAGAGTCCCGCCTCCCCGTCAGTCTGTCTGATAGACAGCACACTGGAGGCTTATCACAATCCGCACCCTTTCTGAGAAACTCTTGACCTCAGATATCCTCACAAACAGCTGATTCACTATACAGGGGCTCCAAAATGATTCAGTATTAAAAAATATATAATTTTTTATACATATTAAACAACGATCAAACCAAATTATGATGCCCTGTCCTTCATCAAGCATACAAAAGTGTCCAGACACTGGACATTTAATATCTTAATTTAGAACAAATGTATGTTTTGCTGGAAAAAAGTGCTTACACTGTCTTTCTTTAAAATAAATGGCACTTGGTTTGATATTTTTTAATCTAATGCCAGGATAGTCACACATATTAAGTGTATCTTAATATTTATGGGGGCCAACATATAAAATAGTGGTGTGCTAAATAAATAAATAAATATATATATATATATATATATATATATATATATATATATATATATATATATATATATATATATATATATATATATATATATATATATATATATATACAGTCAAACCAAAAATTATTCAGACACTAGATTTGTTTTTTTTGTTTGTTTTTTTACTAGTGGGTGCAGGACACTATAGTTCATTTATGTAAGTGAGGATAGCAAAATAAAGTAAACTGTGACATATTATACCCCAAAAATTGTTCATACAGTGGACTACCAGTAAAACTGATGCAAAATTTGGAACCAAAAATTATTCAGACACTTTGACCTGACCATGTTTTGCTTAAGTGTTATCTGACATAATTAAGATTATTTTTTTCTGACACAGTTTAACTGAGTTTTATTACCATTTTTTTTTAAACTATAGTGAATAAACTGTATTAATGAATGAAATGTTCAAGGAGTCTGAATACATTTTGGTTTGACTGTACATAACGTAATGCATATATCAGAAGATAATGCCGAAAGAGCCATTCTGTACTGTAATGTCAATGTGTCATGCAAAGAAGAGGGATTAATTATAATATATATATATATAGTGTGTGTGTGTGTTGTGTTTGTACATATATTACATTGTTTTCATTAAGGGTTTATTTAAATATACTTTTTTCTTACCCTTAATGCAAAAACCACACTGAACAGGATCATGGTGGGCAGCTCTCTTTTGGGGGAGGGGTCAGTTTTGGAGACCTGGGGAAAGGAAAATCATTAATAAGTATATTTAGATTAAGTTCATTTTATTATTAAGTATATATTTCAAGAAGGAGACACATGCTGATACTTTTAGAGCAACGATAAATAATGTTTTGAAGTTACTTATCTTACATTAAATTTATTGAATGTTGCATAAAGCGTATTGCAGTTCAAGTTCTAAAAAAGTACAATCTTGAAAGAAACTATTTCTTATATTTGAGAAATAAATGTGAACTATTAAGTATGTGTATGTAGAATATACTTGTATTGTGCAGGTTAGTATTGTGTTGATAACATATATGCAGCATACATAACAGAAAAAGTGATCATTTATTAATATGATTCAATGCTGAATTTACCTGCAGCTTGACTTTGTTTATTATGAATCTTTGTTCTAAATCAGGTTAAATTCTCATTCAACAAATGCAAAGTATTTCTTGGCATAGTGGTCTTCTAACATATTTTCTCTCTAACAGAAGGTGGAGCTGTTAGCCTGTGATCATGGATGTTGAGGCAATATCACCAGCAGCTCATCATACATACAGATTCCTCAAACATTTCAGATGTTTATGAAAAAAATAAATGGCCAAATTACACAGTTCGAAATCCTTCACTTTCATACTATAACCTATACGATTTTTAAGAAATGAATTCTTTCATTCATCAAGGATGCATTAAATTAATCAAAAGTGACTGTAAAGATATTTATGTTACAAAATATTTCTATTTCAAATAAACATTGATCAGATTAAGTATTTAGCAGCACAACTGTTTTCAACATTGTTAATAATCTTGATCATCAAATCACTATATTAGAATGATTTCTGAAGGATCATGTGACACTGAAGGCTGGAGTGATGGTGCTTTGACATCACAGGAATAAACTACATGTCAAAATATATTAAACACAGAAATTAGATGTTTTAAATTGCAATAAAAGATATTAGCACGTCTCACCTGAATACTATGTGGAGGCTGCAGTAAGGTTGGATGTCCGACGAAGCGCACATTGTCTATTTTTAGTTCAAACTTCTTGCCGCACATATCAGACTTGGTGGCCAAGATGGTGGCGAGAATAATATCAGAAAACCTTTGAAGGTAAAGGAATAAAAAAGGAATAAAGAAAACACATCACAGGAGGGGTAAAACTAAAATTAGTGGATGTAATTACAGTGGAGAGTCTGATTGGGTTTCAAGTGCTAATCTAGTCAGCACTGACAATTATACACTCACATACTGTATATATTTCTAGGGGATTCACAAGGGATGGGTGATTGGGCAAATGATTTGGTGAAGCCTCTGGACTTTGTCCCTCATTTAAACCTTTAAAAGGCACTTATAAGTGAGAATGCGGGTGATTGTATCCCTCTGGCAGAGTGATGAATCTGGTGGTTTATACTGTATTTCACCCACTCAGACAAGGTCCTTTAGAGTGAGGTACAAAAGTTAGTGATCTGATTCAAACATTTAATTATGTGAGGAAAAAAAAAAAAAGGAAATGTGTTGTGCTCATGAGCATTTCATTAATGCAGGCCCCATCACCTGTACCATACTTGATTGAATGGCATTTCTTGAAGTATCTCAGGCGATTCTCCCGCAATATTGTATTTCAATTAATTTAAATTAGCAAAATTACAACTTATTCAAATCCGTGACCCAAGATTTAAGCTGATACTATGATCTTAGACATAAATTACACAACCTATCACAATTACTCACAATTTCTCAGATTACACTTGCCGTTTGAATGCATATATATATATATATATATATATATATATATATATATATATATATATATATATATATATATATATATATATATATATATATATATATACTGTGAACAAAACAGAATTTAAATGTCAGACAAATAATCAGGGAGAAAAGATGGGGTGCTCTGGAAAAAGGAGAGGTGGTTTAGAGAATGGTGGTTTAATCTTACCCTGCTACCAACTGTTCATCAGTTAGTGGAGTTTGTTCTCTGAAATGGGAATAGGGCCATAAAGAAAGAAAAAAAGCAAAAACAAAAACAAAAATATGCAGCAGACAAGTTGGCAGGATGCATGACAAGGGTGACAAAAACAAACCAAATTTTAAGATTGAAGATTGATCAACCAGGACAGTAAGTTTGTTTTCTTTTTATTTTTTTAAATCTGAATTTTTATGTATTAATTGCTTTTTTATTGCCTATGTGTGAACAGCTTGTAACGAAACTTAAAATAAAAAACAAGACCTTCCCCGACTTCCTAGGTTGTCTATGAAAGCTGATTTTTAGGCTGATGAAGGTCTCGGGATGTTTTTGCCGGGAAAATCAACAGGATGTGACATTTATGCGCGCTCATGAAAGCCTTTCTTCCACATTTAAAGGAATGCTTATACAATGTTCTGGATAATGCCGAAAGAGCCATTCTGTACTGTAATGTCAATGTGTCATGCAAAAAAAATCGATTAATTCAACATATAGTCTCACATAACCAGATCTATATAGTCTCAAATATACTTTATAATCAAACTATCATAACAGTGCAATTTTAATGACCTCATCTGTCGACATGATGCCGGTGAATTGCAGAGCTGGTGCGAATATATCCACATCTCTATGATCGGATGCTTTCTTAACTGCTGCTTTCTCACTGCTGTCGTTTTAGTTGTATGTTTATTTGTTATTGAAAGGAAAGCACATTTACAAATTTATTTTATTTATTAAAGCACATTTATTTTCTAATCTTCACTCTCAGCAGCGTGGATGGCATCGGGATGATCATTAACAGTATAAACTCCTTTTTACTACCAAGTGAAGAATGAAAAAGAACTTAGTTGTGAGAATTACCGATCTTGTCTCTTGTATGTTACATGTGCGAGCATGAGTATTAAAGGTGCTAAAGAGGATCTTTTCGTCGACTGAGAAACCAAAGACTGTTAGTGAGTTTTTGAAATGAGCGCATGCGTAAGAACAACCCCCCTCCTTCACAGCTCATTTCGAGGGAACGCCTCCCAAAACTCGTGCACGAGTATTGGAACACGAGTGTTTACCGCCAGCATTCGCTGTGTCGTGTTAGTGGATTCATTATGTCGGACTCACCGCAGGTAACTCATAATCTACAGTTGTTACTCCTGACAAAAACATTGCATGCGGCGCCTGTAGAGTGTGGAAAGTTACTGGAGCGCGCAGCTGCGCACGTCTCGCACAAGGAATGTCACGGCAGTGATTGACAAGCCAGAGGGCCAATGTTTGGCTGATGTTTTTAAGGCCCTACCTCGTGCACAGATGATGTATATTAATATTATTCCTTTCAGTGCACCTAATAAATAGTCTTTTATCAGTTAGTAAAGACAGTTTCAAGTAATATTGCAAAAATGTATAAAACAAAACATCCTCTTTAGCACCTTTAAGTTGCTGGCTGCAGTTCACTTAATGGCCACCGGTGTCGCTAATAACAAGGGTTTCTGAATTCTACATAGCCCCTTTAAATAGCCATAAGCTACGCAATATCGCGTTCATTATCGCAGATGAATCGCCTTCGATAATGAACGCAATATTGCGTAGCTTATCAGTGAACTACGGCTCTGTCTATTAAATGGCGCTCTATTTGAAAGCAGGTGATGGCGATTTAGCGGTAATCAGGGAACCGGCTTTACTGACTAAATGCGCGTGACAATCGCATGCGATATATCGCCCAGCTAGTTGTATGGCATTGTTTTTGTGCATTTATAGAGGTGAAGTTTTAGGCTTATAACTATAATTTTGCCTATGATAATAATAATAATAATAATAATAATAATGTAGCCCACTATATATCATTATATCACGCAATAATGATGTTAAACAGATTTCAGAGTGATACAGTGACACAATCATATTATGTATTATTATTTACATAATATATGTAAATATTAGGGGTGTGACGAGATTAAAATGTGATGAGATTTCTTGTTGAGGCGAAAAGCAGTCTTGCAATATTGCCATGAGGAGTGTGAGGGTGAAATTAGGATAGAGTATGTCACTGTTACGTTCACATTACGCCTCCACAGCTGTTTTTGCTTTTTATAGAAATAAAATCCATTTAATTCAGTTGAATAACGGTCGCCGCCGCTCTCTATTCACAGAGTACGCATGTGAAAGTGAAAGTAAAACGCAAGCGTGAATTCAAATGCGATTTCAATACCCAGCATTTTGAAAGCGGCTCCCTGATGCATGCAAATATCAGGCTGGGCAGTGTAGTTGTTGTAAGCATCTCTCAGCTCTGTATCATGATTGAAGAAAAATTTGGTCTCTATTTGCACTTTGAGTATTGAGAGAGGACTTTGATTATGGTTGCACTTATTGTTTGCACTTGATAAGACTAAGAGAAAACTGTGTTTATTCATTTAATGGCAACACTTTATAATATGGTTTAATTAGTTTAACTACTTTAGTTACATGAACAAAGAAAATAATACTTTGGCATCATTGTTTAACATTTACACATTATTAAAATCAAAAGTTGTATTTGTTAACATTAGTTAATGCACTGTAAACTAACATGAACAAACAATGAACGACTGTATTTTTATTCACTAACATTAAAGAATAATAAATAAACACTATAGCAAATATATTCCTCATTGTTAGTTCATGATAGTTAACACATTAACTAATGTTAACAAATGAAACCTTAATGTAAAGTTTTACCATTTTTAATTATACTTTTTATTTCTATGATCAATTAGTGGAAAGGAGTTCAGTTAGGAGGTCTAAAGTTGTAGAAGCTCATAAATCATGTACAGTAAGGTCTGAAGAGACTCATATGAAATCAAACAGGAAAGAAGTCAGTCAGTTGAGTTTGTGTCAAAACCTTTTACAGTGCTTGATTATTGTTGTCTTTTACTGCATATGATAATTCATACTCAGAAAGTAGAACTGAAATGACATTCATTACAAGATGATTAGTTAAAGGGTTAGTTCACCCAAAAATGAAAATTCTGTCATTAATTACTCACCCTCATGCCGTTCCACACCCGTAAGACCTTCATTAATCTTCGGAACACAAATTAAGATATTTCTGATGAAATCCAATGGCTCAGTGAGGCCTTCATAGCCAGCAATGACATTTCCTCTCTCAAGATCCATTAATGTACTAAAAACATATTTAAATCAGTTCATGTGAGTACAGTGGTTCAATATTAATATTATAAAGCGACGAGAATATTTTGGTGCGGCAAAAAAAACATAATGACTTATTTAGTGATGGCCGATTTCAAAACACTGCTTCAGGAAGCTTAGGAGCATTATGAATCAGCGTGTCGAATCATGATTCAGATCGCGTGTTAAACCGCCAAACTGCTGAAATCACGTGACTTTGGTGCTCCGAACAGCAGATTTGACACAAAAGATTCATAACACTCCGAAGCTTCCTGAAGCAGTGTTTTGAAATCGGTCATCACTGAATAAGTCGTTATTTAGTTTTTTTTTGGCGCACCAAAAATATTCTCGCCACTTTATAATATTAATATTGAACCACTGTACTCACATGAACTGATTTAAATATGTTTTTAGTACCTTTATGGATCTTGAGAGAGAAAATGTCATTGCTCCCTATGCAGGCCTCACGGAGCCATCGGATTTCAACTAAAATATCTTAATTTGTGTTCTGAAGCTCTGAAGAAGGTCTTGCGGGTGTGGAATGACATGAGGGTGAGTAATAAATGACAGAATTTTCATTTTTGGGTGAACTAACCCTTTAAAACATTTCTAATGCATCTGCAGACTATTTTTCCAGTCATGTACTGGATTTCTTTGAGGATTTCTTAAAAATACTGTAAAAAAATCTCGCCCTGTCTCTGTGAACTCAATTTCGTGTCTCATCACACCCCTTGTAAATATATTATGCATTATTATCTCAATGATATTATGTTTCTGCTACTTAAAACTTATATATATATATATATATATATATATATAATCATGTTCCCAAAACTATTACATATAACATTAATATTAATTTGTAATCAAGTTTCAATTAAGTTTCTGGTTCAGTCAGTATATTGTGGTTTTTAAGCACTCAATAATGACCCTTCATAATATCCAAATAACAACCTAATCATCCAATATAAAAACATACAGCACAATAGACATAATGAACTCTCGTGACGATGGTGATCTCTTAACATGCCACTAGAGTTTATCCCATGCAGAAAAAAGCTGACAAGCACAGAATAATTTAGGTCATATGTTTGGTGTATTAGCAGAAAGCACATTTACATCCACAACATGAACAGTTCTAGTCAAAAAGGAATTAATAAACCCTTGATAGTACCTTGAATCACCATCCTGGTCCTCCGTAGAGTCACCTGATGTATTCAACACATATGGACTCCGCTGTTTTGCTTTAATGACATAAAAATACACACCATGAAAAGCACAATTCTTGCATGTCTAAAGTAATGTGATTGACAGTGGAAATATGTCAAAATGTATCAGTATCAATCACAGGTGTGGCAGTGTCAGGTTGATACTCATCACATGCAGACATAAATATTACAGTCTCCAGCAGAAACGCCAGGATGACATACAGAAGAGGAGGCAGGAGCACTTACACGCTGCTGATGAGGTGTTTTCAGATATCTTCTGGAACGGGTATCGGAAGAGCAGTTTATTTCCTCTGCTGCCAGAGCTAACTAGTATAACGCTTATAGGACTTGTTTTTTCTCCATTTGGCTGCAGGCTGGATTCTGACTGTTTCCACATCAGCTTCGCATCTGAATTTAAATCTGCAGACCACTGCTTGTACATCCTGACGCGTTTTCTAAAGTATATTTAATCTCAAGGGAATTAAGGTTGCAGCTGAAGCTGAAAACGTGCAATGTATCGTTTACAATACAGGTTTGGACGGCTAAAGGGTTGCACTGCGTGAGAATTTAACTGAATGAGTGCAAGAAATCCAGTGTTTTTGATGAGCTGCATCTCTGATAACCTGAAAAAAGAACTGACCTAAACGAATATGGGAGATAATGGCAGTATAACACGTTCTGTTAGCCTGCTAGTTAGCCAAAAGATAATGCTAAAAACACTGATGCAAACCAGTTAATGGTATCATTAAGTAGAGAGTAAACCAAACTGTTTTGTCCATCAGTCACCAGCTGGCGTCATTGAATGTCACCTAATCTGACAGTGAAGTTTAGGACTGAGAGCTGCATAAATAAACGTCATTCCTTACTGAAACATACAACATTGTTTGGTGTTACACTACGTGCGCCGAAGAAATACAAATGACAGGATGCAATGGTTCCGCATGCATAAGACTTCAGATCGCTTCAGATGCAAAAGCCTCTAAGTGCCATCTGAAATTTTCTTCTGAAATGAGTTTTTTTTTATCAAGCTTGTATGTTTATGTTCAGTTATGTCACTTTAATGGTAATGAAAATGACCTATTAATTGCCATTAAATTACTGAACCCAAACGTACGAGCTTGATAAAAATGCTCATTTACGAAGAAAATTTCAGATGGCGCTTAGACGCTTTTGCATCTGTGTGTGTGTGTGTGTGTGTGTGTGTGTGTGTGTGTGTGTGTGTGTGTGTAAAACACATAAGGCAATAAGTTTAAGTTTATATTTATTGTTTTATAT
Source organism: Megalobrama amblycephala (assembly GCF_018812025.1). NCBI lineage: Eukaryota > Metazoa > Chordata > Actinopteri > Cypriniformes > Xenocyprididae > Megalobrama > Megalobrama amblycephala. Next base: position 37,954,517 of record NC_063044.1, on the reverse strand, counting down.
TTTAAATTATGAAAACCCATAATGAAATATTAATTATTAAAATTTTAAAATTATGATAATCCATATGCATGTGTCCATATGACATAATAGGCCTACTTCATTGTTTGAGCGATTCATATCGATTACTTAAAGGGTTAATTCACCCAAAAATGTAAATTCTGTCATTTATTACTCATCCTCATGCCGTTCCACACCCGTAAGACCTTCATTAATCTTCAGAACTCAAATTAAGATATTTTAGTTGAAATCCGATGGCTCCGTGAGGCCTGCATAGCCAGCAATGACATTTCCTCTCTCAAGATCCATTAATGTACTAAAAACATATTTAAATCGGTTCATGTGCGTACAGTGGTTCAATATAAATATTATAAAGTGACATATTTTTGGTGCGCCAAAAAAACCAAAATAACGACTTATTTAGTGATGGTCGATTTCAAAACACTGCTTCAGGAAGATTCGGAGCACAAATGAATCAGCGTATGGAATCATGATTCAGATCGCGTGTCAAACTGCCAACGGCTGAAATCACGTGACTTTGGCGCTCTGAACAGCAGATTCGATACACTGATTCATTATGCTCCGATGCTTCCTGAAGCAGTGTTTTGAAATCGGCCATCACTAAATAAGTCGTTTTTTTTTTTTTTTTTTTTTTTTTGGCGCTCCAAAAATATTCTCGTCGCTTTATAATATTAATATTGAACCAATGTACTCACGTGAACTCATTTAAATATGTTTTTAGTAGCTTTATGGATCTTGACAGAGGAAATGTCATTGCTCCCTATGGAGGCCTCACTGAGCCATCGGATTTCAACAAAAATATCTTAATTTGTGTTACGAAGATTAACCAAGGTCTTACGGGTGTGGAACGGCATGAGGGTGAGTAATTAATGACATTATTTTCATTTTTGGGTGAACTAACCCTTTAAAATGTAGTCTCAATAGCTAACTTTTGTTTACTGAAGTTGACTGCGTCCCATTCACATGGTCCACACTGGACCACAAAAAAAAATATATATATTTTTTTTTTAAATGTCCCACTTGTGCTTGTCTTTATAATGGCAGTGAATACCGACCAGCATCAAGCTTTTAAAAAAAAAAAAAAAAACGAAATGGTATCACAGAATGGTGCATTTGACACGTCGTATATTCCAAGTGTTCTGGGTGTATATGATAAAGTGTGGTAAAAAAAAAAAAGTATTCTTTCACGAAAATCCGTTGGTCTTCTGTGCATGCCTACACTGAATAGAATGATGACAATATTCCAGTGGTCCTTAACCCTGTTCCTGGAGCCCAATTCAACAGCAGATATCACAGTTATGTTTTGTTTCTCTGTCTTGTTTTACGGTACATTTACACAGTACAAGGATCTGTGAAAATGACTAAAAACGCTGTATTGTTCATGCCAGGCCAGTAGTTGGTGATGATGTCACTTTGTAAAGAAACCCTATGCTCCTATAGATGCATGCGCATGACGTCACAGTTTTCACAAATTCGTGTTTTTGTTTACATGGAGACAATAATGGTATAGTTTTCAAAAACTTGCACTTTGAAACCCGTTTTTAAAGGTTTGTGGATAACACATAAAGTTTTTTGCTGAAAAACTAATAAACAAAAATTTATTTACTACAGTAGTAATTTCTTGCTGGAAATGACATCAGAAGTGGAAAACATTGGTCAAAAAAGTACATTTACACACAAACTGACCAGAAACAACAACTTTCAGACAGCATTTTTTTCTAGCTCAACTGTGGGAACGCACAGGATTCTGGGATATCAAAGGCAGTGAAGGATACATCTATGCTGACTTCAGAAATCGATCAGGTGAAGGTATCTCAGGAGACAGGAAGTGAAGCTAACATGGGATTCGGACGTGCCTTGATGCCTTCCTATTTTGGAATGCTTCCTCCGAAAGCAGCATTTTAAAATTTTCGGATTTAGCCACTGTCTCTGTTTTGCCTTAGTTTTAGTCATTCATCAATTGTCATGGTTTCTCATTAGTTATCACCTGTCTCCTATTTCATTGATTACCTTCCTTGTGTATTTAAGCCCTCAGTTCTCCTTTGTTCATTCTCTGTTCTTAAAGTTTTGTTATTATTTGTTCATTCTGTGTCACGCATTATCCTTTGTATTCATATACAAACTTACTTTCATGTACTTAAGGAGAATTGGATGAATTTGCGTGTTGTAAATCCAACAGATCTGATTCTCTGAACTGCGGCGCAAACTAACATGGCGGTGCCCATCGTGCGTATAGCTCAACTAACGTGAACGTTATAAAGGTGTTTAAACAGAAAAACACATTCACTTGCACATATTTGACAAACAGAATATCAGATATTTCATGCTATATATATAGTATATATATATATATATATATATATATATATATATATATATATATATATATATATATATATACTATATATATAGCATGAAATATCTGATATTCTGTCAATATTTTGAATAAAAAATGAAATAAAAGCAGATCATCAGTCATACAGCGCTGTTGTGGCTGTGGTGTGTCACGTGACAAGCAATGATGCGTCACCATGGAAACAATAAAGTGATACATTCTAAATAATGGTCACCTTGAAAAATATTTTAAACTTTCATGAGAAAGGGTTAAACGGTGAACATTATAAATGGATATTCCTGCACTCCATCTCCTCCTGCTGAAGTAGGAGGATCACTCCCTCAAAGATCACACTAGGGACTTTCTCGACCTGGCATACCAAACTCACTACCCCGACCACACCTACCTTTAGATGTTCCTCAAGGGAGCTTTGCAGAGTTTGTGGAGTCAGTGCTGGTACAAAATGACTCTCCATTTACTGTTTACATCGTGGATGAGGATATCGCCAGCCCTACTCCAGACCCAGAGCCCAGCCATGCCAGTCATTTGTCGCTACCTACATGCGTTACATTGTTATGGATATAATCTTTATTTGAAGCATCAAGTTACTTTCAAAAGGTGATTTACTCTATTTTGATAACAGATATGTAGATGTAGATATCAGTGTTTATATCCAAACTAAAACCTTTCATCCCAGTACTTCTGTGATTATTTGAGTGTTTGTAACAGATATAACGATATTGAGTGGATGAAAAGACTGTGAAGCTGTTTCATACCTAAACATTAGCAGCTCTCTCTAGTCAGTGGCAGCATGAAAGCAGATTTGAATGTTACAGTGTGATTGTACTTGTTAAAGGTTTTATAGACATAGCTGAATCATTGTCATTTAGAAATAAGATAGTGTGGGTGATTAATCGAGATTGCGATCTAGCTATTCAAATATCTGAAATATAAAACGAGGGCTTCGAAGTTGCGTTTTGTCCAAAGCAAGCAGTAAGCAATAGTCTATCACAGCCAGCAGTACAGAGTGCTTTTCATCCTGGACAGATGGATTTCTAGTACTTGGACTTGGGCTTTTGACAATACTTCAGGGGCTTACTCCCCAAATAACCCAAAATAACCCTAGTTCCAAGTCATCCCTGGTTAAGCCCAGCACAAAGTCTTTGTTGCCCAGCTCCAGTCTCCTTCATGGTGATCCCAGACAGCCTCCATATCTGTCCTCCACTGTCAAAGCTATCCAGCTCATTGGCCTTGTCTCCACTGTCTCTCTTCAGCCCCTTGGATCCTCCAGTGGTTCCCAGTCATCAGCTTTGCCTTGGCTTGCGGATCATTCAACTCTACCAAAAGCCTCCAAGTCCCGGACTCCACCTTGGCCCTCTGACCCATTGGCTCCACCTTGGCTCAGTGCTCCCTCGGCTCCATCCTGGACTGCCATCCCTTAGGCTCCGCCGGGCTCCCTCATCCCTTTTCATCCTGTTATTGCTCTGGGTCATCCTCCTACTCCTCCCATCTCTGCTCTGGTCCCTCCTGTCTCTGCCATGGCTCCTCCCACCTTCATCTCCTCCCTGGTTGTCATCTCCTCCGTGTCTTCCTCAGTCTGCTCCTTGTCCTCCTCCAGACCCACCTCCCTCCCTCCTCAGTTTGAACTGTAAATTGCAGTGTGAAGGCACACTTTCTAGGGGAGAGGAAGTTAGGTCACATAGAAACAGGTGATTATTATTTGTTCATTCTGCATCAAGCAACCCCTGACAGCAGAATGGTGGTCATGTGACCATGGTATGGTTTGTTTATACATTTAACTTTTTACTTTTGCCGATTGTATTTAGGCTTCAAAATTCATAAAAGTTACGTTCATTTGTGAATACTTTTTGTAATAAACTAAAAGCCCTTTTTTTGTCAAGGGAGCTAGGGAGATGCTAACTTCTGGGTTGGCCTACAAAACTATGTCATCCCTGCAGCGCTCTAGCAGCAGCATCTAGCAGGGGCTTTACAACCCATTCTGATAAACCCAAACCCCTGGGAGAGGCTGAATGTGCAAGCTGAACTATGGGGAGGAGCAACACATGTTGCTGTGATCAAATCAAATTTTGACCAGTTTGTGCAGAAATCCACACTGGTTCAAATGTCTGGTTTAAAAACAACCCAACTCAGCACTGGGTAAACATTGGACAAAACACTTAAAGTAACAACTACTGGGTTACAAATTTTAACCCAACTGGTTACACACTTTAACCCAATGTTAGCTCATATTGACTGAAAGCTGGCCTAATTTTTCCCCTCAAAAATGGTTATTTCAGTTTGTCTTGCAGCAAATGTTATTTCTATATTTATTTTATATAAATTATTTACTTATATATTGATAGGCAATCCATATATTATTATATTACATTATATTATATTACAATACATTGATATAGTAAACTACATAAACTGTATGCTTGTAAATAGCATATCTGTACATTCATTAAAACAATTGTATATTTTTTCTCTAGTTTTCTACTACTATATTTTATTGCATTATTTACATTTTGTTGTCTTATATTATTGCTATATTTAATCTCTACTATGTGTAATTCCTATATGTCTGCACTATCATAACCTATTGTGTGTGTACACTTTTGTATCTTCAGCTCAATCTTACTTAATTTAACCTATCTTCAGTTGAACACACTGATAAAGGCTTAGTGACAACTTGGTGTCCCTCTTGTCTCAAATTATGTAAGTTCTTTAATGCAAAAAGAAAGGGAAAATTGGACCCACTTTATTTTAAGTGGCCTTAACTACTATGTACTTACATTTAAATTAATTATTTGATACAATGCACTTATTGTGTACATACATGTTTTTACATTGTAGTTATATTTTAAAAACACCTGCATGTAATTACATCTGTAATTAATTTCTGTAATTACATTTATAATTACACTGTTGAACCATCTCTTAACACTTACCCCTACCCTTAAACCTACCCATACCACCAAAGCTTTCCCTAACCTTACCCATACCCCACCTCAATAGCTGCAAATGTGTTTTGCAATTCAATATGAACCCAATAAGTACATTGTACTTATTTTTTGAAGTACATAGTAGTTAAGGCCACTTAATATAAAGTGGGACCGGAAAACTCATATAACAAATAGATATATTTACTGTACCTGAATTATTACTAACAAGAACTTATATTAGTGGCAGAATTATATAAGGAGAATGACATATTCTTGCCAAACATCTCCTTAACCTGAGGTATAAGGCTACAAGAACTCTGAACCTAATGCAGGCCAATAGTGTATAATGCACAAATATGTTCATATGGCCAAGCTTGTATTAGAGCTGGAGCAGGTGGCATCTCACTGACACAAAACCAGTCAGGATCATCTGTCTGTCAAAGGGTACTGTCCTTAAGTCTGCAAATTAAGAGCATTTTGAGTGAGAAGATCTTTACTCCTTAACCACTGCAAGGTGAAGCTTTTCACTGATAATGCTGATTATGATGACAACAGTTTGTTCATTTTGGAGAGAAATGTCGAAGCTTATTAATCAATGAGAAATGCCTATATCATTTTTCACTTGATGAATAAAAAAGACTCACGATCCACCCCTTGTTTGATAGCCTGTATTTATTGTATTTATAGCCTGTACTTTTTCAATGCTTTAATGCATTGAATCATCACTGGATAGAGGCAGAGATCTCGAGCAGGACTTCAGAAATAACGGCTGGTGAGAGCGGACACAACTACAGACAGGAGCTTCTGCCAAGTGGCCTGAACTTCAGGGTTGAAAGCGGGTCCGAATTTGGTCGCAATGACAATGGTGAGGCAATCGGCCAACAGCTGCGTGAGTCAAGAAAATTTTGTTAGAAAACAACTGTGATATCTTTCTTAATACGCTCATATTTTGAAAAAAAAAAAAAAACATTTACCCTGAAGTTGTCTGGATCGACGTTGAGTTTCTCGCAGTGCAGCTGGCTGAGTTGGGCGTAAGTGCCTTTGATGTCATCCATGTTCTTCACGGCTTTTTCCAACGCATTTAGCACAGTTTTACCATGTTTTGCCACCTTGGGATTGCCCTGGATTGCAGCTGCACTGGAAAGGTTTCCAAAGGTACCGAAATACCTCTGAGTCCAGGGATATACAATCAGCACCCTGTCATATGAAACAATGAAAATAGCTATACAAATCAAAACAAAAAATGCATAATTGAATTAACGACGTGTTATGTATAGGTTATAACATTTGCCACGCTATCACATTACCTTGCCAGAGCCTGGGGTCCGATTTCATCGACGTTGATTTTGCCCCAGACATTAACAATAGTACTGCGCTCGGAAGCTGACCACTCCACCATTGTGATTATCTCTTTCTTTATTCAACAAGTGTGAATGCTGAATCAGATGCGCGAGGGGTTTTTATTCATACATGCACTCTCCGCCCCACACCAATCGCAGAGACTGATTGGCTATGTGTGGTACCTATTCGTACTTGGATCCGAACCTAGTTAATTACATTTTGAATAGAAATAGAAAACAGATTTGGGGAACACATTTCGTACATCACAAAATAAATATGGATTTAATAATCAAAATCATGAATGTGGACCCGTGAGTTGTGTGTATTGTGCTTGCTCCAAGAATCCAAAATCTAAGGCTTTATATTGTGATTTGTTTAATTGTAAATTCAGAAAATGTTCAAACCCTATAGCTATCGACCTAATTATGCTAAAATAATAAATAATGAAAAACACTAGGCATATGAGTCGTATGGCACATAGTCAAAGCTGTACAATAGGCCTATTCTGTTATAATATTTAGACAAATGAATCCGTATAGGTGAAAAGCTCAGTCATGTATATTCTTAATATAAAACTAACATGAAATTAAAATGAACGCATTTAACATCTAATTAAAGTTTTTAATTTGAACGATTGCCCGCTCATTTTGCTTTATCTGGACACTCAGACCCGTTCCTCCCCTTTCAAAATGTTATTAATTTGTTTAATCTTAGCTGGATGTCCTGTTCTTTTTTTTTATTTGCCCCACCCTTTAGGTGCCATTTGGTGTCCCAAAACGACCCCGAAGCATCTCTCATGCAAAAACAGCAGACTGAAGCCTAATATAAATAAAAATTGTTCCAATAAATCTACTGTTAATTTAATACAAAACAAGGAAAATATCGTTTATGATTTCAGACAAAACAGCCAAGACATTCAATACATTACATTACTTTTTCTTAAATTTAGTGATAAAACTGTTAGAGTTGTCGCAATCCTTTAGTATTATGTTCGATAGGATTCTGTATTTCTGGTAGCCTAATTATAGATGTTTTTAAAAAGAGATGATGCAAAATGGATTCGTAGACATTTTCTGTTTTGTTTTCCTCATTTAAAATAAATAAATAAAACTATTTTGATAAAATAATGAATGATGAAATGAATTGACAAACCTCGTCTGTAATTGTTGGCTGAAGCCTGAGAGGTGGAGCTGATGCTCTGTTGGGTGTGGCAGCACATTATAAAAAGACCCTTATCCTTCAACTAAAACTTTGCGCCTCTAATATCGAATTGGAAAGGATCGAGAAATGAGTCTGACAGCTAAGGATAAAGCCTTGGTCAAGGCCTTCTGGGGTAAAATCTCTAGTAAGGCCGATGCCATAGGCCAAGAAGCTCTGGCAAGGTAAGACCTCAACATTTAAATTAATTTTGGACACCTACTAGCCTAAATCAATGTCGAAGAGTTTTGCCAAACCTAATACAAACGAATTCATGTCCTTTCCTCAGAATGCTCATCGTCTACCCTCAGACTAAAATATATTTTCCTGATTGGACTGATTATTCTCTCGACTCTCCCCAAGTGAAGAAACACGGCAAAACTGTGATGACAGCCATCACTGATGCTGTGGGAAAAATGGATGATCTTATTAGTGGAATGAGCGCTTTGAGTGATATCCATGCCACTAAGTTTCGCATTGACCCTGGAAACTTCAAGGTGAGAAGACAATTATGTGCTTTTTGTGCATTTTTTCAATCCTTTGAGTGTAGCCTATATTTAAGTGTGAAGATAATCTGACATACCCAAATCATGGTGTTGAGCACTGAGTTCAATCAAAAGGAGACATCCAAGAAGTTAAATAAAAATGCGGATTATTAATTCATAGTGTATTAATTGTTCATTTAATACTTTTGTGTTATTTTTTCTTTTTCTTTTCAGTTTCTGAACCATAACATCCTCGTGACTCTTGCAGTTTATTTCCCCGCTGACTTCACCGCAGAAGTGCACGTGGCCGTGGACAAGTTTCTCGCGGCTCTGTCTGCTGCCCTCGCTGATAAATACAGATAAGATCATCATTCAGGGGCTTCTCGTTTATCTGCAAACAGAGCTACTTGAAATAATGAAAAGTAAAATATCAGACGCAATAAATAAAATCAACAACAATCAAAACATCTCTTGTACGTGTTTTTTTTCCCGGACGATATGAACCAAATCAATGGGGGGACACAGGCTGAGTTGCATGATTGATTGTTCTTTAACCCTTTCAGACACGTCACTGAGATGACCCTCATTGTGCATCGGAGCATTTAAAGCAGGATCTTTCTATTTGATGAAATTTATTATTGCTGCTGAAGGCAATCCGTTACTCTAATTTTATAGCACCATATAGAAAATATCAATAGCATTTTATTGATGACAAGAATAAAGAAATATCTTTTCTGTAAAGCGTTCTGTAACCTGTTTTCTGAATTCTGTTTATTCGATGTCAATGTCTTTAAAGAAACATGGTTTAGATCCAGGTAGTAGCAGCCAAAATATTTATAGAACTTTAAATTATATAAAAATATTTAAAAATGAATTAACCAACACAAATAAAAACAAGAGAGAAGATTCTTGTTTAATCATTTTGAATAATCTCCTCAATGCAAAGTAAATGAAATGGTATAAAATGCAATTTTACACAAAGGTTTGGTTAAAGTGGAGGAACAAAACAAAGCCCAATAGCGCAGAGGTCAAAAACATCCATCTAATCATGCATATGTTCTAGTCTAGTGCAATGAATCAGTGCACAGCACACTGGAACACAAAATGGCCCTTAAACAGCGAGATGTGGTAGAGAGGCCATAAACATATTCAAGACAGCGGTGTTGAGTTAACAACTCCTAAATCTATACTGTAAAAAATCCCTGTAAAATTTACGGTAAAAAAACGGTTGCCAGAACTTTACCATAAAAATACGGAAGTAACGTTTTAGGTTTTACGGGACAGCTAGCACTTATTTTACTATTTACTATTTTACAGTTCAAAACCGTATAAATCAAAAGTTTATATTGTAATAATTACGTTTCATAACATAATTATAATATAGCCTAATATTCACATAGAACATCACTAAACATGATTTTCACATTTTAACATATTTAATGTTCACTCTGGAGATTTATAACATCAACTCTCTGTGAGTAAAACACTGATTTTATTTTCATTGACAATGTTGTGGGCAGTTACCAATGACCAGTGTATTTCAATTTTAAAAATATATTGACTTCTACAAAAGCATAGGCTAACCAGCAAAAATGTGGACGTTTAATGACCGTTGAAAAGACATCCCTCTGACATGTCCCGGACGTCTTTGACATTATATCTTATTAATTAATTAATTAATTAATTAATTAATTATGAACTACACGTAGCCTAGCTAAAACTCAAAGTAACAATTATACATACAACCCCAGAGAATTGTAGACATGTACAAACGAAAATGAATGCATTTTAGGAAACGTTCTGTGTTACATATTTTTACCGATTTATGCCGTCCTACCGCGACTATTTTTGGCCAGGGACACAATTTTGCCGTCGTACCAATGTTTGCTGGGTACAAAGCTCAGAAATAAAAGTCTTAAAGGGTTTATATGCTGTAGGCCTTTGGAGATTTTGAATTGTATGGCTATCTAACTTTTGAAACCCAAGATGCAAATTACAAGGAAATTATTATTTGGATTGGTAAAGCTTCACAAAGTTGTTTACATTCGTTTTGCATGTAGGGTTAAATCGGGTAATCTGGGACATTGGGTAACGTGGGACACCTAAGCTCCAGTGTGTTTCTTTCCTGTTCTAACAAAATTTAGTCAACATGACTTTTACTATAGGTTTAGCATGGATGTAATGTAACTGAAATTACATGACTTCATGGGGGTGATGCCACAGAAAGGGGCAGGGCACCTGTCAATCAAGAAGCTCCCCTGGCAATTGCATGACAAGGTCAATGACATAGGATTCTGATTATGTTAAGGACATAAATCTGTCATAAATAAGACAATGTTGCTAATTGTTGTTAAATTATGTTTGTGATCTATTAAAGCAACAAAATATGTATTAAAGTGTTGAAAATGTGTTTTAGTTTTTTTCTTTCTAACATTTTTTTGTTGTCCCACTTTATCAAATATGATTGAGAATGTGGGACAGCATGCTTTGGGTAATCTGGGACAGTCTTCAAATGGGGGAAATATGCATTTAGGGACTTTATAAGTCTAATGACAAGGGCGTAGATCTCATTACAACTTAGGAGTAGACCACTGATATACTTTAAAAGTAACTTTAATATAATGTTAATATATGCCATAATGAGAAATGGGTGTTAATGTGGGCTACTGGAGGTTATAACGTTAGCATAAGTTCACCGTAGCTAGCAGCTAGCCAAACCAACTAGCTACAGAGATGGAATCTGGGAAACTTTTTCCATTAGCAAGCATCAGGATGAAGTAACCCGTTAACTTCATTTCCCAAATTCCCAGTTAGTTTAGTATAGCACTGAGCAGGAGGGGGGACCTCCCCGGGATCTGCGCCCAGGCCAGTTGACAATGTTCTGTACCAACACACACACACACACACACACAATATTTTGTAGTTGCTCATCACAAATGAGAGTCATTAGTCTGAAAATAAAATATGAACATTTATATTAATTGTTAATGATGCCATCACTTTTTTTTTTTTTTTTTTTTGCAATTGAAGATGAATAGAAGTCTTAGGCCCGGAGAGTTTGTGGAGTGGATGCTGGTACAAAATGACTCTCCATTTATTTAACAATGTTTACATCGTGGATGAGGATATCGCCAGCCCAACTCCAGACCCAGAGCCTAGCCATGCCAGTCACTTGTCACTACCTATACTGGCGTTATGTTGTAATGAATACAATCTTTATTTGAAGCATCAAATCACTTTCAAAAGGTGATTTACTCTATTTTGATCGCTAATGTAGATTATATCTGGACTATAAACTTTTATCCCAGTACTTCTGTGATTATTTGAGTGTTTGTAACACAGAAATAAAGATACTGTGTGGTTGAAAAGACTGTGAAGCTGTTTCATACCTAAACATTAGCAGCTCTCTCTAGTCAGCGGCAGCATGAAAGCAGATTCGAATGTTAGTGTGATTGTACTTATTAAAGGTTTAATAGACATAGCTGAATCATTGTCATTTACAATGTTAAATCTCCTCTGTGTCTTCCTCAGTCTGCTCCTCGTCCACCTTCAGAGCCTCCTCCCTCCCTCCTCAGTTTGAACAGTAAATTGCAGTGTGAGGGCACACTTTCTAGGGGAGAGAAAGTTATTTCACATAGAAACAGGTGATTATTATTTGTTCATTCTGTGTCACGAATCATCCTTTGGATTCATATTACAAGCAACCCCTGACAGCAGAATGGTGGTCATGCAACCATAGTGGTTTGTTTATATGTTTAGCTTTTTACTTATGCCAAAAGTATTTATGCTTCAAAATTCATAAAAGTTATGTTCATTTGTGAAGATTGTCATGATGAACAAAGCATGTATTAAAAGAATATAAAACTTTTGTTGGTCACAGATCTCACTTTTTGTAATAATCCAAAAGCCAGTGGAAAAATACCATTGTTTTTTTCTTTTACCAAGGAATCTAGGGAGATGCGAACTTCTGGGTTGGCCTTAAAAATACATAATCCCTGAAGCACTCAGCAGCAGCATCTAGCAGGGACTTTACAGCCCATTCTGATAAACCAAACTCCTGGGAGAGGCTCAGCGTGCAAGCTGAACTATGGGGAGGAGCAACACATAAAACATGACTTAGCTGAAGATCAGATCAAATTTTGACCAATTTGTACATAATCCACACTCCAGAAATAGCTGGGTTAAAAACAACCCAATTGGCAACTCAGCACTGGGTACACATTGCACTGAACACATGGGTTAAAGTAACAACTACTGGGTTACACACTTTAACCCAACAGGTTACACACTTTAACCCAATGTTAGCTCATATTGACTGAAAGCTGCACTAATTGTTTCCTCAAAAATGGTTATTTCCATTTTTCTTGCAGCAAATGTCATTTATCTATTTAATTTATATAAATTATTTACTTATATTGATAAGCAATCAATAATATATTATTATATTATATTATATTATATTACAATACATTGATATTGTAAATTACATGAACTTTACGCTTGTAAATAACATCTGTACATTCATTAAGACAATTATATATTTTTTCTCTATTTTTCTACTACTGTATTATATTATTTAAAAAAAAATTCTTCTTTTATTGTTATATTTCATCTCTACTGTGTAATTCCTACACTGTAAGAAGAACACTGTAAAATGTACGGTAACTTCCTGGCAGCAATTAGAAAGTGAGTTGCTGTGTTCTATTCCACAGTATGCTTACTGTAAATGTAATCACAGTAACTATTTTTGCTGTTTATTATTACAATAAAATTACTGTACAATAATAAACACAGTAACAAAATAGTTACTGTGATTAAATTTACAGTAAGCATACTGTGGAATAGAACACAGCAACTTGCTTGCTAATTGCTGCCAGCAAGTTACCATACATTTCACAGTGTTCTATTATTATCACAGCAAATATAAGATTACTGTAAACTGCTTTCATTGTGTACAGTAAAATGAAGACATGATTTTTGTCACAAGAAAAATGACATTTATTTAAAACATTTTAAATTTGAAAATACATTATATACATTTATATTCTATACATTTTTATTATTATGTATACAACACTCCTAAACATACAAATCGATCATCTTTGTTGAAGTTGAATTAAAATGTCTAGATACAATTGGAAATGATTAAAACAGAAAGTAAATATAATTCAAAAACGGTAGAATTTTAAGCTTCAAAATCCTTAATACCGACTTTATTCCGGAATTCGAAACTTCCTTCTGGGCTGGATTCATTTCCTGCAGTGGAAGAAATTACTCATTAAAGTAGACAACTAAGAGGGCAAGACTGATGGCTTGATGACAATGTATACAAGTTGGACTGGCTAAATTAAATGATCCAGTCAACATTAGTAATTACAGTGGTGACCATATTAACTAGTGTGACTGTGAACATGTTAATGGGTAGGCCTCAATCAGCTCCCAAGTTCAGTAGTCAGGGCACTGATCAGGGAGTCAGCCACTTTAAAGGTGCCCTAGAATCAAAAACTGAATTTACCTTTGCATAGTTGAATAACAAGAGAACAGTACATGGAAATGACATACAGTGAGTCTCACACACCATTGTTTCCTCCTTCTTGTGTAAATCTCATTTGTTTAAAAGACCTCAGAAAAACAGGCGAATCTCAACATAACACCAACTGTTACGTAACAGTCGGGATCATTAATATGTACGCCCCCAATATTTGCATATGCCAGCCCATGTTCAAGGCATTACACAAGGGCAGGCAGTATTAACGTCTGGATCTGTGCACAGCTATAAAATAAATACTATACTCACATGATCCGACACATGCATGCAGTATGCATGACGAACATCTTGTAAAGATCCATTTGAGGGTTATATTAGCTGTGTGAACATTGTAAATGCACTGTATTGTAGTCGAGAGCTGGGGGGGAGGTTGGGAGACAGGGAGCGCGCAATTTAAAGGGGCCGCAGCCTGAATTGGTGCATGGTTAATGATGCCCCAAAATATGCCGTTAAAAAAATTTATTAAAAAAACATCTATGGGGTATTTTGAGCTGAAACTTCACAGACACATTCAGGGGACACCTTAGACTTATATTACATCTTGTAAAAACTGGTTCTAGGGCACCTTTAAGGTCTGTTTCGATCACAGAATCCTTCCAGTGCACTGAAATATTTAGCTTTCTACGCATCAATAAAGTCTGTATTTAAATGTTTCATCATCTTTGTGACTTTTCTAACCACGTATTGTAACAATTATATTATATTTTATTTTATTTTATTATATTATAGTCACACAATGGGTGTGTGTTTAGGCAGACACAAGAAGACTCAGATGAATATAAATCCAATACGAAGTTTAATAAATTCCCAACAGGCAAGATAATACACAAAACAGGTAGAATAACACACTTTAACATAATCGCGAGTAACTCTGAACAGAAAATGAAGGCAAAGGCACAATTTAAGTAGTAAATACAAACAAGACTAATTAATCACAGCTGAAACCATATGAACTAATGACAGTTACTATAGAAACAAATGAGAAGCGGGAAATTTAAGAAAATAAAACAGGAACTAATGACATACATTCTAAAAGTCTGTGCATGACAAAACCAACAAAACATAATTGTGACAACAATATTCCCCACAATGTAGGTAGGCTACTTTGTGTCTGTGGCAGCATTCGAAAAATTGTTGAAGAAATACAAAAAATACTAAATGCGTGTACAATGGCATGTACGAATTATGCTTCCACTATAGACCTTATGTAGCCCCGCCCCTTTTCAGCGTTGCGCTCGTTGTCTTTTGACTTCCGGTTTGTATTTCCACAGCGATATTACATTTATGAATGAACTGCTCGTTTTAAAATCTTCCCGATCTACTGACATTTGTTAAGACATCTGCTTTAAACATAACAATGCTCATGATAACTTTCATTAACTCTACAACAAGTAAATCCACTTAACCAACTAATTATTCCTTGACAGCGATGCCATAGAAATGTACAGAGCTACCGCAAAACGGAAGTTCAAAGACAATTTTATAAAGATGGTGGCGCGCTTGTTTCTCTGGTAAATAAGGTCTATAGGTGGGAATTCACTTAAAAAGGCTAGCATTCTAGCTACTAGTTTGCCCGGCAAAGAAGCTCAGAAAAACACGATGCTGTGAAAAATTTTGTGCTGTTTAAAATTATTACCGGTTGCTGCATTTTCTTTCACTTCAGCCCGCTTCGATATTTGATTCATCATGCCATAGCTAGAAAAACAACGAGAAACGGCTAGCGCACTTTGCTAACACACATGCTTGTGCATGTGCATGGAGTTCCAGTTTACTTTTATCCAACAATGTTACTCCACCAAAGTAATGTCGTTATCAAATATTGACAGATAAAAAAAATCTATCAAATTTATGTGAGTAAACAGTTATCTGATATGGCTTATAGTGCTGCTCTCTGCATCTCTTTCCTGGAACACTCCTAAACACAGGTAAATGTACATGAGGAAGCCTTGGTAACGTAACATTGCAAAATATGAGCAAAGTTACCTTGCTGAAGTCAAATCCTAGAGAATGTTTGGAATCTCCTCTGCTGCTGAAATGTCCTGCTCAAAATCTCTTCATTGTGATTCACAGTAAAACATATTTACTGTCAAATTTACCCGCCATTGAAATTTAAAGGTACTCTAAGCGATCCTGGGTGGTTGTAACTTCCTGTTGACGTTTGAAGTGTTGTCAAACAAAACAGAGGCTAGCTAGACCCTCCCTCCTCCTCCTCCTCCTCCTCCTCCTCCTCCCCCTCCGTGCTTCCTGAAACAGTCATGAACGCGCATTTAAAATCATTCTTGTCGGTTATTGGCTGGAGCATGTTTATTATGTTTTGTGGTCCAGGCTGCACCAGTTTGTTTTTATTGCCGTTTTCGGAGCTTGTGGGACTACAGAGACCGAGTTTTTAACAGTATGTTCAGGGGACAGGCAGCTAGCGGATAGTGAAGAGATGTTTGCTGTATGTGACAAAAAATGTTTTGGCCTAAAAACGTGTGACATCACTTAGAGCACCTTTAACCATGATGCTTTACAGATTTACAGCAACATGCTGTATACAGGTTCTACAGTAAGGATTTGTTCATTTTACAGTAATAATGCTGTGAAAACTACAGAAATTTGTTACAGTGTATGTACTGTATGTCTGCACAATGCTATCTCACGACCAAATACGTATTTTACGAGGTGGCTAATTCGTATGAATTCATACGACCTCACTCATACGAATTCGTATACGATTTGTTTAAACCCCATTGACGGGTAGGTTTAGGGGCGGGGTTTGGGGAAGGTCATTCGTATGAATTCATACGAATTTGTCAACTCATGAAATATGTACGATTTAGCAAACAATGTATGAATTCGTAGTGAGGTAAAATACGTAGCCTACTGCACTATCATGATGTATGTCTGCACTTTCTTCTGCACTGGAAGCTCCTGTTGCCAAGACAAATTCCTTGTAAACATTCTTGGCAATAAAGCTCTTTCTGATCCTGATTTGCACATTTAGGAAATGCAACACACAGATCCATACTCTGACACAGACAAACATGTGCTGCAGCTGCAGTTCTTGCGATTAAAATATAACCTATTGTGTGTGTACACTTTTGAATCTTCAGCTCAGTCCTGTTTTAGTTCATCTTATCTTCACACGGTTGAACACACCAATAAAGGCTTAGTGACAACTTGGTGTCCTTCTTATCTCATTGTAAATAAGTTCTTTAATGCAAAAAGACAGGACAACTCATATAAGAAAGATGTATCCTGTACCTGAATCATTACTAACAAGAATTTATATTAGGATAGTGGCAGGATTACGAGGAACAAACATCATAACCTGAAATGACAAGAACTCTGAACAATCCTAATATAGGCCAATAATGTATATATATAATGCACAAATATAAGGCACAGCTTGCATCAGAGCTGGAGCAGGTGGCATCCACTGACACAAAACCATCCGTATGTCAAAAGGCACTGTCTGTAAGGCTGCTTATAAAATAGAGATCAATTTAAGAGAATTTTGAGTGTTTTAAGAATATTTACTCCATGACCACTGCAAGGTGAACAGCTTTTCACTGATAATGCTGATCATAATGGCAAGTTTTGTTCATTTTGGAAAGAAATGTTGATGCTCATTAATCAACGAGAAATGCCTAAAATTTTTCACTTGATGAATAAAAAGTCTCACAATCCACCCCTGGTTTGATTGCTTTATTCATAGCCTGCATTTTTCAACGCTTTAATACATTGAATCATCACTGAATAGAGGCAGAGATCTTGAGCAGGACTTCAGAAATAACGAGCTTCTGCCAGGTGGCCTGAACTGCACTTACTCCCAAAAGTTAAAGTTAAATAACTAATTTAACTTTAGTTATTGTGTAATGTTGAGCATAAACAACATCTGCAAAGCTTCGATGCTCAGAATTCAGTGCAAATGGAGATGTTTTCTTTTATTATTAAATTATTTTTTTAAGGCCTACAAATGACTGGTACAACGAGTTTCTTCCTGGGCTGCATGGTGGCATCACAAACCTCAAAATTTAGACATAAACCCTGCCCACGGGAACATGCAACAAATGAGGTGAGGCCATGTTGGGCTGCTTTAGAAAAGAGGAAGAGTTGTTGTAGTAGAGTGTTGTTGTCATGCTGTCATTTTTCACCGGACTGCTTCACAAACAAGGGTCAATTCAACACTGGATTTGCACAAAAGGTTTAGCCTAAAGGCACAAAGTCGATGAGTTGAATCAACTCCACAGCAACTACATAAATTTATCCACTAACCATTCAGAAACGTCCAGATGCATTCTATAAGTTGTAATTTCTTCCTGAGTCTCTCCATCAGTGTCTGACTCCGGTTTGAATCAATCAATCAATCAATCAATCAATCAATCAAATAATCAATCAATCTTTTATTACAGACTCAAGGTCCAAATTTAAAAAGGAAAAAGGAAGAGGAGAAAAAAAACAATGTAACAATGAACAATGTAAGGCTGAACACTGTTACTGACAATCGTCATTTTGGCTGGGTGAGATTCTCCAGCTTTGTTGTTGTTGAGCAACTGAAGCTTGAGCTGTTAAAGCTCCGCCCTCTTCTGGAAAGCGGCAGGGAGCAGAAGCTCTTTTACATTTAAAGGGACACAGACGTGTTTTTGCTCACACCCAAATAGGGGCAATATAATAAATGATCTGCAGGGTATTTTGAGCTGAAACTTAACAGACACATTCTGGGGACACCAGAGACTTATATTACATCTTGTACAAAGGGCATTATAGGTTCCCTTTAACCCTTTCAAACACATTACTGGCATGACCTTCACACCTCTCATTGTGCATTGGAATTTAAAGCAGGATCTTTCTATTTTATGAATTTTATTATAGCTTCTCGAAGGTCATTTTCTACTTTAATTTTATAGCACCTTGACAATATCAGTAGCCATTTATTTTATTGATGACAAGAATAATGTAATCACCAAGAGAAATATCAATTTCTGTAAAGCTCTCTGTAACCTGTTTTCTGATTTCTATTTAATCGATGTCATATAATGTCTTTAAACAAACATTGTTTAGATCCAGGTGTAAAAAGAAGTAGCCATACTCAACAACAACAATTATAATAATAATAATAAATAAAAGTGCAGATGAGTGAAATTATACAAATTAAACAGCAAATAAAATCAAGAGAGAAGATTCATGTTTAATCATTTTAATAATAGTTTAATCATTTAATCATCTCCACAATGCAAAGTAAATTAAATGGCATAAAATGTAATTTTACACAAAAATTTGGTTAAAGTGGAAGAACAAAACAAAGCCCATTAGCGCAGAGGTCAAAAAACATCCATCTAATCATGCATATATTCAAGTCTAGTGCAATGAATCAGTGCACAGCACACTGGAACACAAAAGCATGGCCCTTAAACAGCGCGATGTGGTACAGAGGCCATTTTAAAACAATTAAAACACGGACTTCTAAAGCCACTTTCCGTCTATTCAGCCTCTGTCTGCATAACAAAGAAATTAGGTTTTTTTTCCTCATAAAATATTAATATGTGGAGTAATTGTGATTTAATTAGTTTAATTAATGAGCATATCATGTCATTGTAATAATTACATGATTTATAATATAATAATATAATATTCACATAAAGCAAACCTATTTAATGTTCACTCTTTGGAGATTTACAACATTTAATAAAAACAAAACAACCATGGCCATCGAAATATTTATTTTAAATCAACTCTCTGTGAGTAAAACACTGGTTTTATTGTCATTGACAATGTTGGGCATTTACTAATGACCAGTGAATTTCAATGTTATATATATAGTGACTTCTACAGAAGCAAAAGGTCTGTCTTGAAAGGTTTATAGGCCTATTTAAAAATAAATATCTTCTGGACATTTTGAATTGTATGCAGAAGGAGTCGTCCTCAAATCATATAGGTATTCAACTATGATTTACAAATAAGGTGAATGAATGATTAAACGAACGAACAATTAAATAATTCATTAATTACTTTATTCATTCATTCAAATAAGTTGTCACTCAAACTGGAGTAGCCTAATAAAAATATACCTTATGTTATAAGTTGGCCTATCAAAATGCTAAACCCCTTTACCATTAAATTTCTTTTATTTTATATATTATATCCCTATATTTACAAAGAAATCTGCTATGCTTATGTGTTAAATATAATTGAAGACAAGGTTCAGGCATCCTGTCTTGTATTTGTTTATTTGTTTCATTATTAGGAGTAAGCACCGAAGGTAAGTTAATTAAGCAATATTCAAAAACAGGTGCATTTATTTTCTATAATTTTTTATTTTTAACTTTTATTAGACTTCAGATTTTATTTTATTTATTTATTTATTTTAATGGGTGGCTCTTTTCCACCTGCAAACTGTGTTTTGACATCAGAAGGCTTTAGATTGTCTCCAGACTAATGACGGATTGATATTAAAATATAAAAAATAAGCAAACGTTAAGATTACTGTAACGAATCATCACTCCGACAGGGATCCATTTGCATGCTTTATTTACAATAATCGTAGTGGTACAGGCAGGGTCAGACAGGAGCAAACTGGTATGTAAGGGATAGGCAGAATCGTGGTCAGACAGGCAGAAAGTCAGGGCTTGCAGATATCACTCACAGAATCAGGAACACAGGCACAGGTCAAAGGTAGGCAGCAACGGGTCGTAAGTGGATAAACAGGCAGAACAGCAACAAGTAATCAGACAGGAATAAACGCTCGGAATTGTTCACCTCGGCAAAACAAGACTTCGCGTCTGATGGATGAGGATGGCAGTCTTTTATAGTCCAGGTAATGCGGTTCAGCTGCAGGCGCAATCAGTCCAAGGTACGGGCTTGTGGGAAATGTAGTGTGTGTGTGTGTCAGTATTCTGGTGAGGGTTCCCTCCGATGGCCAGAGGAGGGAATCACGGAGTTCGTCTCCGTGACAATTACATTTCAATAAATTATCAAATATCGTCATTGGGGCAGTGTTTGTCTTGTAGCTTAATGTCATATACAGAGCTAATTTTAATAGCTCTATAGTTGCAGCAAACAAAACTTGCAACAAAAACCATAAATGGGGTCCCGCGTTATCCATCCTTTATGCTTTAGTTTTAAATAAATATACCTTTCTGAAGTTTCTGAATACAGGAGATTGATTTTTTTTTTCTTTTTTTTTTTTTTTCTCTTTTTTTCGGAAACTTTATTTTTAAGAGTAGGCTATATAACTTTCGACATTGCAAGTATTTGTCAGATCTACACGGTTTACTGTCGCCTCATTTTAATAGATATCCGTTAATAGTAAAAGTAGTTGAAAGAATTGAGAAATTCGACAGAGCAGAGATGTCCACATTTCAGTCAGACGAGTTACCTTTAGAGTTAAACGAGTTAACACGAAGAGGTGCAAAGTTCAACTTGCCGCTTCTGCTTGCTATTTGGCATATTGTAATTTTGAACCTTATGGCAAAATGCCTCATCCTGCTGGAACTTGTTTTAATTATTTCATAATAATCAGAAGTCGCACTCTTCCTCTCACTCCCTGCAAAAAAAATCTTGTTTAAATAGCATACAGTTCGCTGTTCTCTCTTATTAAAATAAATTGCAAACAAATTTGCAAACAGAGAAACTAAATGATTAATAAATAATTATATTTATAAAAACAGATAAGAGTGTCAGCTTATTTTGAAAATATGCTATACAGCCACTGGAGGCTGCGATAAATTTTATTTCTTTTATCAATGAATTCAAGCGGTTAACACCCACAGTCTGCAAATCTATCATAACTGTCTTTCAAAGGGTTATTTTGTAGGCCTAATAAGTTGCTGACGTATTAGGTCTCGTCGATAAACTCACTAAAAATTCTTAAGAACCCCATATAGGCCTAGAAAATAATATTGTTGAAGAACAGGATTCTGTTCTTAAGTTGCCATCAAGAGCCTTTTTGGTAACACTTCTGTATGGGGAACAATTCTCACTTTTAACTAGCTGCTTATTAGCCTGCATATTGGCTGTTTATTAGTACTTATAAAGCACATATTAATGCCTTATTGTCCATGACCTTATCCTACATATCTAAATCCTACCCAATACCTGAACTTAACCACTACAACAACTACTAACTATTAAAAAGAAGTAAATTATGAGATTATTGAGGGAAAAGTCATAGTTAAAAGTGAATATGTGTTACCGAAAAGCTTTTAATTCTGGTCACAGATTATAGTCAGTGTGATTTGTGAAAAAATGGCAGCAAACAACATTAAAGTGCTTTTAGCATTAATATTTATTGATCTTATTGTATAAGAATGAGATCTTTGTGTGAACAGCTCTGCGCGGTGCGATCTTCTGCAATACAGCTGGTGTTCATTGGTGATGAGACTCTAATGGTACTGTCTGCACAGAGCGGACACGACGACACTAAGGAACTTCTGCCAAGCCTCCTGGACGTCAGCATTGAAACCAGAGGGGCCGAACTTCATGGCAGCGCATACGGTGATGCAATCAGCGAGAAGCTGTAGAGAAAGAGATCTATTAAGGTGCTGTTTTTCGGTGATGAATATTCAACATAATATGAGCACAACCTACCCTGAAGTTGTCTGGATCCACATGCAGTTTCTCAGAGTGCATCACACTGAGCGCGGAATAGGTGGCCTTGATGTTGTCCATGTTCTTGATGGCTCTCTCCAGACCTCCCATCACAGTCCTCCCGTGAGCTGCCACCTTGGGGTTACCCATGATCGCAGCGGGGCTTGACAGGTTGCCAAAGGTCGCGAAATATCTCTGAGTCCAGGGATACACGATCAGACACCTTGAAAGATCAGAAGCATTAAGAAAGGCATTAAATAAACTGAGTAGCTTACATCATGTAACAGATAGAGTCCTTAAAGGATGAGTCTATAAAGAATCTGATGCAGTTGTACCTAGATAGGGCCAGAGGTCCGATTTCATCGATATTGAGCTTTCCCCACAGGCCAAGGATGGCAGTTCGTTCAGCGTCTGTCCACTCAACCATGTTTACGCTTTAGGATGTCCTTAGGTGCTTGCTGAAGTCCAACAGGAATCACTATAGAAATTCTGAAACCGGAGTGCAATTTATTGATGTCTGATGTCTCCGCCCATTAAAATATGCAAAGTCTAATTGGATAATTTCTCTCAGCATAAGTGTCTGGACCTCACTGATCGGACCCCGTCCAAAAAAGTTATTTTGTAAGAGTCTTAAACATGAACAAGCGTTTTTTTTGTTGTTGTTGTTTTGTTTTAGTTTTTTTAAATATATGGATAACGAACTTTGGTCATGCCAATAATGATCATGCCATATGCCCCACTGTTAGACATTTTTTTTAAAGAATTTCAATTGCATAGTAAAATTCCATCAAATTGAATAATCCTTATATATTAGTCATATTATGGATTAAGAATTTTAAATGAGTAAAAAAACAACTATAGAGCTTAATAAAACATTTTGTATAAATCTTAATGGAACAAGGGAATGGAGGCATATTTTCATTTGTTTAAATTTATGAATATGAATCTCATAAAATGAAAACTGTCCATTCCCTAGTTCCATTAAGATTTAAGCTTGTTTTTTGTTTTTTACTCATTTAAAATTCTTAATCCATGATATAAATATTATGTAAGGATTATTCAGTTCAGTTTCATGGAATTTTACTATACAATTGCAATTCACAAATCTTAAAAAAAAAAAAAAAAAAGTTTGTTTTTTTGAGTGTAGAGCACATCACCTTTCCAACTTTTGATTACAATGTATGAATATTTTACGAGCGCATTTAGTTGATGATGTCTGTGAAATTAACTTTATTATTTAGAATGAATTTTATTAGAAATACAGCCATTTTTCAACGTTTAGAAAAAAATGTCACAAATAAGTATTCTGGGTTCAGTTTATTTAAACAGTGTGTTAATTATGATTCATAAGTTTAAACATGAAAAAAAAATTTAGTATGATCAGTTGACAATAAAAATAATTAAATTTTTGTCATTGGATTGTCATTTAAATTTCACACATAGGCTATCTTTGCAAAAATGCTTATAGAATATTTTAAGCGCATCAAGGATGAAGAGAGAAAATCGTTATCTTCATTAAACAAGAAGCACAAAATTGGCACGTTTTTGATTGGACATCACAGGTTAGAGATCAGCAGAAAAGCGTTGAAGAGGTGTGGTTTGGATCGATTGCATGGGTGTGCCCATCTTTAGTTTTATATAAAAAGTGGGACAAAATCCCGTTGTCGCCAACATCTTTTTTTCTGAAGACGATCTAACTTGAGAAAAAGAAGACGCAGCAATGAGTCTCTCTGATAAGGACAAGGCTACTGTGAGGGCCATCTGGGGTAAGATCAGCCCTAAGGCCGATGAAATCGGCGCTGAAGCCCTCGGCAGGTAATACTGAACTATTGTTTTCCTATTTAAGTTGCGATTAGGCTATTAACGGTGTTATATAGAAACGTGTTAAATAATTTTGCAAATTACATGAAAAGCTAATGTTTTTACTTCTTCTAGTAGCCTGCCTTCGAGCATAAAGTTTAGATTACCCAAATCATTACTGTTATTATTTTCTTCAGAATGCTGACCGTCTACCCTCAGACCAAGACCTACTTCTCTCACTGGGCTGACCTGAGCCCCGGGTCTGGTCCTGTGAAGAAGCACGGCAAGACTATCATGGCTGCAGTCGGCGATGCCGTTTCAAAAATAGACGACCTTGTGGGAGGTCTGGCCGCCCTGAGCGAACTTCATGCTTTCAAGCTGCGTGTTGACCCGGCCAACTTCAAGGTACACCAAAACAATAGCACTACCTACATCAAAAAATAATTAAGTGTTGGCTGCTCATCATGGACGTGGTAGTAGGCTAATTGTATGTGTTTCGCTTTATTCCTTTTCTAGATCCTCTCACACAACATCATAGTGGTCATTGGCATGCTCTTCCCTGCTGACTTCACCCCAGAGGTTCACGTGTCAGTTGACAAGTTTTTTCAGTGCCTGGCCCTGGCTCTTGCTGAGAAGTACCGCTAAACCTCCAGTGGGCATCCACAGGCAACACTGTGCGGCACGGCACCTCTAACCAACTCATGCATGATGTCTGAATAATATTTCTCAATAAAAGGCACATAACTAACACAGAAAGGAGTCATGTTTTAATGCTATCTATTAACCTGTATTCGATCATGTGTTCTCAAGCCCTTTGTGCAGGGTAAAAGCATACTCAATACGATATTAGTCAATCAATCGATGATTTTTTTTCTATTTAAAATGACTTAAATCTGGGGGTATTCCAGAAAGCATGGTTACTCCACATATGGGTTAGGCTACAAGTAAATTAAGTCAATATGATAATGTTCATGGTTCACATTCTCAACTGAGCGATAATCCAGAATACTAGGAGTTTGAAATTACAAAGATGTTCTAATTCACTCTAAAAAATGCTGGGTTAAAAATTGACAAACATAGCGATTGGGTTAAATGTTTGACCCAATCTGCCTGATCGTTTTATTTAACCCAACATTACTATATTGCTCACTTAAAATGAACCCAAAATAGTTTGGAAATGAACATTTATTAATATGTTTAATAATTAACATTTATTACTAAGTTTATAATAAAAGTTCACATGATTGTCTGTCTGATGTTTAATTTACAACCAATTTTGGGTTAATTTTAAGACAGCCATATAGTAATTTTTAATCAGTTGTTGAGTTAAATAAAACTACCCAGCAGGTTGGTCAAACATTTAACCAAACTGCTGGGTTTGTCCATTTTCAACCCAACCTGGTTTGTTTTTAACCCAGCATTTTTTAGAGTATAAAGAGGAAAAACGTGCAAATCACTTAAACAAATGTGTAGCCTTCTTGAGTAACAGTACTTCGCTCACTATAATAAATAATAAGGTATTTTAGTATTATTTTGGGTGATCTGTACTTTACTTGAGTTAAAACATAAAATTTTGATTACATTTACAAAGAAAAATTAAAAATAGGCTACATATATCAAATAATCGTGGCTTATATTTTTCCTTAGTGGTAAAAAAATATAAACAGCATTTTTTATTATCTTGATGTGACTAATAAGACAATAAATCATGCCCACAAAAGTTGAACTTTGTTTTTATTTAAATAGCCAAATAGATGTATTTTAGTTTAAGGCAGCTTTTATTTAAAAACGTATTGATGGCTCTTTATTCAAAGTGACTTTCTTCAGTGCATAACAAAGTTGTTCTAAAGAATATTCATGTTTTTCCCCGACCACCATGAATGTGGATGTGGACCAGTTCCAGAAGTGACAAAAAAAAAAAAAAAAAAAAAAAAAATCAGCATGAACTTGCAGCATCATAATAAAAGTATAGTAGTCAATATGTCATGTAGTTTATTCCATGTCATCCGAAGCCAAATTACCCTTTCAAACACAGGCTTTAAACTAGTAATTGTTTTTATAGGCTAATAACCATTGCTGTGGATGAACTTGAGTCATGGTGTGAACAAGATTCATGAGAATTTATGATTATTATTATTCTTAAAATCACTATTCAAATGTCATCTGCTGTTAATTTTAGCAGAAGGTATTCATAACAGGTTTCGTGGTATTGGTTTCAGTATAACATCTATATGAGCCCGAGAGTCTTGCATAGACAGAACAATGAGAAATAGTGATTTTTGACAGCTTTCTTTAAAAAGGTCTTGCATCAAATATACTAAAATGACAAAACTCTGGCTCTTGTTTTTAAAAGTCAGTTTAATAAGCTAAGAAAAGTATCTAGTAATCTGTGTTTTATAGTTATAGTTTTAGGTATTATTTTGTGTATACTGTGTATGGCACAATTTTTGTTTTGAACAAGTTAATTTGATAACCACAATAAATAAATAAATAAAAAATTAAAATGTTTTTCTCTAATCGAGTTCTAAGACGACAAAGGTGACAACAAATTAGACTTTCCATACAAAATGGCCGAATTCCTGTTTTCAAATAAAATATGCCCACTGGGGATCGTGAGATCGATCGTGGATCGATTTATCACAGAATTCAGACAGTGAACACCCATTTCTCTCTACGAACGTAGCAGTATATCTACCACAAAAACTGTTTTTGAACCTGCAAACGTGAGAAAATATGTATCAAACTGCTCATTGTTACTTTAAAAATACATCTGAAAGATTTTCTGCATGGTCCATGTGATTTAATAAGAAATTAGAAGTTGATTAGAAGTTTAATAAGAATTTTTTAATTATTTGGTTCGCACAATTTTACACTTTAAGCACTTTATACATCATTATAACACAGGCTGCCCGACGTTCGGAATTGTTCAGAAACTCAAAATAGTGCATTCATATCTTTAAAGAAGCCTTGCATTTGCAGAATCATTGCTTCAAATACCTACTTTATCATGAAATATCATAGGAACATTACTTTAGATCATCCACACACATACACTCTAAAAAATGCTGGGTTAAAAACAACCCAAGTTGGGTTAAATATGGACAAACCCAGCAGGTTGGGTTAAAGGGCACCTATTATGCCCTCTTTAACAAGATGTAATATAAGTCTCTGGTCTGGTCAAGTTTCAGCTTAAAATACCCCACAAGGGGGTGAGCAAAAACATGCCTTTTACTATATTACTATATTGCTGGCTAAAAAAATAAATCCAAAATTGGTTGAAAAAAATGGCTGGGTGAAAACAACCCAATCCCTGGGTTTGTCCATATTTAACCCAGCATTTTTTAGAGTGTACCATTAGTTTCAATGTGGAGTTGTAAGTACAATCATTAACTAAATATTGTTGTACAAAATATATGATGCAGGTTGCATTATGGTTCTACATAAACATGCATCACTGTAATAGAGAGAATAGTACAGACACAGTGGAATCACTGAACAAATTCTGAAATTTATTAATGAAATAATCAAAGCAATCAAAGGAAAAAATTTGCTACAAGATATAGCTCCGTGCAGCAATTACATGGAGTTCAAGCACTTTAAGCAACTTTAAGCACATAAACATAAATAGGTATTGTGTTTCATTTAGCAAGCCTGTAACCACCTAGATCATAGATGGAAAAGACCATTTACAGGTCTTAAAAGAAATATGTTTTACAGCTTTTTAACAGTTATTGAGGTTGAGCAAAAACCCTGGTGGTCCTCCAGTTGAAGGAACGTAGAAGAAAAACTGTAGTATTGGCAATCTCAATGTGTGTGTGTGTGTGTGTGCCAGTTCACATTATTTGCGTGTGGACCATATGGCACTAAATGCATTTTTCCAGTAAAGCATAATGACTAAGGGGGGCCTCACACAAAGAGCAGCCTAGGGGCCCCTGACCACCTTAATCCGCCCCTGCCTAAGACTAGCTCACGAAAGTAGTTTTTTAATAAGGTCCAATATTTAATGAATGATTAGGTTGACAGCGGTGGTCTTGGAGGCAAGTTGCTCAGAATAAGTTCTACCATATGAATGTTGTGGGCATGTGCAAAAAATCGCCTGATATAGGCTATAATCCAACAAAAAAGATGTTGGCGAAAATGGGATTTTGTCCCATTTTTTATATAAAACTAAAGATGGGCACACCCGTTCAGTCGATCAACCACACTTCTACAATCCTAAGCATGTGAAAAACGTGAACAGCCCGGTGGCCTTTTTCTTTCGACTCTCTCCCAGGCTGTGAGTCAAACAGGCCCTAGGTAAATTACCTCATTCTGTTCAAGAGGGATAGCCGTTTAAGTTCGGACATTTCGTCCAGTTGTGGACGTGAATTGAAATTTCGACATTTTTCTCATAATTATACAGTCAGACTCCAGAGAATCTTTCTGCATTGGTTTGGTTCCGATGCGGTGAAAAACCTAGGACTAGTTTGCAAAAGTAGTGTTTTTTTCCCCAAAAAAATCCAAAATACCCGAAAATTTTGCCTGGATTCCCATGATATAAGACACTTGAGCCTGCGACAAACGGTTTAGGAGCCCCAGGTGAAAAAAAAGTACACTTCCATAAGGTACTTACAGTGCTTTATTTTCGCGCACTTATTTTGTACAAAATATACAAAAAATTTTCTTTAGTGTATACTTCTTAAGATAATCTTAAGAACATCTAAGTGTACTCAACTGTGCCATGAATATTAACTGTAAAACCTTTCGCTGTAAATTTACAGTAAAATACTGGCAGCTGGGTTGCCAGCCACTTACTGTATTTTTACAGTACTACTTCTGTAAACAACATTTACAGTATAGTACTGTAATTATCAAATACAGTACCCTGCTGTAATATTATGTACTTTTACAACATTATAATGTTTATCTACAGCTATTAACTGCATTTATACAGCTTTTCATACTGCACTTATATTTGTCATTACATAATAAAAAAATATACTTTTGTTATGTTATGGCAAAGGAAATGGAAAGCAACATACTCATACATTAAAACTTTTATTATTTTTTTATGGAAAAAAGCAGAAAATTGCAATGTTGAAAGGTCAACATTTTAAATGCACTCAACAGTTATCAATGAACAATACAGCAATCTTATTTACTTTTAACATTTTTCCAAATGTGGAGTAAAAACAAATAGTAGGCCTACAAGTTTTTCAGTACTGCTCCTTTTTTGCACAGTGTTGCCAGTCTTGGAAGTCATTTTCCCTTCTTGTTTCTTGAGCCATGTTCATGGTTGATGTCAAAGTGCCTAAAAACAGAAAAGAAAGAGAAAAAAGGAGAGAGAGAAAACAGTAATGAATATTGTGAATATGCACCATAGCATTTTTGTGAACACGAGGACTAACAGCCTAAGCATTTAATTGCAGTAAGTTAAAATGTCCAATTAACACTTCAGAAAAGATGCAACTAAAAAATTATGCTTATAATTGTATTCAATGAAATCATTTATTCATTGAATGGACTATATGCGCAACTGCTTCCGCGTTGTACGTCGTACTACATCTTGGGAGTTTCTGGTAAAAGCATTCAGCTCAACTACATAAAGCAACCTGCTGCAGTGCTCGTCTTCTCATTAACTGTTTCTCTCTTACTGTTTTTCTCATATTTTATACCTGTTGAATTTAGCTTGTGTGTGTTGGTACTCTCATCCCAGTCTTTTAAAATAGTTAAATAAATAAGTGGTACCTGCCTCGAGACATTTAGCAATGTTAAATATTTAAATTTAAAAACATTTAAATAAAAAAAAATAAATTAAATTTCTGTTGTTAATTACTTGCCCTCATGTCGTTCCACACCCATAAGACATTTGTTCATCTTTGGAACACAAATGGAGATATTTTTTGATGAAATCTGAGAGCTTTCTGTTCCTCCATAGGCAGCAGCACAACTTACACATTCAAGGTCAAGAATGGTAGGAAACACATTGTTAACGTAATCCATGTGTCTCTGTGACATGTGACAGAAAGCTCTCGCATCAAAAATATCTTAATTTGTGTTCTGAGGATGAGCAAAGGTCTTACGGGTGTGGAACGACACGAGAGTGAGTAATTAATCACAGAAATTTCTTTTTTTTTTGGTGAACTAACCCTTTAAACAGTAACGCACTGACAGCGGACTGACAAATATACTTTGAATATTAAGAATTTGAATACTAAGAATTGTTAGAATTACATACAGTGAAATGATTGTCAATGAAAAATAGGGATTGAAATATTAAAAATAAATGAAGGTTCACGAGTTTGTGTTTGTGTTTATTCAATTTTTACTAGTAACAATTATGATTGTAGAGCTCTCTAATTGAATTATAGAGCTCTGCAATTATATTCTTACTAGTAACAACTGAATTGTAGAGCTCTATAATTCAGTTTTTACTAGTAACAATTCCAATTAGAGAGCTCTACAATTCATTTATTACTAGTAGGAATTCAATTGCAGAGCTCTGTAATTCAATTGTTACTAGTAATAATCCAATTGCAGAGCTCTACAATTCCACTAGAGAGCTCTCTAATTCAATTGTTACTAGTAAAAACTGAATTAGAGAGCTCTCTAATTGTAATTGTTACTAGTAAAAACTGAATTAGAGAGCTCTTTAATTCAATTCTTACTAGTAACAATTCTAATTACAGAGCTCTATAATTGTATTATTACTAGTAAAAACTCCTATTCATGAGATGCAGAACAGATTGCAGATTTCCCGCCTACAAAAGTGCGTTTCAAAATAAAAGCCCTGTAGCGTGGTTCTAAAGTATCCTGAAATATTTTACAGACTTAGGTAACATATTAATCATGTTCACATTAAAGCAAAATTAAGATGATGCCTGAGATGAAAGCCTATATTTAGTCGTTATATTCATTCACCTTTGTATATTGGTAAAGCTAAGAGCCAAGAACACTCCATGTCACTGGACATAATATAGGGTGAAATGCCCTAAGCCACCCAAAGTGTTTTGACAAACTTGATATTAAGGAGTATAAATTCATTTTAAATATTTACAGTGTTTAGTATTGTTATGCAATAATAGAATGATTATCGCGGATATCTAATACAAAATAAACACCTCTAGTTGATTATCAATTTGTGTTAATAATAGGCGATTTGGCGCTGGGATGTGTTGTTTTTGAAATTATGTTGTTGAGTGCTCGTTGTCACTGTTATCAGAGGCGCGTGCAACAGGGTTCACAGCGCTTGTGCACACGGACTAGCACTTCAATCTATCGCTGTTGCGGAGACTCTCTATTCGATACGTTGAAATCACAAAAAACAAAATACATATAAACGTGTCCCTGCTCTTGATATACAATCACTGATGAAAATCTTTGGTTTTAATGAGAAAAAAAAATTACACATGGTTGGATTAGAACCGGGAACCTCTTGCACCCTAAACGGAGAAACTGCCACTAATCCATCAGGACATTCGATTATCAAAGGCGGATCGTCGTATTTATTAACTAATGTACATACTCTCGAGACTAACGACATTGTATTATAGCAGATGTAGGAAAACTATCATATTTGAACACATTTATAATTTTAATATCATATTATTATTATTATTGTAATAATAATACAACATACCCCCCCCCCCCCCATACACATTCTTGTCCCACCCACATTGTAAAACAAAGTTACGCCAACCCAGTTGAATATGCATAAGGCACGATTAGCATAATGATATGTCGCCGAATACAGAGCTCTGTAATGCAATTGTTACTAGTAAGAATTGCTATTGTAGAGCTCTGTAATTCAATTTGTACTAGTAAGATTGCAATTACAGAGCTCTCTAATTCTAATTGTTACTAGTAAGAACTGAATTATGGAGCTCTGTAACTTAATTCTTACTGGTAACAATTCAATTAGAGAGCTCTGTAATTCAATTATAGAGCTCTATAATCAAATTGTTACTAGTAACAATTGAATTAGAGAGCTCTATAATTTAATTATTACTAGTAAGAATTGCAATTAGAGAGCTCTACAATTGAATTCTTACTAGTAACAATTTGATTATAGAGCTCTATAATTGAATTACAGAGCTCTCTAATTGAATTGTTACTAGTAACAATTGAATTAGAGAGCTCTGTAATTCAATTATAGAGCTCTGCAATTACACATATCTTTAATGTGTATTTTTACTAGTAATAAATCAATTGAAGAGCTCTGTAATTCAATTGTTACTAGTAAGAATTCAATTAGAGAGCTCTATAATTGTAATTGTTACTAGTAAGAATTCAATTAGAGAGCTCTATAATTGTAATTGTTACTAGTAACAATTGAATTACAGAGCTCTATAATTGTAATTGTTACTAGTAAAAATTGAATTAGAGAGCTCTATAATTGTAATTGTTACTAGTAAGAATTCAATTAGAGAGCTCTATAATTGTAATTGTTACTAGTAAGAATTCAATTAGAGAGCTCTATAATTGTAATTGTTACTAGTAACAATTGAATTACAGAGCTCTATAATTGTAATTGTTACTAGTAAAAATTGAATTAGAGAGCTCTATAATCCCAATTGTTACTAGTAACAATTGAATTACAGAGCTCTATAATTAAAAATGAATGGAAGTCAATGGAGACATATGACTAGTAATAAATGAATTGTAGAGCTCTCTAATTGGAATTGTTACTAGTAACAATTGAATTAGAGAGCTCTATAATCATAATTGTTACTAGTAAAAATTTAATTATAGAGCTCTGTAATTGTAATTGTTACTAGTGAAAATTTAATTGTAGAGCTCTATAATTGTTATTGTTACTAGTAAAAATATAATTACGACGAGTAAGGCTGGAACGTTTTTATGCTGAAACGGCCTTCTATAGGAGAAGGGATGCCAAAAGAACTAACAACAGGAAGAGGTAAGATGCTGGTTTTATACCTCGGTATTAATTGGAAGATTAGATAGGCGTACTCCTCCCGAAATTACGTTTATTAACTTCACTTTGTTCTGATCTTATAAGGTCTCACACACACTGCAGCATCGATCACTAAGCGGAGGCCAGTTGTATTCTTTCAAAACGTAAGTGTGTTACAAGCCTTAGTGCAAGTAGTCCATTCTTTCCATAAACCTGATTACATTACATGCGAAATTAGGTGCAATACTTACGTTAACAAAACCATATTTCACAGAAGGTCATTTTCCCCCCTTCCTGGTTCTTGAGCCATGTTTAGGGTAAATGTCAAAGAGCCTAAAAGCAGAAAAGCAAAGAGAGAGCGAAAGAGAGAGAAGTGAAGTTACTTATTTGGCTGGAAAGTAGATTTAGAAAATTCCGTTTGTTGCATTGACTGTAGGCCTACTTGTAGTCGTCATTATGAAATATGTGAACGTCAGTCTTCTGCAGCAGATGTGAACTTAAAATCGATTATTAAGAATGAAATTTACATTAGCTTAGGGTGACCATATTTTGATTACCAAAAACCAGGACACTCGGCCCGGCAATGAGATACTCAAATGATACTCGAAGTTTACTCAAAGATGCCTTATAATTTCAATACATTTAAAGTATGCCTCTGTATGTATAGAAAATTGTTATATTACAAAATACTATCTATAACCAAAGACACAAATTCAGATTCTCAAATTCTCTCAAATTCAGAACGATCTAATGCTGTACAAATCGAGTGATTGACTGTCTCTTTCATGTTCCCCACTTAGAAAATCCGATGCATGTAACTGCACTCTGATGTGCTTAATGCTTCTTGAAATTTTTGTTTTGTTTTGTTTTGTTTTTTACATTGTCTCTGAGCAGCTTTGTCCCGAAATGTCGGTACTGTTTTCAGAGAAACGATCCTCACATTTTTCTAGTCAAGTGAAACTTCACTTTGCGTGTCAGAATGTTTGAACCCACCCAGACCACTACTATATGGAAGTTCAAGTCCATTTACTAAACATTTTAAACATATAAGCCTGTATGCTGAGCCCGATCACACGAAAATGCGTATCAATAGTACGAGTTTGTAATCTCGTAGAATATGTACGCCAAAACGAGTTTTGGCGTGCTTATGGTACGCAGTTTTTCGCGTGCATATGATACGCACTTTATGGCGTACTATACGTACGAAACCCCCACTCCCCCACCCCCATCCTACCCAAGAGCGCATCATATACACGCCATAAAGTGCGTATCATATGCACGCGAAAAAAACGCGTACCATAAGTATTCTACGAGATTACAAACTCGTACTATTGATACGCATTCTCATGTGATCGTGTTGGAGCTACTACATCATCATATGTTCTGTCATATAAACAGTATTTACAATAAAATAACAGCACAATTTACTTGCCTCAAACAATTCAGTATGCATTAGTATTATTATTATTATTATTATTAGAGGCCTAATTATTGTTTTTGTTGATCCATTTCATCTATTGCCAAACTTTAATATGTGAATTATATTATTGAAATAAACACATTTAGAGTCGTCAGGCTTTTGTTTGTGCTTAATGGATAAAACAACGGAATTGCGCACTCAAGTTTATGGGTGCCGTACATTTTACCTGCCACAAGATGATGCTGTTTTCGGCACTCTTGATGCTTAGAAACCATAAACCTTTCCCGAAACATCCATCGGAAAATCTCGTAACACTCAATTTAATGGCCCAATGAAAAACAATGAAAACCAGGACATTTTCATCACTTTATAAAAAACAACCAGGACAGCCAGGACACGACGTGAAAACAGGACATGTCCTGGGAAAACAGGACGTTTGGTCACCCTACATTAGCTACTGCTGAACTATGCCTCGATAAAGTTATAGGCTAGGCCTACTTGAGAACGGATGTGCACAGACTGCCTAACATTTTTAATGCAATTGCAATGATCCCTATTTAGTCCCTTTGTCTCTGCGATCTGCGGATTAAAATACGGATTTCTTTCCTGTGTAGCCTATATCCGTCGTTCCATGGCTTTACCATATCGCATTTTCGTCGTTGAGCATGATAA
Organism: Megalobrama amblycephala; assembly: GCF_018812025.1. Lineage (NCBI taxonomy): Eukaryota > Metazoa > Chordata > Actinopteri > Cypriniformes > Xenocyprididae > Megalobrama > Megalobrama amblycephala. Next base: position 37,919,292 of record NC_063044.1, on the reverse strand, counting down.
CTTTCAGATCATGTCGTTCTCCGCTCACAGTATTCTGGAATTGGCTCGTGGGACACGTGCACTGGCTCGATGTAAGCGAAGCTGTGAGAATGTCTCCAAATTATTCCTGCGCAGTTGTAGGATTGACAGCTATTTCTGGTCAGTTTAGTGACACATCGTTACATATTACTTTATTCTACTAAGATTTCAAAAGCCGTTTGGACGACATTGTGGCCAGATTGTGGGCCGGGTAAACAAAAAAAGTAGTTTATTAATTTGAGAACAAGCCTAGACTTTCGGCATTAGGCAATAATGTTCTTGAAAGGAATCGCGTCAGTGGACACGTAACTGTCCATAGTGGACTAAATAGCAAAGGTTTCAAGTATGATAATATTACCATAGGCCTACTTGTATTAACATAAAAGTTACATGTACAAAGCCTATATGATAATAGAAATGTATGGGGTATATTTATATTATAAAATGTATTTTATTTTATATATTCCAGACTAAATCCATATCAAAGCAAATATGTTAATCAAATAAAAGTGTATTTGAGAGAGAGAGAGAAAGAAAGAAAGAAATAGAGAGAGAGAGAGAGAGAGAGAGAGAGAGAGAGAGAGGCGCCCCCTGCTGGTTAAAATTATGAACTAGTTCTGTTTAATTTATTTTTGGGTAACACGTTAAAATAAGGTTAATTTGTTAACTTTAGTTAATGTATTAACTAGCTAACATGAACTAACAACCAGCAATGCATTTATTACTGTATTTGTTAATCTTTGTTAACGTAAGTTAATAAAAATACAGTTGTTCAAAGTTTGTTCGTGTTAGTTCACAGTGCATTAACTTATGTTAACAAATACAACTCTTGATTTTAATAATGTATTAGTAAATGTTGAAATTAACATTAACAAAGATTAATGCTGTAGAAGTGCAGTTCATTATTAGTTCATGTTAACTAATTCAGTTAACTAATGTTAACTAATAATTCTTATTGTAAAGCGTTACCTATTCTTGATATGTTAGCAAAATTAATAGACGTGGACAGCAGAGGTCGCTAAAAGACTTCGTTCTGTGATGCAAGACATTTCTAGGCGTGTACAATATAGAGTAACTGCGAGATTATGAGAATATGAGCAAAAGTATCCTATGGTTAAATTTACTACTGAAGATTTTTTTTTTTTTTTTTTTTTACGAACTTTGCAAATAATGTTCAACGTAAATGAATGGCATTCCGTCTCTTTTCATTGCATTACGAAATTTTTGATGAACAATTATTCAAAATAATTTTTTATTTAGGAAACTGTAGTCAAATACACAAGTCATTATATGGCTATTCGATTAGTAAATATTCTGTAGCTTGCAACTCTCGTCTAAAAATAATTTGCCTAATAAACTGAGAGGCGGAGATGAGAAAATACACCATCTTCTCAGATACTAAATTATGTTCAGAATTCCCCATGCACAAAATAATAATAATAATAAAAATATATGAATGTATTAAAATGTGTTTTAATAAACATAATCCAGTAGTTTCATTTGGCCTATTGATGTTTCCATTTTCTTTCGAGGCAAAATATAGAATTTTTTTTTTTTTTAGAATTTTTAGAATTGTTTGAGTTTAGTCTTTGTAGATATTAGAAAAGAAAAGTAGGCTATGATATGAATCTCTTGGACATGATTGAACCAACCCACAAACTTGTCACCCAATAGCCTTCCAAGGGGTGTGGTGACGAAACGCATTTAAAAGTACCTCTCTGAAACTCTCTCTTCACAGGATTCTTCAGCTTCTGTTTAAGGCGTTTAGTCTGAACATCAAAAGTCGGAAACATGGTTGAGTGGACAGAATTTGAGAGGGCCACCATCCAGGACATCTTTTCCAAGATGAACTACGAAGTCGTTGGTCCTCAAGCCCTGGCAAGGTACTGAGTCTTAGCATTTTCTTTAACTATAAGGCGGGCGACTAGTTTTGAAACTGTGCTCTGATAAAATGCTTTCTTCTCATTGTGTCTCGTAGATGTCTTATCGTGTACCCCTGGACCCAGCGGTACTTCGGCAATTTTGGAAACCTCTACAACGCCGCTGCTATCATGGGAAACCCCATGGTTGCTGCTCACGGTAAAGTTGTGCTCCATGGCCTGGACAGAGCTGTGAAGAACATGGACAACATCAAAGCCACCTATGCTGAACTAAGTGTGCTGCACTCTGAGAAGCTCCACGTAGATCCTGACAACTTCAGGGTACGTTGACACTCAGCCCACAAATAACGTTCATTAATATGTCTTGTTCTGACTTCAATGTTCACGCATCTCGTCTGTGTTTATATCACTTCTCTTGTGTCCCCCACAGCTTTTGGCTGACTGCTTAACCGTCGTTGTTGCTGGACAACTGGGTGCTTCATTCACACCCGAAGTCCAGGCCGCTTTTCAGAAATTCATCGCCGTCGTGATCTCCGCCCTTGGAAGACAGTATCACTAGATACTAAACCTGCTCGTACACAGAGGGTCATCTGATGTTTCCACAAAAGAATATGTTCTTCTGAGTTGAAACAAATAAATATTTCAATATTCAATATTCATTGTATCGTGTAGTCATTTATATTCGCATGTCTCTGGGATTGCTTCTATAGCAGACAACTTTTGATTTTTCAAAACAAAACCTTGATATAAACAGTTTCAAATTATCTTATATTAAAATAGACAGCAAGTTCGTGAATAAACTAATCAGAATATCTCTCATAATAATAGGTTACTGTCAAAATAACTTTAATAAATGTAGATTTGACCTATTTAAAGTTACTTGGGTAAAGTTGGTTTTATATTCGCACATTCGGACTTCTGATAAATTCAGACTTTCCAATAAATGTGCAATAAATTAATGTTTGCGAATTTTAAGCAGCGACATGATATTGACAACCAACGATTGTCAACTTACAACATTTTTCACAGTCAATCAAAATAGGCATTGTTTTAATGGCATATTTACTTGTGAATGTCCACTGAACGTCCAATATAGTGTGATTAACAAAGCTATTGAATACGGATGTCCGAATGTGCGAATATAAAACCAACTTTTCCCAAGTTTTAAAGTTCTATTAAAAAAAGAAAGAAACAGACGAAAGAAAATGAATAATTATGCATAGGATATAGGCTATAGCTATACATTGTCAGAATGTCCTCAACATTGCGCTGTGCCATATCTCAAACTAAAATCAATGTATCTTTAGGCCTATATACAGGGTGTTGAAATCTAAGTACACATTTTTAGAGAGGTAACAGATTTTGAGAGTTTTACAGTTCATTTAGCCTTTACTAGCCGTCCAATGAGCTTGTTAGAAATAGATACAAATATGATATAAATAGGCCTACAGAAGAAAAAATATCAACTTTTCAATGTTTATTGAAAAATAATAGACCATTAGATGTTTTAATCGTCTACGCTTTTGACAAACATAACCAAATACAATTTACGAGTTCACTGGTGATATGACGTACTTTGATATAATAATATAATATAATATAATATAATATAATATAATATAATATAATATAATATAATATAACGTGTGTGTGTTCGTGTGTGTAGTCTGTGAATCATTGCATTCGGTTAGTCAACCTGCCTGTCCAACCCGATCTCACGACAATTCGTACTTATTTTATGAAGTGGCTAATTCGTACAAATTCATACGACCTCACTCGTACGATTTCATACGTTTTTTGCTAAATCGTACGTATTTTACGAGTTGACAAATTCGTGTGAATTCATATGAATGACCTACCCCAAACCCCGCCCCTAAACCTACCAGTCACTGGGGTTTAGACAAATCGTACCAGTTCGTATGAGTGAGGTCGTATGAATTCATACGAATTAGCCACTTCATAAAATACGTACGAATTGGTCGTGGCCTGTCTGCTTGCGCAGACGTACCAGACTTCAGTCACCGAGCACCGAAACTGCAGCCTCCTGAACCTTCCTCCTGAACCAAAACAACAAGCCATATGCTGCCTTTACAGCTAGGCCTACTGTAAATTGTATTTACATTTATCAATTAAATTTAGTCAATTTAATTTAAGTAGGCTATCTTAAACTATTACATGACTGGAAGTAAAAGTTTATTACCATTTGTACTTAAAGTGGACTAGTTTATTTGTTCTTAAAGTTAAAAAAGAAAACAAATGACTATTATTTTATTATAATTATTTATTATTCTACTTTGATCAGAGTTCTCTCAATGTTAGATTCAGGACAGACCAGACATAAAACTGAAGCCCATATGAAATTTGAGTGAGCTTTTTTATACGTATTATATTAAGCAACAGCTGATTTTGTTTGATATTCGAATAAAGTTAAATATAATCGTTCGACCGTGTTAAAATTAAACTAATTTTCAATGGTTGGAAGACATTATTATAATGAACTGCATGAGACCTGCATATTTGTGACCATATTTTACAATGAAATTGATTTAATAGTTTATTTTTAATAAAAGGTTAAAGACAGGAGCTCAGAACGACATGCAGGCAAAGGTAACTGCTTTCAACAGATCAACAGATCAATCAAAGTTGAAGAACATTCAATGTGAACACAAAAAAGCTGCATCTATTTTATAATCTCTTGAATATGAAAACACAAGCCCGATCACACTAAAATGCGTATCAATAGTACGAGTTTGTAATCTCGTAGAATATATACGCCAAAATGAGTTTTGGCGTGCTTATGGTACGCAGTTTTTCGCGTGCATATGATACGCACTTTATGGCGTATTATATGTACGAACCCCCCACCCCCACCCCCATCCTAACCAAAAGCGTATCATATACACGCCATAAAGTGTGTATCATATGCACGCGAAAAACTGCGTACCATAAGCACGCCAAAACTCATTTTGGCGTATATATTCTACAAGATTACAAACTCATACTATCGATACGCATTCTCATGTGATCGTGTTGAAAACACAACAAACAACAAATCCATTAGTCTTAAAGTGGTGGAACATAGTGCAGAACAAAGTGCAGCTTTTTAGTTGCTCCAACAGAGCATTGCGAATTAAAATGTTAAATTACATTGTTCATTAGAAAAAATGACATCTATATGTGACCCTGGACCACAAACCCAGTCATAAGCTGCACGGGTATATTTGTAGCAATAGCAAACAATACATTGTATGGGTCAAAATTATTGATTTTTATTTTCTTTAATGCCAAAAATCATTAGGATATTAAGTAAAGATCATGTTCAATTAAGATATTTTGTAAATTTTCTACTGTAAATATATAAACAATTCTTTTTGTAAATGGATATACATTGTTAAGGACTTCATTTGGTCAACTTTAAGGCAATTATCTCAATATTTCAATTTTTTTGCAACTTCACATTACAGATTTTCAAATAGTTGAGTCTCGGCCAAATGTCATATCATAACAAACCATTATATATTCACCTTTCAGATGATGTATAAATCTTAATTTCAAAAAATTGACCGTTATGGATGGTTTTGTAGTCCAGGGTCACATATAACAAACAAACATAAAATAAATACATTAAAAAATAAATTAATTAACAAATAACAATATATAATATTTAACAGTATACAATTTTATGAAAGCAAAAAGCACTAAACAAGACCAAAAACCTTGATTTATTAACTCATTAAACACAGTATACCCAATTTCCCCATGATATATGTACTTACAAGTAATTTGCCCACCGGCAACTATAGTTGCCGGTGAGCTAAAATGGGTTAACAAGAGGATCGATTGGGTAACACTTTACGATAAGGTTACCTACTTTAGTTAACATGAACTTTAATAATTAACAATACCACTACAGCATTTATTAAGCTTAGTTAATGTTAATTTCAACATTTAATACATTATTAAAATCAAGAGTTGTATTTGTTAACATTAGTTAATGCACTGTGAACTAACACGAACTAACAATGAACAGCAGGATTTTTATTAAAAAGTTTATAAATAATATTAAAAAAGATTAACAAATACTGTAATAAATGTAGCCTAGTATTGCTCATAGTTAGTTCATTAGTTAATACATTAACTACTAATGCTAACAAATGAGACCTTTTGTAAAGTGTTACCGATGTAGGCCTATGTTATAATGATCAGTGAAATACGCACTTTGTACGTTAAAGGACTAAATTAAATTGTAATATAACAGTATTATAACGCTGAATTAAACCATGCTTTTAAAATGTATGCTTTACTTAGAAACATCTAAGATAATAACACAATAGGTATCTTCATATAAGACGTAATGCGGCATTTGAACACAGAAACCTGACTACTTGGTACACAATACACAATGACAGTAACACTCGATGGATCGTTTTGAGTGTGAATTTGGCATTTTGAGTAGAAAATGAACTCCAAATATCAAAAAATGGCAAGTTACTAAACATAACCACAAAAGCAATGATAAAACAACGAAAAATCGACCTCATTAACTATTCAAGGCCCAGTGCATGATGGGAACACCAGTATCAGAAAAGTTGAGTAGTTTTACTTAATTTTATAATGTTGATATTTACACTTTAATTTCTACAAGTTTAAATTGAGTACTAATATAGAATTTACTTAGTTTTTTTTTTTTAATTCGTGCCTGAAATGAAGCTCTAGCGCAAGTTCTGCCGGGAAGACTCAAATGTTACGTCACTTATTAATTCAGATCTAACCAATCATTATCTAACACTTGGAGTATAAAAGATTGGTACTTACACTTGTCTGAGTTCGCAGATGCTGACGCGAACTTTCACCTCCATCCTCCCCACCACCACCAGGATGGTCCCTGTCCATACTCCCCGGGGGTTGGCTACGCCCCTGCCTTCAGCTTCAGGCAGGAAATGCAAAGTCTCCAACCCTCAGGACGTGAGCTACGGACGGGGTCTACGCCAAAGATCATTAACCTTATATATTCTGCTTGCTGTTTGGTAATAAATATCAGTGTTCCGTTATCTTGTCTCCCGAGTCTTTCTGGTAGAACTAACTTTTTCATGTAAAAATAACATTTGTTTTTTTCTGTAATATTTTCTTCACCATAAAATCATTTTTACAGTGTAGTGGTTGCTTATTTAAAGGTTTTATAGTTTAAAGTTGTTTAAATTTGGGCTATTTGCTTGTTTATTTGTATGTACTTTCATGTTCATTAGTTCTGTAGAAAGTATTAAACAGTTATAAATAATATTTGTGTTCTGATGTGAGACTGTGCCATATCTCCTCTCTCTCCATTCGCTAGCTGTCTTCACGTTATGACAGTAAAGCGATCTTTTAAAACCTATTTTACTGACAAGTGGTTAATGACTTGAAGACATATGCAGCAAAGACGTTTAGTTAAAGTTTTTCAGACTCATTTATTGCATCATAACAAGACAGAATGTTTATACAGGCATCCGTCTGGTCTCGAACAACAACAATGCGCGCTCATCTGTACTTCTCGGACAGAGCCAGAGACAAAGCAGAGAGGAACTTGTCCATAGCAACATGGGCCTCAGGAGTGAAATCGGTGGGGAACAAGGTGGCCAGAACCACGAGTATGTTGTGGGACAGAATCTATGGGAAACAGAGGAAACGAATTCAGGTTATACCGTGACTACGAGAGTATTACAGCATCACATTAATTTCATTGCGTTCACCTTAAAATTGGCAGGGTCAACTCTCAGCCGGAAAGCATGAAGCTCGCTGAGGCTCAGAAGACCATTAGTAAGGTCGTCGATTTTGCTGACAGCCTCACCAACGCCAGTCATCACAGTTTTCCCGTGCTTCCTCACTGGGGCAGAGCCGGAGCTCAGGTCTTTCCAGTGAGAGAAATAGGTTTTGGTCTGTGGGTAGACCGCCAACATCCTGTAGGCAAACACATTGAAATGAACTCGAGATACACGTCCGAAGAAAACATTAGATTACGACTTAGCATATTAAAACACACCATCATGATCCTTACCTAGAAAGAGCATCATGACCAATGTCGTCAGATTTGCGATCTTGGCCCAAAGAGCTTTGACGGTAGCTTTGTCTTTGGTGGTGAGACTCATCGTGGAAGGATGAATTTGCAGCAAACTTCTGTAGACTGCTGGCAAGAGAACTGGCTGTTTTATACTGCCACCAGGAAGAAACACCCAAGACCATCCTCACACCCCCAAAGATGACTTAGCAAACTTTGGAAGACTGCCAAAATGCCCGACTTTATTTCATGATATACTTCATAAAGTTGTATTTTTTATCCACTTTTACTGAATTAGTTGATTAAATTAAAATGAAATAATTTAAGATTTTACCATTTATAATTTCAATGAATTACAATATTGCTGCAAGCTGCTATGAAGTGCACAACCACCAGTGTCACATGGTGATTTTATGAAATCAATACACAATGGGCACATGCAGCAACTGAAAAAAAAAGAAAAAAAAAAAGAAAAAAATAGAACATTTTTAGGTGTGCAATCTACAAATGAAATGAAAAAAAATGTTCATTGTCAACTGAGCATATGCACGGTTACTTCCTGGTTTTCATTAAGGCATTTCCAGCTGTTGCTGATCATTCTGTACTTGCTCTATATCGACACAAAACAAATCAATGGTTGACTTTTTAATGTTGTATATATTTTAATGCAGGTATCACACTTGCCTAATTTGCCAATTAACTAGTTTTATTGATTGCAATAAAGACGAAGCTAATGGGAACGGTTGAATAAGAAAAGCGGTTACTGTAATTAGAAACACACATGCAACATTTCACTTCAAATGTTATTTTTAATGTGATTACTTAAAACATTATTTGTCCATCCTTCTGAGAATGTCCCCATTTGTAAAACCAAACATTTCAAGATGTATGAAAATCAATATTTTATAGAAAACACTTTTATTTAAAAATAAAAAGGCATTAATTACCACTATAATCAGCAGGTGGATGGCGATAACGCTGGAAAGTTTAGACTTTAAGACATAGGCCTAATATAACGTTTAAAGGATTCTTATGAAGTCTCAGCTTAGGCTATTATAGGTAATCGCAACTAGCCTAAGTCTTGCGTGCAATGCAGTAGGCTAAGCCAGAGGACTTTGACAGGACAGGTCAGGCTGTCAGAATTAGAGATAGAGCTCATCTCCAAAGAATAGGTGATTTTCGTGGCTGTCATATAGCCTGGCTATATTGTAGGCCTACTATTATACTGTAATACACTTAATAGTATATTGTAGTCATACTATTTTGAATACTTTTCAAGGTCTAACTACCGAGATTTTAAGCAGGCTATTGGAGAAAACGTTTTTTTGTACTCCATGGAGAGCATAAACCTCTGAAATCGGTTGAAACCGCAGCTCCCAGTTTACTTGTATTTGCTTAATAGGCCAGTCTTGTCCGGTCCAATATGGTGGACTCGTTGACGACGGGACAAAATAGCGAACAGTTAAGCGTCTTATGTATTTATATCTATGAGAGAGACAAGAAATTATTCATCTAATAAACACGTCAGCGGAAAATGCAGAGAAAATAGGCCGAGCCTCTTGTCAGATTAAACCATGTTCATAATTCCCCATGTAGAATAAATAAAAACTTTCATAGCCTATGCATTTATGTACATCCTATATGGAATTTATTTAGGCTAATCCGATTACAATAATCGTTCTTTAAAACAAATTGACAAATTAAATTAAGATGTTGACAGTCTCATTTGGCCTATTATTTTAGTTTTTTTCTCGGCAAAACAGTTAGAATTAACTGTTTGAGATTAGTCTTTGTAGATATTAGAAAATAAACGTAGGATATGATATGAATCTCTTGGACATGATTGAACCAACCCACAAACTTGTCACCCAATAGCCTTCCAAGGGGTGTGGTGACGAAACGCATTTAAAAGTACCTCTCTGAAACTCTCTCTTCACAGGATTCTTCAGCTTCTGTTTAAGGCGTTTAGTCTGAACATCAAAAGTCGGAAACATGGTTGTGTGGACAGAATTTGAGAGGGCCACCATCCAGGACATCTTTTCCAAGATGAACTACGAAGTCGTTGGTCCTCAAGCCCTGGCAAGGTACTGAGTCTTAGCATTTTCTTTAACTATAAGGCGGGCGACTAATTTTGAAATTGTGCTCTGATAAAATGCTTTCTTCTCATTGTGTCTCGTAGATGTCTTATCGTGTACCCCTGGACCCAGCGGTACTTCGGCAATTTTGGAAACCTCTACAACGCCGCTGCTATCATGGGAAACCCCATGGTTGCTGCTCACGGTAAAGTTGTGCTCCGTGGCCTGGACAGAGCTGTGAAGAACATGGACAACATCAAAGCCACCTATGCTGAACTAAGTGTGCTGCACTCTGAGAAGCTCCACGTAGATCCTGACAACTTCAGGGTACGTTGACACTCAGCCCACAAATAACGTTCATTAATATGTCTTGTTCTGACTTCAATGTTCACGCATCTCCTCTGTGTTTATATCACTTCTCTTGTGTCCCCCACAGCTTTTGGCTGACTGCTTAACCGTCGTTGTTGCTGGACAAATGGGTGCTTCATTCACACCCGAAGTCCAGGCCGCTTTTCAGAAATTCATCGCCGTCGTGATCTCCGCCCTTGGAAAACAGTATCACTAGATACTAAACCTGCTGGTACACAGAGAATCATCTGATGTTTCCACAAAAGAATATGTTCTTCTGAGTTGAAACAAATAAATATTTCAATATTCAATATCCATTGTATCGTGTATTCATTTATATTCGCATGTCTCTGGGATTGCTTCTATAGCAGACAACTTTTGATTTTTCAAAACAAAACCTTGATATAAACAGTTTCAGATTATTTTATATTAAAATAGACAGCAAGTTCGTGAATAACCTAATCAGAATATCTCTCATAATAATAGGTTACTGTCAAAATAACTTTAATAAATGTAGATTTGACCTATTTAAAGTTCTATTAAAAAAAGAAAGAAACAGACGAAAGAAAATGAATAATTAGGATATAGACTATAGCTATACATTGTCAGAATGTCCTCAACATTGCGCTGTGCCATATCTCAAACTAAAATCAATGTATCTTTAGGCCTATATACAGGGTGTTGAAATCTAAGTACACATTTTCAGAGAGGTAACAGATTTTGAGAGTTTTACAGTTCATTTAGCCTTTACTAGCCGTCCAATGAGCTTATTAGCAATAGATACAAATATGATATAAATAGGCCTACAGAAGAAAAAATATCAACTTTTCAATGTTTATTGAAAAATAATAGACTATTAAATGTTTTAATCGTCTACGCTTTTGACAAACATAACCAAATACAATTTACGAGTTCACTGATGATATGACGTACTTTGATAAAATATAACATAATATAATATAACGTGTGTGTGTGTGTGTGTGTGTGTGTGTGTGTGTGTGTGTGTGTGTGTGTGTGTGTGGGTGTGTGTGTGTGTGTGTGTGTGTGTGTGTGTGTGTGTGTGTAGTCTGTAAATCATTGCTAGCGCAGACATCACCAGACTTCAGTCACCGAGCACCGAAACTGCAGCCACCTTTTACAGTTCCTCCTGAACCAAAACAACAAGCCATATGCTGCCTTTACAGCTAGGCCTACTGTAAATTGTATTTACATTTATCAATTAAATTTAGTCCATTTAATTTAAGTAGGCTATCTTAAACTATTACATGACTGGAAGTAAAAGTTTATTACCATTTGTACTTAAAGTGGAGTTTGTTTGTTCTTAAAGTTAAAAAAGAAAACAAATGACTATTATTTTATTATAATTATTTATTATTCTACTTTGATCAGAGTTCTCTCAATGTTAGATTCAGGACAGACCAGACATAAAACTGAAGCCCATATGAAATTTGAGTGAGCTTTTTTATACGTATTATATTAAGCAACAGCTGATTTTGTTTGATATTCGAATAAAGTTAAATATAATCGTTCGACCGTGTTAAAATTAAACTAATTTTCAATGGTTGGAAGACATTATTATAATGAACTGCATGAGACCTGCATATTTGTTACCATATTTTACAATGACATTGATTTAATAGTTTATTTTTAATAAAAGGTTAAAGACAGGAGCTCAGAACGACATGCAAAGTTTTTTGACAAGAGGATCGATTGGGTAACACTTTACAATAAGGTTACCTACTTTAGTTAACATGAACTTTAATAATTAACAATACCACTACAGCATTTATTAAGCTTAGTTGATGTTAATTTCAACATTTAATACATTATTAAAATCAAGAGTTGTATTTGTTAACATTAGTTAATGCACTGTGAACATGAACTAACAATGAACAGCTGGATTTTTAACTAATATTAAAAAGTTTATAAATAATATTAAAAAAGATTAACAAATACTGTAATAAATGTAGCCTAGTATTGCTCATAGTTAGTTCATTAGTTAATACATTAACTACTAATGCTAATGTTTTTTTTTAATTCGTGCCTGAAGTAACCTTTTCATGTAAAAATTACATTTGTTTTTTCTGTAATATTTTCTTCACCATAAAATCATTTTTACAGTGTAGTGGTTGCTTATTTAAAGGTTTTATAGTTTAAAGTTGTTTAAATTTGGGCTATTTGCTTGTTTATTTGTGTTTACTTTCATGTTCATTAGAAAGTATTAAACAGTTATAAATAATATTTGTGTTCTGATGTGAGACTGTGCCATATCTCCTCTCTCTCCATTCGCTAGCTGTCTTCACGTTATGACAGTAAAGCGAACTTTTAAAACCTATTTTACTGACAAGTGGTTAATGACTTGAAGACATATGCAGCAAAGACGTTTAGTTAAAGTTTTTCAGACTCATTTATTGCATCATAATAAGACAGAATGTTTATACAGGCATCCGTCTGGTCTCGAACAACAACAATGCGCGCTCATCTGTACTTCTCGGACAGAGCCAGAGACAAAGCAGAGAGGAACTTGTCCATAGCAACATGGGCCTCAGGAGTGAAATCGGTGGGGAACAAGGTGGCCAGAACCACGAGTATGTTGTGGGACAGAATCTATGGGAAAACACAGAAAACGAATTCAGGTTATACCGTGACTACGAGAGTATGACAGCATCACATTAATTTCATTGCGTTCACCTTAAAATTGGCGGGGTCAACTCTCAGCTGGAAAGCATGAAGCTCGCTGAGGCTCAGAAGGCCATTAGTAAGGTCGTCGATTTTGCTGACAGCCTCACCAACGCCAGTCATCACAGTCTTCCCGTGCTTCCTCACTGGGGCAGAGCCGGAGCTCAGGTCTTTCCAGTGAGAGAAATAGGTTTTGGTCTGTGGGTAGACCGCCAACATCCTATAGGCAAACACATTGAAATGAACTCGAGATACACGTCCGAAGAAAACATTAGATTACGACTTAGCATATTAAAACACACCATCATGATCCTTACCTAGAAAGAGCATCATGACCAATGTCGTCAGCTTTTCCTGCGATCTTGGCCCAAAGGGCTTTGACGGTAGCTTTGTCTTTGGCACTGAGACTCATCGTGGAAGGATGAATTTGCAGCAAACTTCTGTAGACTGCTGGCAAGAGAACTGGCTGTTTTATACTGCCACCAGGAAGAAACACCCAAGACCATCCTCACACCCCCAAAGATGACTTAGCAAACTTTGGAAGACTGCCAAAATGCCCGATTTTATTTCATGATATACTTCATAAAGTTGTATTTTTTATCCACTTTTACTGAATTAGTTGATTAAATTAAAATGAATTAATTTAAGATTTTACCATTTATAATTTCAATGAATTACAATATTGCTGCAAGCTGCTATGAAGTGCACAACCACCAGTGTCACATGGTGATTTTATGAAAACAATACACAATGGGCACATGCAACAAATGAAAAAAAAAGGGAAAAAAATAAAAAAAATAGAACATTTTTAGGTGTGCAATCTACAAATGAAATGAAAAAAAAAATTGTTCATTGTCAGCTGAGCATATGCACGGTTACTTCCTGGTTTTCATTAAGGCATTTCCAGCTGTTGCTGATCATTCTGTACTTGCTCTATATCGACACAAAACAAATCAATGGTTGCCTTTTTAATGTTGTATATATTTTAATGCAGGTATCACACTTGCCTAATTTGCCAATTAACTAGTTTTATTGATTGCAATAAAGACGAAGCCAATGGGAACGGTTGAATAAGAAAATCGGTTACTGTAATTAGAAACACACATGCAACATTTCACTTCAAATGTTATTTTTAATGTGATTACTTAAAACATTATTTGTCCATCCTTCTGAGAATGTCCCCATTTGTAAAACCAAACATTTCAAGATGTATGAAAATCAATATTTTATAGAAAACACTTTTATTTAAAAATAAAAAGGCATTAATTACCACTATAATCAGCAGGTGGATGGCGATAACGCTGGAAAGTTTAGACTTTAAGACATAGGCCTAATATAACGTTTAAAGGATTCTTATGAAGTCTCAGCTTAGGCTATTATAGGTAATCGCAACTAGCCTAAGTCTTGCGTGCAATGCAGTAGGCTAAGCCAGAGGACTTTGACAGGACAGGTCAGGCTGTCAGAATTAGAGATAGAGCTCATCTCCAAAGAATAGGTGATTTTCGTGGCTGTCATATAGCCTGGCTATACTGTAGGTCTACTATTATACTGTAATACATTTAATAGTATATTGTAGTCATACTATTTTGAATACTTTTCAAGGTCTAACTACCGAGATTTTAAGTAGGCTAATTGGAGAAAACGTTTTTTGTACTCCATGGAGAGCATAAACCTCTGAAATCGGTTGAAACCGCAGCTCCCAGTTTACTTGTATTTGCTTATAGGCCAGTCTTGTCCGGTCCAATATGGTGGACTCGTTGACGACGGGACAAAATAGCGAACAGTTAAGCGTCTTATGTATTTATATCTATTTATATCTATTATATCTATTATATCTATGAAGAGAAAATAGGCCTACCGTCTTGTCAGAATAAACTATGTTTATAATTCCCCATGTAGAATAAATAAAAACTTTCATAGCCTATGCATTTATGTACATGGAATTTATTTAGGCTAATCCGATTACAATAACAGTTCTTTAAAACAAGTTGACAAATTAAATTAAGTTGTTGACAGTCTCATTTGGCCTATTATTTTAGTTTTTTCTCGGCAAAACGGTTAGAATTAACTGTTTAAGATTAGTCTTTGTAGATATTAGAAAATAAACGTAGGATATGATATGAATCTCTTGGACATGATTGAACCAACCCACAAACTTGTCACCCAATAGCCTTCCAAGGGGTGTGGTGACGAAACGCATTTAAAAGTACCTCTCTGAAACTCTCTCTTCACAGGATTCTTCAGCTTCTGTTTAAGGCGTTTAGTCTGAACATCAAAAGTCGGAAACATGGTTGTGTGGACAGAATTTGAGAGGGCCACCATCCAGGGTAGTGTTTTTTGGGAAAAGCAGCCCAGGACATCTTCTCCAAGATGAACTACGACGTCGTTGGTCCTCAAGCCCTGGCAAGGTACTGAGTCTTAGCATTTTCTTTAACTGTAAGGCGGGCGACTAGTTTTGAAACTGTGCTCTGATAAAATGCTTTCTTCTCATTGTGTCTCGTAGATGTCTTATCGTGTACCCCTGGACCCAGCGGTACTTCGGCAATTTTGGAAACCTCTACAACGCTGCTGCTATCATGGGAAACCCCATGGTTGCTGCTCACGGTAAAGTTGTGCTCCGTGGCCTGGACAGAGCTGTGGAGAACATGGACAACATCAAAGCCACCTATGCTGAACTAAGTGTCCTGCACTCTGAGAAGCTCCACGTAGATCCTGACAACTTCAGGGTACGTTGACACTCAACCCACAAATAACGTTCATTAATATGTCTTGTTCTGACTTCAATGTTCACGCATCTCGTCTGTGTTTATATCACTTCTCTTGTGTCCCCTACAACTTTTGGCTGACTGCTTAACCGTCGTTGTTGCTGGACAAATGGGTGCTTCATTCACACCCGAAGTCCAGGCCGCTTTTCAGAAATTCATCGCCGTCGTGATCTCCGCCCTTGGAAGACAGTATCACTAGATACTGAACCAGCTTGTACACAGAGGATCATCTGATGTTTCCACAAAAGAATATGTTCTTCTGAGTTGAAACAAATAAATATTTCAATATTCAATATTCATTGTATCGTGTATTCATTTATACTCGCATGTCTCTGGGATCGCTTCTATAGCAGACAACTTTTGATTTTTCAAAACAAAACCTTGATATAAACAGTTTCAAATTATCTTATATCAAAATAGACAGCAAGTTCGTGAATAACCTAATCAGAATATCTCTCATAATAATAGGTTACTGTGAAAATAACTTTAATAAATGTAGATTTGACCTATTTAAAGTTCTATTAAAAAAAGAAAGAAACAGACGAAAGAAAATGAATAATTATGCATAGGATATAGGCTAGCTATACATTGTCAGAATGTCCTCAACATTGCGCTGTGCCATATCTAAAACTAAAATCAATGTATCTTTTAGGGCTGGGCGATATATCGCATGCGATTCTCACGCGCATTTCGTCAGTAAAGCCGGTTCCCTGATTACCCACATAGCAAACAGACTTGGCCCAAATGTGGCCTCATAATGGCACTGCTGGCGTGTTGCCGGCACTGGCATGCATCATGTCAGCCAACCGTGGGCCATGTGTGGCAATGATGGCACTGCATGCATGACCTTAGACAACATTTGGGCCGATTGTGGATGTGAGGTGTGTGGCCCAGATCAGTGTAACGATTATGGGCCATACTCTGTGTACTGCATGCATGACGGCAGACAACATTTGGGCCGATTGTGGATGTGAGGTGTGTGGCCCAGATCAGTGTAGCGATTATGTGCCATACTCTGTGTACTGGACAATTTAGGCCTGCTATATTCAAGGCAAGATTTACCCCCCCCCCCTCCCCTCTCTCCCCCTCTCCTCTCTCCTCTCTCCTCTCTCTGAAACAGATGTAATGATTTTAATAATTAATAATATTAATTGACTTATATATATATATATGAGTCATTTGAAAAAAAAAATGTCCAGATTTAAAAATGATACAAACAAAATATGATAACAAAAAAATATATTTTCCTAACAAGATAGTTATTATATATATATATATATATATATATATATATATATATATATATATATATATATATATATATATATATATATTTCCTCTACATAACAGTTTATTTAAAAATATATGTAAAGTTATAGTTACAACTGGGCGGTCAACTATTGTTTATTTTGGCGCGATCTCCACGGTAACACCAGCTTTTCTGGTTGGTGGATGAGGTTCACATGATGCGTCGGTTGAAATTTCTCCCACTGAAGGGTGTAGACGTCTGTCGGACAACCGCTGTTCTAGGTAAGTGAAGTTATGTTGTGTACGACCTAACATTAGATGTTATGTTATGTTAGATGTTTTGAATCAATATTTGGCCTTTTGGAAAGAATTGAACTTAAACAATTTTACAAAAAAGCCGCCAAATGCGGTTAAAACTCGCAGATTATTTTGGTTATTATGATTAATGAATTCCATCACTCGTAACAGCTATCTTTAAAAATAGAATAACAACCCATTTTTGGCGCTTTTTGAAATACATGAAACTCGGATGCCACTTAGTTCTTTATTGATGTGAATTTTGCCTATAAGGTAGCTGATTCACTGCCCCTTGAACTTGAGAACCCAGATATGAGGATTGACGCGACCGGGGTGAGATAGACCGGCCTGCGGGATGTCCGAGGCGCGGTGCTTCCTGTCCAGTGTGCGGAACAATGTAGCCCACTGTTGTTAAAAAAATCACAGCAAAATCAGCAACAGTAATTTTTTAACTGAAAGTGATTCAAAGGTTGTACAATCAGATTTAATTATATCTAAATCTAATCTCTGACTTTGATAATCAGGATAGGTCTATGTCTGATATTTTTGTTTTAGCCAGTAGACATTCTTAAAACAATAAGAAAGCAATTTGTTATTTCGTAAGCATTTTGCATCAGTCATGCAGAATCAAATCTGGAATAATCATTGTGTCACATAAACAAAGACATGTTTTTGGTATTTGTAGGAGGTCATTGTTAGTTTACATTAACCTATGCAATAAGTAACTGTTTAAGACAGACCAGTACATTTTGAAATTAAATGCACTTTTTTTGAGGTGGAAGTAAGATGTTATGCTTTGAATGCGTTACATTATCAGTACTTCAACAGTGCATTGGTTACTCTGTTTACACCACAGTTTCCATATCTCAACATTTTTAAGGTTTTTGTTTGCTAAAATGGTCTTATTTGTCATAATACTGTTGTCAAACTCTGACAAGCCAGTTAGTCATTCAATAGTGCCATATTATTGGCAATCATTTCCTGTAAAAAACACCAAAGCAACCTTATTTTTCATTTGTTACCTACATTTATTTACAGTAGATGGATGAATGTTTGTATATGTATTTATTAATTTTGTAATATTATTTTGTCTTTTAGCTGCTGTGAGGAAAAAATTGTCTGACACCACCCCAGACAGCAACATAGTGTGGCCCAGATCCGGCCCACATCTGGTACATGTGGTTTACACGCGGACCACTATGTTGCTGTCAGGGACAAGACTAATAGTCTGTTGGAATAAGGAGAGAGCACTTGTGGAGAAATGAGGGGCTGCAGAGCTGTACTTCACTTCCTGAGGACAGTCCTAAATAGGATCACGTTCTCCCTCACACATACAAACATTCTGATGTGTAAATTTGTTTTAAGTATTTTTTTTTTTAATTTGCTCTATATTTGTTGAGAGTAAAATTACATTATAATATCTTTACATTTCAGTGCTAGATTCATTCATATATTCATGAGGTGGTAATAAGATATGCTTTGATTGTACTAAATAAAATAGCCTTCACACAGTTACACAATTCTGAATGTGTTTATTATTATTATTATTATTATTATTATTGGCTTGTGCAATATTGTTAAATAAACTAATTTTGAGAATTGAATTTTCTTGTGACTGATTTGTTCACATGGTTTGGGTAAGATTAGGCTGGGTTATGGCTCATTTTTGGGGTTTCTGGTTAAAGGGTGGTGGTGATATGGTTAACATATGGCTGAGAATTGGTACCAATAATAAAACCTGTATTGGCCCACTTCAGGGCCAGTTAAGGGTGATTAACTGGCTGAGATTCGGGCCGGTTATGGCCCATGTGCGACCCCTGTCTTTAATCCAGTTCTGGGCCACTTCAGGGCCGTCATTCTTTGCGGTACTTGGGCCGAGGGAAACGTGATCGTGTGGCCCGGAGCTGGGCCAGAAAACATTTGCTATGTGGGTACCGCTAAATCGCCATCACCTGCT
The DNA here is from genome assembly GCF_018812025.1 of Megalobrama amblycephala. NCBI lineage: Eukaryota > Metazoa > Chordata > Actinopteri > Cypriniformes > Xenocyprididae > Megalobrama > Megalobrama amblycephala. The sequence goes on along the minus strand of NC_063044.1, from coordinate 37,899,991 downwards.
TTCAAATGGAGCGCCTTTTAATAGACAGAGCCGACTTCGATAGACAGATGAATCGACTTCGATACTGAACGCGATATTGCGTGGCTTGTCCGTGAACTACGGCTCTGTCTATTACAGTTTTTCTCAGTCACTTTGGTGCATTTCTCACATCACTCTTTACATTTGCACAACAGTTAGTTCAATCTCCACAACATTTAGTCATTTGTGCACATCATAGTAGCAGTTTCTCATTCCTTCGAACAAATTGCAAATGCTTTTGGACATGCATCAATTGCTTTCATACAACTCTCTGCTATTTACAACATTATCATTTGCTTATGTCATGTCAGTCAAAATTAACTATACTTGTGAATGCTGAATAGTCATTCCATATAAAACTAATAGTCCTCATTTCATTGCTTGAGTCATTACATACAAAAATGTTGAACTAGTTGTCAAAATCTGTCAAGCAAATTTTACACATTTTTTTTAAATCTTTTTTTTCCTGAAAATGTCTCCTAAATTGAACAATTTCTCTCAAGTGAATCTCAACTTTCACTGATGAGAAGGGGTGTGTGAAGCATTAGTTGCAACCAATGATAAGCCACTTCTCCACAATCACTGTCAGAGCTGAATCCCATAAACCCCCATTTTACAAGCATATACGAACCAAGCAGGACATAGTGTGTACCATTTCTACAATACTGTGACACAGAAATGGAAGGTCAGCCTCGTGGAAGAGGGGTAAGGGTGCGGGGAGGAAGGGGAAGGGGACAGAACAGGGGAAGAGGAAGAAGAGGCCAATAGGCAGATCCCTGATGAAATCAGGGCTACAATTGTGGATCATGTTGTCAATCACGGCCTCACAATGGCTGAGGCTGGTCGAAGGGTGCAGCCAAATGTTGGGAGAACCACTGTAAATTCAATTATTCAAACATTTCGTCAGGAGAACAGGTGTGTATAAATGGACAGTAATTCAGCACTAAACAATCTGCACTGCACTGCTGTCATTGTATCATACATGAAGCTTGCAGTGGGACAAGAACTTGTCACTGTACATTTTACATTTAGACGTACAGCTTTACTGCATCACACATTTAGTGTATTGTAGTGTACAGTAGTGTTACAGTAAAGATTTGCCATATGTACTGCAATATTGTTTACAGTTGTGCACAGCTCTACCCAAAGGGAGTTTGTTTGTTGCAAATAAGGGTGTATTTTTTCTATTGCACAATGAACAAATTAGAATTGCAAAGAGCATATGCAGTAAAAATGTGAAACATACATATTCAGTGTCTTGTACTCAGTTACCTCACTAAATACAGTAATGTGTAACTTTACTGTATTTTTCAAATGGCTGTGCAAATAGTATATAGTGCTGTCTTGAGCATTTTCAGGTAGTGTCACCAAGATCTGACTTTTTTGCATTGGAAAACATTGACATTGAGTAAACTGTCATAATGAAAACATGACAAAGCCATTTGACTATCTTGTTCATAAACAATGGCGTCAGGACTTTTCATCTTGATGACACTGACACTTTCATTGACACGAATACTTGCTTTTGAGGAATGACCTATCCATTTTGAGCAAGTGACACGCTTTTGCAGGTTATCAACTAGGTTTTGCAGTTTGTACTAATTGTTTTGAGAACTGCATTAACTGTTGTGCAAATGTAAATATTGATGTGAGAAATGCACCAAAGCAACTGAGAAAAACTGTAAAAGGCGCTCCATTTGAAAGCAGGTGATGGCGATTTAGCAGTAATCAGGGAACCGGCTTTTCTGACGAAATGCGCGTGAGAATCGCATGCGATATATCGCCCAGCCCGAGTATCTTTAGGCCTATGTACAGGGTGTTGAAATCTAAGTACACATTTTCAGAGAGGTAACAGATTTTGAGAGTTTTACAGTTCATTTAGCTTTTACTAGCCGTCCAATGAGCTTATTAGAAATAGATACAAATATGATTTAAATAGGCCTACAGAAGAAAAAAGATCGACTTTTCAATGTTTATTGAAAAATAATAGACTAGATGTTTTAATCGTCTACGCTTTTGACAAACATAACCAAATACAATTTACGAGTTCACTGGTGATATGACGTACTTTGATAAAATATAATATAATATAATATAACGTGTGTGTGTGTGTGTAGTCTGTGAATAATTGCATTCGGTCAGTCAACCTGCCTGTCCAACCCGATCTCACGGCAATTCGTACGTATTTTATGAAGTGGCTAATTCGTGTGAATTCATACGAATGACCTACCCCAAACCCCGCCCCTAAACCTACCCGTCACTGGGGTTTAGACAAATCGTACCAGTTCGTATGAGTGAGGTCGTATGAATTCATACGAATTAGCCACTTCATAAAATATGTACGAATTGGTCGTGGCCTGTCTGCTTGCGCAGACATCACCAGACTTCAGTCACCGAGCATCGAAACTGCAGCCACCTTTTACAGTTCCTCCTGAACCAAAACAACAAGCCATATGCTGCCTTTACAGCTAGGCCTACTGTAAATTGTATTTAAATTTATCAATTAAATTTAGTCAATTTAATTTAAGTAGGCTATCTTAAACTATTACATGACTGGAAGTAAAAGTTTATTACCATTTGTACTTAAAGTGGAGTTTATTTGTTCTTAAATTTAAAAAAGAAAACAAATGACTATTATTTTATTATAATTATTTATTATTCTACTTTGAGTTCTCTCAATGTTAGATTCAGGACAGACCAGACATAAAACTGAAGCCCATATGAAATTTGATTGAGCTTTTTTATACGTATTATATTAAGCAACAGCTGATTTTGTTTGATATTCGAATAAAGTTAAATATAATCGTTCGACCGTGTTAAAATTAAACTAATTTTCAATGGTTGGAAGACATTATTATAATGAACTGCATGAGACGTGCATATTTGTGACCTTATTTTACACTGAAATTGATTTACAGTTTTTCTCAGTCGCTTTGGTGCATTTCTCACATCACTATTTACATTTGCACAACAGTTAATGCAGTTCTCAAAACAATTAGTACAAACTGCAAAACCTAGTTGATAACCTGCAAAAGCGTGTCACTTGCTCAAAATGGATAGGTCATTCCTCAAAAGCAAGTATTCGTGTCAATGAAAGTGTCAGTGTCATCAAGATGAAAAGTCCTGACACCATTGTTTATGAACAAGATAGTTACAGTTTTTCTCAGTCGCTTTGGTGCATTTCTCACATCACTATTTACATTTGCACAACAGTTAGTTCAACCTCCACAACATTTAGTCATTTGTGCACATCATAGTAGCAGTTTCTCATTCCTTCGAAACAAATTGCAAATGCTTTTGGACATGCATCAATTGCTTTCAACTCTCTGCTGTTTTATAACATTATCATTTGCTTATGTCATGTCAGTCAAAATTAACTATACTTGTGAATGCTGAATAGTCATTACATATAAAACTAATAGTCCTCATTTCATTGCTTGAGTCATTACATACAAAAAATGTTGAACTAGTTGTCAAAATCTGTCAAGCAAATTTTACACATTTTTTTAAAATCTTTTTTTCCTGAAAATGTCTCCTAAATTGAACAATTTCTCTCAAGTGAATCTCAACTTTCACTGATGAGAAAGGGTGTGTGAAGCATTAGTTGCAACCAATGATAAGCCACTTCTCTACAATCACTGTCAGAGGTGAATCCCATAAACCCCCACTTTACAAGCATATACGAACCAAGCATGTGTGCCATTTCTACAATACTGAGACACAGAAATGGAAGGTCAGCCTTGTGGAAGAGGGGTAAGGGTGCGGGGAAGAAGGAGAAGGGGACAAAACAGGGGAAGAAGAAGAAGAGGCCAAGTACATAGGCAGATCCCTGATGAAATCAGGGCTACAATTGTGGATCATGTTGTCAATCACAGCCTCACAATGGCTGAGGCTGGTCGAAGGGTGCAGCCAAATGTTGGGAGAACCACTGTAAATTCAATTATTCAAACATTTCGTTGGGAGAACAGGTGTGTATAAATGGACAATAATTCAGCACTAAACAATCTGCACTGCACTGCTGTCATTGTGTCATACATGAAGCTTGCAGTGGGACAAGAACTTGTCACTGTACATTTTACATTTAGACGTACAGCTTTACTGCATCACACATTTAGTGTATTGTAGTGTACAGTAGTGTTACAGTAAAGATTTGACATATGTACTGCAATATTGTTTACAGTTATGCACAGCTCTACCCAAAGGGAGTTTATGTTTGTTGCAAATAAGGGTGTCATTTTTCTTTTGCACAATGCTGTGAACAAATTAGAATTGCAAAGAGCATATGCAGTAAAAATGTGAAACATACATATTCAATACAGTAATGTGTAACTTTACTGTATTTTTCAAATGGCTGTGCAAATAGTATATAGTGCTGTCTTGAGCATTTTCAGGTAGTGTCACCAAGATCTGACTTTTTTGCATTGGAAAACATTGACAGAGTAAACTGTCATAATGAAAACATGACAAAGCCATTTGACTATCTTGTTCATAAACAATGGTGTCAGGACTTTTCATCTTGATGACATTGACACTTTCATTGACACAAATACTTGCTTTTGAGGAATGACCTCTCCATTTTGAGCAAGTGACACGCTTTTGCAGGTTATCAACTAGGTTTTGCAGTTTGTACTAATTGTTTTGAGAACTGCATTAACTGTTGTGCAAATGTAAATAGTGATGTGAGAAATGCACCAAAGCGACTGAGAAAAACTGTAAATGGCTTTGTCATGTTTTCATTATGACAGTTTACTCTGTCAATGTTTTCCAATGCAAAAAAGTCAGATCTTGGTGACACTACCTGAAAATGCTCAAGACAGCACTATATACTATTTGCACAGCCATTTGAAAAATACAGTAAAGTTACACATTACTGTATTTAGTGAGGTAACTGAGTACAAGACACTGAATATGTATGTTTCACATTTTTACTGCATATGCTCTTTGCAATTCTAATTTGTTCACAGCATTGTGCAAAAGAAAAAATACACCCTTATTTGCAACAAACATAAACTCCCTTTGGGTAGAGCTGTGCACAACTGTAAACAATATTGCAGTACATATGGCAAATCTTTACTGTAACACTACTGTACACTACAATACACTAAATGTGTGATGCAGTAAAGCTGTACGTCTAAATGTAAAATGTACAGTGACAAGTTCTTGTCCCACTGCAAGCTTCATGTATGATACAATGACAGCAGTGCAGTGCAGATTGTTTAGTGCTGAATTATTGTCCATTTATACACACCTGTTCTCCTGACGAAATGTTTGAATAATTGAATTTACAGTGGTTCTCCCAACATTTGGCTGCACCCTTCGACCAGCCTCAGCCATTGTGAGGCCGTGATTGACAACATGATCCACAATTGTAGACCTGATTTCATCAGGGATCTGCCTATGTACTTGGCCTCTTCTTCCCCTTCTTCCCCGCACCCTTACCCCTCTTCCATGAGGCTGACCTTCCATTTCTGTGTCACAGTATTGTAGAAATGGTACACACGTCCTGCTTGGTTCGTATATGCTTGTAAAGTGGGGGTTTATGGGATTCAGCTCTGACAGTGATTGTGGAGAAATGGCTTATCATTGGTTGCAACTAATGCTTCACACACCCCTTCTCATCAGTGAAAGTTGAGATTCACTTGAGAGAAATTGTTCAATTTAGGAGACATTTTCAGGAAAAAAAGATTTTAAAAAATGTGTAAAATTTGCTTGACAGATTTTGACAACTAGTTCAACATTTTTTGTATGTAATGACTCAAGCAATGAAATGAGGACTATTAGTTTTATATGTAATGACTATTCAGCATTCACAAGTATAGTTAATTTTGACTGACATGACATAAGCAAATGATAATGTTATAAAACAGCAGAGAGTTGTATGAAAGCAATTGATGCATGTCCAAAAGCATTTGCAATTTGTTCGAAGGAATGAGAAACTGCTACTATGATGTGCACAAATGACTAAATGTTGTGGAGGTTGAACTAACTGTTGTGCAAATGTAAATAGTGATGTGAGAAATGCACCAAAGCGACTGAGAAAAACTGTAACTATTCAAGGCCCAGTGCATGATGGGAACACCAGTATCAGAAAAGTTGGGTAGTTTTACTTAATTTTATAATGTTGATATTTACGCTTTAATTTCTACAAGCTTAAATTGAGTACTAATATATAATTTACTTAGTTTTTTTAATTCTTGCCTGAACTAACTTTTTCATGTAAAAATTACATTTGTTTTTTCTGTAGTATTTACTTCACCATAAAATCATTTTTACAGTGTAGCAGTGGTTGCTTATTAAAGGTTTTATAGTTTAAAGTTGTTTAAATTTGGGCTTTTTGCTTGTTTATTCATGTTCATTAGTTCTGTAGAAAGTATTAAACAGTTATAAATAATATTTGTGTTCTGATGTGAGACTGTGCCATATCTCCTCTCTCTCCATTCGCTAATTGTCTTCACGTTATGGCAGTAAAGCGATCTTTTAAAACCTATTTTACTGACAAGTGGTTAATGACTTGAAGACATATGCAGCAAAGACGTTTAGTTAAAGTTTTTCAGACTTATTTATTGCATCATAATAAGACAGAATGTTTATACAGGCATCCGTCTGGTCTCGAACAACAACAATGCGCGCTCATCTGTACTTCTCGGACAGAGCCAGAGACAAAGCAGAGAGGAACTTGTCCATAGCAACATGGGCCTCAGGAGTGAAATCGGTGGGGAACAGAATGGCCAGAACCACGAGTATGTTATGGGACAGAATCTATGGGAAACAGAGGAAACGAATTCAGGTTATACCGCGACTACGAGAGTATTACAGCATCACATTAATTTCATTGCGTTCACCTTAAAATTGGCAGGGTCAACTCTCAGCTGGAAAGCATGAAGCTCGCTGAGGCTCAGAAGGCCATTAGTAAGGTCGTCGATTTTGCTGACAGCCTCACCAACGCCAGTCATCACAGTCTTCCCGTGCTTCCTCACTGGGGCAGAGCCGGAGCTCAGGTCTTTCCAGTGAGAGAAATAGGTTTTGGTCTGTGGGTAGACCGCCAACATCCTGTAGACAAACACATTGAATTGAGCTCCAGATACACGTCCGAAGAAAACATTAGACTACGACTTAGCATATTAAAACACACCATCATGAACCTTACCTAGAAAGAGCATCATGACCAATGTCGTCAGCTTTTCCTGCGATCTTGGCCCAAAGGGCTTTGACGGTAGCTTTGTCTTTGGTGGTGAGACTCATCGTGGAAGGATGAATTTGCAGAAAACTTCTGTAGACTGCTGGCAAGAGAACTGGCTGTTTTATACTGCCACCAGGAAGAAACACCCAAGACCATCCTCACACCCCCAAAGATGACTTAGCAAACTTTGGAAGACTGCCAAAATGCCCGACTTTATTTCATGTTATACTACGTAAAGTTGTATTTTTTATCCACTTTTATTAAAGTAGTTGATTAAATTGAAATTAATTAATTTAAGATTTTATCATTTATAATTTCAATGAATTACAATATAGCTGCAAGCTGCTATGAAGGGCCCAACCTCCAGTGTCGCATTTTGATTTTATGAAAACAATACACAATGGGCACATGCAACAAATGAAAGGTGAGAAGTATGGCTGCAGGTGGCTGCAGTTTCGATGCTCGGTGACTGAAGTCTGGTGATGTCTGCGCAAGCAGACAGGCCACGACCAATTGTACATATTTTATGAAGTGGCTAATTCGTATGAATTCATACGACCTCACTCATACGAACTGTTACCTGATCATTCTGTACTTGCTATATAGCGACACAAAACCATCAATGGTTGACTTGGTTTAATGTTGTATATATTTTAAGCAGTTATCACACTTGCTTAATTTGCCAATTAACTATTATTGATTGCAATAAAGAAGAAGCTAATGGGAACAGTTGAATAAGAAAAGCGGTTTCTGTAGCCTAATTAGAAACACACAATCAACATTTCACTTCAAATGTTTTTTATTTTTTATTTTAAAGTAGCATTTTTTGCGTGTGTATTAGCTAGTTCCTGTAATAGTTTCGTTTTTTAATAAACATTATACAATGTTTGTTAAACAGTATAAAATCATTAGGTTTACAAATACATTTTGTCAAGGTGAAGTATGAAGTACTCACAAAATCTCATGAAAAACAATAACTTTTCTTGTGAATGAATTACACAGAAAGCTGGGTTCAGCATATCCTTCAGATACAAAGCGATTTGCGCTATGCTGGCCAGAGCAAAATTGGCGAAGTTTTCAAAACTTTTAGCTGGAGTTCTATATGTCTCGAATAACTAAAGTGCACAATAAATCTTTAATTTACAGTCTGTTGACGCTTTTTTTCCCCACACGAAAGTCACTGTGAAAACTGATGGTCGAATTGAGTTTAACTAAATTAATGCTAGGCCTGACTATTTAAGTGACTATATTCTGATATAAACTAAGTATTACAATAAAGATGCTCAACACACCAACAAGTGACATTTCACTGCAAGTTTTCCAGCTGGCTTATATTATTGCAGAAGTTCTAAAGAATGCTCCATGCATATGAGTAGCCAACTAACTGGTCAATTGAATTCACATAAGAAATTGTTAAAAATAGATTGAGTAAGGTCCTCCTGCGTGACCTAAACGTTTGTTGTTTTTTAAATGCACTGAGCAATTATTTTTTTGCATTTGTAATAAAAAGAAGATTGATATCTCGGCATGTAATCTTTTTTTTTTTTTTTTTTTTTTTTTTTGGATGCGCAGCAAATTAATTTCAACTACTGAGTTTTTTTTGTTTTTGTTTTTTGTTTTTTTACTCTTTTTGGAAGGATCTTAAAATAGACATGTACACTAAAACACATAATTGTTACATGGACACATAACACAGAGAAGGAGTTTGAAAATGAGTTAAACCAAGAAACCAAGACTTCAGCACAATTCAAGAAAACAAAAAAACACTGGATTGAAGAAAATATGCCCTGGGGGTTGTACAAACCGTCGCACAATCCAAAACATATTTCGGGGAATTACCTCACAGGTAAGAGGTTTCTGGTTGTATTTGGTTAATAGCTAGTTTGTCACCAGAGTCAGACTATTAATAGCCAGCAATAACGGTGGATATAAATTTTAATTGATTCTTATGAAGTCTCAGCTTAGGCTATTATAGTTAATATAGAAACTAAACTAAATCGCAAGTAGCCTAAGTCTTGCGTGCAATGCAGTAAGCCAGAGGACTTTGACAGGAGAGGTCAGGCTGTCAGAATTAGAGATATAGGTCATTTTCGTGGCTGTCATATAGCCTGCTGTAGGCTTTATTGTAGGCTAACTGTTATACTGTATTACACTTAATACTGTACTGTAGTCCTACTATTTTGAATACTTCTCAAGATCTAACTACCGAGATTTTAAGTAGGCTAATTGGAGAAAACTTTTTTTGTACTCCATGGAGAGCATAAACCTCTGAAATCGGTTGAAACCGCAGCTCCCAGTTTATTTGTATTTGCTTAATAGGCCAGTCTTGTCTGGTCCAGTATGGTGGACTCGTTGACTACGGGAAAAAAATAGCAGCCAATTAAGCGTCCCATTTATATCTATGAGAGAAACAAGTAATTATTTATCTAATAAACACGTCAGTGGAAAATGAAGAGAAAATAGGCCTACCTTCTTGTCAGATTAAATTATGTTTATAATTTCCATGTTGAATAAATAAAAGCTTTCATAGCCTATGCATTTATGTACGTCCTGTGCAATTTATATAGGCTAATTCAAAACATAGTTAGAATTAACTGCATAAGTTTAGTTTTTGTAGATATTAGAAAAGAAAAGTAGGCTATGATATGCATCTCTTTGGTGGACGTGATTGAACCAACCCACAAACTTGTCACCCAATAGCCTTCCAAGGGGTGTGGTGACGAAACGCATTTAAAAGTACCTCTCTGAAACTCTCTCTTCACAGGATTCTTCAGCTTCTGTTTAAGGCGTTTAGTCTGAACATCAAAAGTCGGAAATATGGTTGTGTGGACAGAATTTGAGAGGACCACCATCCAGGACATCTTCTCCAAGATGAAATACGAAGTCGTTGGTCCTCAAGCCCTGGCAAGGTACTGAGTCTTAGCATTTTCTTTAACTGTAAGGCGGGCGACTAGTTTTGAAACTGTGCTCTGATAAAATGCTTTCTTCTCATTGTGTCTCGTAGATGTCTTATCGTGTACCCCTGGACCCAGCGGTACTTCGGCAAATTTGGAAACCTCTACAACGCCGCTGCTATCATGGGAAACCCCATGGTTGCTGCTCACGGTACAGTTGTGCTCCATGGCCTGGACAGAGCTGTGAAGAACATGGACAACATCAAAGCCACCTATGCTGAACTAAGTGTGCTGCACTCTGAGAAGCTCCACGTAGATCCTGACAACTTCAGGGTACGTTGACACTCAGCCCACAAATAACGTTCATTAATATGTCTTGTTCTGACTTCAATGTTCACGCATCTCGTCTGTGTTTATATCATTGCTCTTGTGTCCCCCACAGCTTTTGGCTGACTGCTTAACCGTCGTTGTTGCTGGACAAATGGGTGCTTCATTCACACCCGAAGTACAGGCCGCTTTTCAGAAATTCATCGCCGTCGTGATCTCCGCCCTTGGAAGACAGTATCACTAGATACTAAACCTGCTCGTACACAGAGGATCATCTGATGTTTCCACAAAAGAATATGTTCTTCTGAGTTGAAGCAAATAAATATTTCAATATTCAATATTCGGTCTGTCATGTTTTCTTTTATATTCGCATGAATTCACTCCTTGTGTCTTTGGGATTGCTTCTGCTGCAGACAACTTTTGATTTGAAAGCAAAACAAACCCTGAGCTGTTTCTAACAGATCATCTTATATTAAAACAAGCAGCAAGTTAGTGCATAATCTAATCCGAATAGCCTACCTCTCCTAATAATAGGATACTAACAAAATAACCAATAAATGCAGATTAGGCCTCAATTGTATTTAAACAATCAGACGAGAGAAAATGAACCATTTAATGCATATAGGATATTCATATACATTCTGTCAAAGAATATCAAATAGATACAAATATTAACACAAATGCAGAAGACAAACACCAGCATGTCAATTGAAAAATTATGATCGGCTATTTGATGTTTTAATTGTCTACGCTGCTGACAAGCGTTGGACAAACATAACCGAATACAATTATTAGTCGTTGCAGAGTTAACTGATGATATGATGTTATTTTGTTCAAATAGAATAATGAGAATTATAATAAAAAATTGTTTTAATGAATGTTCCGTTATTGTAATAACGAGGGTTATGATGGTAAAAGTGATGATTCACAATCTAAAGGCCACTTAAAGTTTTGAATTGTCTGAAATAATAATAATAACAACAGACATTTTAATGTATTTTAATGTAAATGGAAAAAAAAAAAATAGAATGCAACAAATGAAAACTTTCGAGAGGTTTAACTCCATTAGTAATATCAAGATTTACATGTTATTTTTTTTATTATAAAAAGCTTTTTAAATATCATTACCGCCAGAGATACCTCATTTGTTAAATATACAAAATGGATAGACGCAAAACAGAGCCAATGTGTTTCATGTTTGAAATCATATTAAATATGGATTCAGATTTGCAGCCGTCCTCTTTTAAAAGAGTTCCGAGAAGCTATTTTTACGCTTATCGCTTAAATTTGGTCAATAGCCTATAACTTACTTCATTAAAAGTCAAAGTATCTCAAACAAATATGACTGGAATAAAAGAATATTACCATTTAAAGTTGAGATTATTTTTTCTTAAAGCATTCAAAAGAAAAATCATAGACTTGTGTTTTTCTTTTCTTTTTTTATTATTCTACTTTGATCAGAGTTCTCTCAATGTTGAATATGTATAGATCAGAAAACACAAGACATTAAACTGAAGCCTATGAAACTAAATACAGAAATGCTAAAATGTATAGTAAATAAATTTATGAGTAAGCTTTTGCTATATGTGCATTCAATTCAGCAACAGCTAATATTACTGTTGTAAATACTAATCGCGTGTTCACATTTAAATTAAAATTAGCTACATTAGTTTTCATGATGGTTATAAGTTCAAAAATAAAATTAAAATACATTGCACGAGAGGTCAATATCTGTGATGTTACATTGAAATTGATTTCATAGTTTATTTTTAATAAGGATTATTTAACGACAGGAGCTCGGAACAGGCAAAATTATACATTTTTAATAAGAGGAGATTTATGTTATAATGATCAGTGAAATATGAACTTTGCACTTTGAAGGACTAAATTAAATTGTAACAATCGTACAAGCCCACAGAACTAGTTATGTTACTCAAGCTATGCTTAAGGGTTAAGAAATTATATCATTATTTAAAGGTTTTAAAGTTTAAAGTTGTTTAAATGTAATTGATTGTCTTTGTGGTTGATTCATATTTTATTTCAAACGCCAGACTTGTAGTAAAACTGTTGTAGTAAAACGTGTATCCATGCTAGATAAAACAACAAATACTTTCATGTTCATTGGATGGTAGTTCTTTAGAAAGTATTAAACAGTTATAAATAATATTTGTGTTCTGATGTGAGATTGTGCAGTATATCCTATCTCTCTCCATTCGCTAATTGTCTTCACGTTATGACAGTAAAGCGATCTTTTAAAACCTATTTTAATGACAAGTGGTTAATAACTTGAAGACATATGCAGCAAAGACGTTTAGTTAAAGTTTTTCAGACTCATTTATTGCATCATAATAAGACAGAATGTTTACACAGGCATCCGTCTGGTCTCGAACAACAACAATGCGCGCTCATCTGTACTTCTCGGACAGAGCCAGAGACAAAGCAGAGAGGAACTTGTCCATAGCAACATGGGCCTCAGGAGTGAAATCGGTGGGGAACAAGGTGGCCAGAACCACGAGTATGTTGTGGGACAGAATCTATGGGAAACAGAGGAAACGAATTCAGGTTATACCGCGACTACGAGAGTATGACAGCATCACATTAATTGAGCCAGATCACACGAAAATGCGTATACGCCATATGATACGCACTTTATGGCGTATTATACGTACGACCCCCCCCCCCCCATCCTACCCAAGAGCGTGTCATATACAAGCCATAATGTGCGTATCATATGCACGCGAAAAACTGCGTAACATAAGCACGCCAAAACTCATTTTGGCGTATATATTCTACGAGATTACACACTCGTACTATTTAAACGCATTTTCATGTGATCGTGTTGGTTAATTTCATTGCGTTCACCTTGAAATTGGCGGGGTCAACTCTCAGCTGGAAAGCATGAAGCTCGCTGAGGCTCAGAAGACCATTAGTAAGGTCGTCGATTTTGCTGACAGCCTCACCAACGCCAGTCATCACAGTTTTCCCGTGCTTCCTCACTGGGGCAGAGCCGGGGCTCAGGTCTTTCCAGTGAGAGAAATAGGTTTTGGTCTGTGGGTAGACCGCCAACATCCTGTAGACAAACACATTGTATTGAGCTCCAGATACACGTCCGAAGAAAACATTAGATTACGACTTAGCATATTAAAACACACCATAATGATCCTTACCTAGAAAGAGCATCATGACCAATGTCGTCAGCTTTTCCTGCGATCTTGGCCCAAAGGGCTTTGACGGTAGCTTTGTCTTTGGCGGTGAGACTCATCGTGGAAGGATGAATTTGCAGAAAACTTCTGTAGACTGCTGGCAAGAGAACTGGCTGTTTTATACTGCCACCAGGAAGAAACACCCAAAACCATCCTCACACCCCAAAGATGACTTATCAAACTTTGGAAGACTGCCAAAATGCTCGACGTCATTTTCATGATATACTTGGTAAAGTCGTCTCTTTTTTCACTTTTATTGAATTACATAGCAATTCGTTAAATTGAAGTTAATTCATTGAATAATTATCAATCTGTTATTTTAATGAATAACACAAGGCGATACTCCTATAAAAGTTTTTTTTTTTTTTTTTTTCGTTTTACATTTTATTTAACATCGTTTAAGCGTGTATTAGCATGCTTGTTCTGTCATTTTTCTTTTCTTTCTTTCTTTTCTTGTATTTTGTGTATACGATATATAATTATAAAATCGATTGATTTTATCAAATGATTCCAAATTTACTTTGTTGTTTGTCAATTAAACATTGTATAATTCCTACCACGCCTGAGAAAGTGTGTGCTATCTTTGAAATGGCCTGTTATCAAAAGAAGTTCTTGTCTGTGGGCGTCTCACTTATGTGCAGATAATTATGGAGCTCAGTTCAACAGCGTTTTAAGACTTGCAACTGGACTTTGGAAACAATATATGAAAGTAAGAAGTTGAATGAAACACGAATTACACTTGACATGTTTAACTGTAGTCTACAATATGCTTGTATATTTTATTCTGTAAATTCATCAACCAAAAAAATAAACAAACAAATGTTTGGATCCATCAAATGATGATTTGAACTATCCAAATTACCTTAAATGATCAGTGGGACGCGTGCCATACTATCCTTAAAATCTTACGTATCAAAAGTTGGTGCACCAATCGTTATGAGGATATTCCATACGCATGATGATTTTTATACTGTACAAACTGTATATTCTATCCCCTTATAATAAGACTATCCCTAAACAGAAAACTTTTTGCATTTTTATATTCTTAATAACACATTGTTTAGTATGTTTTTAAGCCATTTTATAGGGTTAGTTCACCCAAAAATTGAAATTCTGTCATTAATTACTTACCCTCATGTCGTTCTACCCCCGTAAGACCTTCATTCATCTTTGGAACACTTTTTTTTTTTTTTTTGATCAGATCTGATGGCTCAGTGAGGCCTCTATTGACAGCAAGATGCCCAGAAAGCTACTAAAAACATATTTAAAACAATTCATGTTACTACAGTGACGTCTTACAGGTGTAGAACGACGTGAGGGTGAGTAATTAATGACAGAAATGTCATTTTTGGGTGAACTAACTCTTTAATGACTCAGGAAATGTCCTCATAAACCACGTTTACATTGTAATAATACCCAGTTACGCAAATGTTTGTCCTCATAAATCATATATTATCAAGCACACACGTTGGTTTTTTAAGTTTTATCCATAGACATAATGATTTTTATACTGTATATTATATCCCCTAACCCTACCCATAAACACAACCCTCACAGAAAACTTTCTGCATTTTTACATTTCCAAAAAAACATAATTCAGTATGATTTAGAAGCTGTTTTCATCAGGGGGCCCATCAATGTCCCCAAAGATTTCTGGTATTGCCACCCCTCCCCCCAATCAACTACACTAATCAACACAACTGAAACAAGCATTCAAGGCACTTTTGTAAATAACAGGCAGGAGTGTTTTTAGGATTAATCTCTGGAAGGCAGACCTCTATTGCTGCCTCGCATTGCGCTATTGAACTGTTTATGGGGCACAGATATCAAGATATCAGTCAAGTTAATTTTGTCTCATTAAAGCTGCTCGTGTTGTGGCGCTGATAAGTACTAAGTGAAAAGCTAATTTTCAGATTGGATTAACGTCATTTGAGCAGAATTGCTGACATATGTTTTGCAGGATTACATGATAGATGGGCGGGTGACTTATATAAATAAACACAACCTAAGTAATCAGCGGTATAGCAGCATTAAAGTATCTAACTGATCATGGTGGAGTGGGCAGACGCTGAGCGCCAGGCCATAAAGTCCGTGTGGGGAAAAATTAATGTGGATGTGATTGGACCCAAGGTTTTGGCAAGGTGAGTGTGCCCAATCTGTTGATCTGAATGCAATGTTTGCCTGCTTCTACATTTACACGTGTTCCTCATCAGATGTCTCATCGTGTACCCTTGGACTCAACGCTACTTTGGCTCCTTCGGGTCCTTGAGTGATGTCGCATCCATTATGGGTAACAAAAAAGTGGCAGCTCACGGCAAAGTTGTGCTCAACGGACTCAGGCTAGCGGTCCAGAACATGGACGATATCAAGAACACCTATGCCCCGCTGAGCGTGCTGCACTCCGAGAAGCTTCACGTGGATCCGGACAACTTCAGGGTGGGTCTATGCTTTTGAATTTGAAACTTGGTAAGGGTCGAGGCAGGGCTAAATAACTCTCATGGCCTTTCTTTCGAAATTTGAACATTCCCCCAGGTGTGTGTTTGGAATTAGAACTCCCTGCACTAATGAATTATACATGCAACAGTTCTAAATTAATGTACATTCCTTTTAAAAAGTAATTATTGTTGGTATGAACCATTCTGATCACCTTGCAATTTTCTCTGCAAAGCTCCTCGGTGACTGCCTGACCATTGTTGTGGCTTCCCAGCTCGGCCATGCCTTCACGCCGGACATTCAAGCAGCATGGCAGAAGTTTCTGGCAGTCGTAATCTCTGCACTTGGAAAACAGTACCATTAATTGACATTAACATCTGGTTCACAAAAGCTAAAGAGAAAAACAACTTTGATCACTGGTGTTCTGATTGGTGTTTATGCTTAATTAAAACAACTAAATATGCACACAATTTTATTGTCCTTATTCTTAGTTATGTGTTTTTATATTGTTGATTTTAAGCATTTGTTTGTAAGCCTATCTCACAGAAGGTGATTGACTTCCATTTATCTCCGACCTGCTGGTTTCAGCACTGGACAGCGCCACAAACAAACCTGGGGTGCGTTTCCCATACAATGACAAAACTCATGCATATGATGCATCATTGAAGACATCCCAAAACCGTATTGTCGCAAATTTGTCTTTCAACCATGTTGGGTAATGATGTCAGCAGGTGGTGGAGTAATAACTTCTTTTAATTAATCTGATTGATATCGAATTACTGCTACATTTTTTGCTAAATGATGTTTTATTAACAAAGTTCGGGAGGAGCAAGTTCAGATAATTAACCTAATTAGCACAGGTGGAGAGCATTCAGTTAATCAACTCAACCAATGTCAAGAGGTATAAATTCAGCAGACTCACCCCTGTTCATCACCCCATCTCCTCACTTATAGTTCTATCTACTTTTACAACACCGGGGGAGTACTCTGGGTTCAGGCCAAAATTCCGAGCTCGGAGCCCTCTCCCTGGACAGTCCACATGTCATAAAAACAAGAAACTTCTTCTAACCACAGCTCGAGATCTGTCTGTCCAGCCACACAAGTTTGCAAATGTTTGTTGGAACTGTGGTTTCGGGAAACACCAAATCCTTGAACTAATTTAAGGATGGAACTGGCAACCATAGTTGGCTAACGATGCTTTATGGAAACGCACCCTGTCTGATCCTGTCAGGCACTCTCAGCTGTTGCCATAATAATAAACAAAGCCAGAAAATTCAGCAGGCCTACGGCCGAGACTGTTAATAGCTTAATTTTATTAAGCTCCTAACAGATTGGCCATGATCAGACACAATCATTAAAAACGTCTAATACCTAATTTTACGAAATGGAAAAAATATATTGAAGGATTTTGTCTTGGCAAAGCGTCATTAAACAGTTTAAATAGCCTACAATTCACCTTAACAGTCTTGACCATATTTGCTAGAATGGAATCAAAAATTTAGCCAACATAGTTATAGCCTAATCACATGTAGCATCCCGTTCAAAAAAAATTAATAAATAATAATAAAAAACAAACAAACAAACAAACAAACAATAAGTAGGCTAAATAAATAGATTAATTAATAAAAATAACAAAGAGCGAGAGAGTGTGTGTGAGAGAGAAAGTTATTATTACCTGTTGTTTGTACGAAACAAGCAGACAGAAGGTCGGTTCTAGAAATTCGGTTCCAGTTAAAACAATTTTTTTCTTCTTTCTTTTCTGTTCTCAGCACGGCTGATGCAGAGAGTTGCAGTGTCAGGAATGGTTAATCAGATAAGAAGGCTTGAATCTCTTACAGTCTTGGCACAGTAGCCTGTGCGTTTACTTTAGCAATGAAACCGTTTCCCCGCCCTTCCCACAACACACTAAAAAGGCAACAAGACGCCATAATAATATGTCCAATGTTCACAAAACGTTTCATTAAAATGCCTCACAATAAATAACTATCAACAGTTCATTTTCGATTTTAAGGACAAATCAGTTCTTTAGATCGAAATTAGTTCTGTGAAAGTTAATGGGGTACGTTTTTCATTAGAATTACTTGATCGACAATTAAAACGGAATAATGAGACCCAAAAACACACTATTCATGTACAGGCAGGCCTATATTTACTTTAAGTTCTAGATACAAGAAACTAGACAGAACCTCCCAGGTTAATTGCATGTAATTATGCATATTTTATAGTTACAGTACATGTAACGTGTAACAATGACACTGTAAAATAAAGTGTTTTTCTGTGCATTTTTTTATTATTATGTATTTACTTTTTATTTTGCATAGTAAAATAAAACCTGTGGCTGTACGCACATGCACACTCTTCAAAAACGGTGCTTAAAATCTCTTGACAAACTAAAATATGTAAATGACATAAAAGAAATAAAAGATATACATTGTACTTTTTAACAGCTTGCTTATTTTGCTCAATATAACGATTTAGTAAGTCCACGTCATAAAACAAGAAACTGTTCTTCTAATCACAGCTCGAGAGCTGTCGTTTCACCCACACAAGTTTGCGGATGCAGTTTGCGAATGTTTGTTTGAACTATGGTTTCTAAAACCCAATCGCTGAACTATGTTAGTAACGACAGAACTTGCGATGTTAGTTGGATTTTGGAAAAGCACCCCAGCTTGGTAAGAGTTTCATGTCTAAACTATGTGAGTTTTATTAAGTTCTCTAATAAACAAAATGCATGTAGTTTTTGAAAAATAAAATAAAACATGAAAAAAAAAATGGTCTCAACGTTTTGAACTGCTGAAAGGTCTTTTGGGTTGAGAATGCTGGTGCATATGATTATCAATGTTTTGTCATAAATAATATATGCCTATAATATAGCCTAACTTCATGAAATAGCCTATCCTACTGGTTTTATTTGCGAATAGAAATTGACTGCAGATATAAACTAACACATAAGTAGATTTCTTATTTTAAAAATGTTTGCCTACAAAGTAGCCTAGTCAAGTTAATTATTTTTTTATTTTAAATGAACCAGTAGGCCTGCATATCAGATCAGTGGTATGTTTTTTTTTTTTGTGTAGAAAAAAAGAGAGAGAAGAAAAAGCTCGATTTCATACATTTCATTTTATTATTTTCATTCTCATTAAGGCGAATACAGTGTCGCGTCAGAGATGAATGCAGCTATGGGTCGACTTTAGCGGTACTTCTCGGCCAGAGCCAGGCTGACCTGGGCGAGGAACTTGTCCACAGAAACATGCACCTCAGGAGTGAAGTCATCAGGAAACATCAGCGCGAGCGACACAAGGAGATTTTGATTGATGATCTGGAGGGGAAAAACAACAATATTTCGGTTAATATATACTGTATTTTATTGAAATGGTAGCCTAAATTAAATAAGACTCTCAGACGAATGTTTTCAGCAAAACGAACCTTGAAGTTAGCGGGGTCTATGCGAAGCATGAAGGCAT
This sequence comes from Megalobrama amblycephala, assembly GCF_018812025.1. Lineage (NCBI taxonomy): Eukaryota > Metazoa > Chordata > Actinopteri > Cypriniformes > Xenocyprididae > Megalobrama > Megalobrama amblycephala. Next base: position 37,880,472 of record NC_063044.1, on the reverse strand, counting down.
GAAGCTCGCTGAGGGTGAGCAGGCCACCCTTGAGATCATCCATCATCTCCACAGCGCTGAGGACTCCCTTCACTACTGTCGTTCCATGTTTCTTCACCTGAGGAGAGCCAGGGCTCAGGTCTGCCCAATGGGAGAAGTAAGTCTTCGTCTGAGGGTAAACGAACAGAGTCCTGAAAGGATTCAAAAAATTAGATAGGCCACAATAGCAGTTTATACTATAAATATCCGCTCATTTACGCACAGACATTTCACATTACCTGGACAGAGTCTCGTTGCCAATTTCCTCAGCTTTAGGGGCAACCTTCTCAAAGAAGGTCTTGATCGCCAATTTGTCCTTTGCAGACAGACTCATGGTTACTCGATTAGCTCTGACAGGCTGCCAAAAAAACTCAAGTAATTTGTGGTTGTTGGCAGGGCTTTTTAAAGCAGAGACGGACATTGTTTTGATACGCATTTTTTGACTCCACCTCCCAAGCAGACCAGTGGGAAAATATCTTGAATCTTGATAAGCCACAGCTGTTTTAAGAGTTGCTTTTCAAGAGTGCTTTTTTGACCCACTTAAGTTGGATTTAAGCACATTTTTAGAGGTCTAATTACAAAATTATATTGTCTTTGAAATATGGTATTATACTGGATTTAGGGTAAACTTAAATTGAACCTACTTTATTAACATTTTATTGAAACTTGTATGTCATGTATTTTAAAAAAGTATTAATATATATTTGTAATGATAAAGTTGCAATTTAGTACATTTTAAATATGTCAACTTTAAATATAGTTAATATCAAACAACACTGCTTAAGTTAAAATTATAATCAAGATCTTTACATGTGCTTTAGTATGTTATCAAAAGACTTCTTTAAAGCATGACAAAATATGAGTTATACATTAAAAATGAACATAAAAGTGTGCTTTTTTTTGCCTGTTATGTTGATACATTTAGCTACATTAATGAAAATTGACAAACAAAATGGACGCATTGACAAATTTTCTGTCATTTATGCATTGATCAGCTGGTATATTTTAAAACCCTTGAATAAAACATTGTGCCTGGAAGCCCCCTCCGCCAACTCATATGTAGTTGTCTATTTACCATATTTACACCCTGAAACAAAGAACACTATAGAGTTAAGAAATTACACTAAGTGAGTTGACTTATAACTATCTATTCTACACTGGTTAGAGTTTGTTGAGTATAGTTTAATTTGAACTCGATTAGAATGTGCCAACACTTTCAAAAGTGTTAAAACTCAACTGGAAGTGGACATCATGAAACACTTTCAAAGTGTTTAAATGAATTAAAAGAGTTAATTTTTATTTTGACAACTACAGTGGATTTTTTTTTTTAAGTGTGTTTAAGAAAGAGTCATTAAAGTGTACTCTATTTAAATACATTTAAATTTAATTAGTATTATATTATCTGCAAGTACAGTTTTCTACTTTCAGAATTTGAAGTGCACATTATTCCCTATATATGTTTTGAGCCACTATAAGGGTTTGTGGTCTTTTAGGTTAAGAGTGCTGATTTGTACATGGGCGATAAATTACTAATTACAAGAATGACGCATTGATTTGTGTTCATGTTGCCAATAGTGGCATTTAATTAAAGATTTCTGAGACTGTCTGGGAGTGATAAAACTACTGGCATTAATGTTTGTCCAAACAAATATTTGTCTATTGCTGTAGAGAAAGGGTAAGGCTGGATTTCAAGTCTTATCTTCTAGAAACATACATATTTTATCAGTAGCTTAGGTTCAGCAGGAGGTCCACCCATGGTTGGCTCTGATCTCGATTACGACGAATTTGTTCAGGCGTAGAGAGATCTTCCCGCTTTCTGCTGAAGCATGCTGCAAATGGTACTTCTGGGAAAGCTAGATGTTTCTGGTGTAACTCAGGGGCATGTGCTGAAGGTGTGCAAAAGACTGCTGTCTGCCGATAACAAAATGCACTGAATGCAGGCCTACATAGTCATTATCACTCAAAAATAAATAAATAAATAAATAAATAAAAAATCTAAGCCTTTTTAAAGATTTATGCATTTCATTTAATAGTAAAATTCAATCAGATTGAATTGAATAATCCCTTACATAGTTTAACTGAAAAATTGATTAAGGACTATTTAATTAGGCTATGCCTATTAAATTAAAGCAGTATTCAATTCAATTTGTTGGAATTTTACTATTAGCCTAATTGAAATGCGTAGCCTAAATCTTACAAAAAAAAAAAAAAGGCTTAAATTCTTTTCGAGTCTGCAGTTAATAAACAATATTTATTTTTCATGCATGTATGCGGGTAAAAAAGGCGGAGTAATACGAGAGGCATGAAACTCCTTTTGTGTAGTGCATATAATTTTCATTATCCTATACAAAAATATTTCATCCCAGAAAGCCGCCAGTCAGAATCAAGTAGGCCTATACACACATTATTTTTTAACACAGTTTGATTTACCTTTCTTCTAGCTGCATTATGGAACATCTTTACCAAAAACACATTAGGACACATATTACTATACACAGGCTAATAGCTTTAAGGATTCATTGTCGTCGACGGATAATTAACTAGGCTAATTATAATATTCTGACATAGAAAATAAAATGTAAAAACAGGTATAAACTGGCTATTCAGTCATGTAGGTCTATGTTGTTTTCTATTGGGATGTTTTTTGTAGCTATACCATCCATTATTTAGTGTTGGTATAGTCTAAACATAGGGACAAGACAATTTTGTTCGGTTATGTCATGTAAAAGTTAACGTTAAGTCTACTACACTAACGAGTATATTCTCTTTAAAAACATTTAAGTATTCTGAAGTTCGCAAAACAGTTACCAATTACTAATCCGTCGACGACAATGACCCCCTACAACTAGCAAGAAAGTTAAATCAAAATCTATTGAATGTGCAGATGCCAGAACATAATGAAACGGTTACCATGTTAATAAAAGGTGTTAATTCCGATAAATAAATCTTATATTGACAAACATAGAACATGCTAAAACATGCCTGCGCTTCTTAGATGGACCGAGCCGTTTTGACCATCGCTGTATTAGTGCGCCCTCTGGCGTGCAAAAAAGAAAGTCTTTTCTTTCTTTCTTTTTTTTTTTTTAAAATGGCAGCATTTTCCTGTAGCTCCATAACTCTAATACATGAAATAAATAGTCCGTTACAAGCGACACCACCTCCTTCTATCTAAATTTATTTTTTCCAAAAACTAGGGAAACAAACAAACAAATTTAAATGTGAGCACTTTACATAAAGGTACATGGCCGGCAAATGTGCCAAAAGATATACAAAGCTGTGAACAGATATTACAAAATTTTAAAGATATTCAAAGAGTGTTAAATAAAACAAATACAAAAGAGTATAAAACTAATTAGGTACTAAACTAGTTATAAGAAAGCACGTGTGGGTAAACCTAAAGGTTCAATCTATCTTTCAAATTAAACAAAGCTCTTCCATTTAAAATCCAACAACTTGTATGGTTAAAAAAGCTTAATTCTATAGTCTTTGCACTAAAACTTTGGAGACAATATATATTATTTTCATTTTGGAAAACATCTTACATTCGTTGTAGACAATACTGAGCCTCCCTCCAACATTCTGGACCCTAAAAGCATCAGTGACTGAGCAAAAGGAAACAAAATCAATCTGTGCTCAGTGAACACGTGCCAGAACCAATATATGTGCATATATGTGCACAACATCTGGTCTCATCCACTAAACTTGCGTACCTTCATATTTCCATCACTGGCTATGTATCATTGCAACTGGTCATTTGCAAGAAAACTTAAAAAAGGTATTAGCTCTGGAAAACATGATTTTATGTTCATCTATATTGTTTTTGGAAAGCCCTTGTTCAATAAACCTTCAATACAAATTTTTACATGAACAAAATGGCAAAACCATGCAGTCCTCCACAAATCAGAGTAAACAAAGTACAACCTCAATAGACCATAATACTGCAGCATCAGCTGTGAACAAATCTAGGGTGGTAATGTGATTTTGCCAGCATGGACATGTTCCTGGATCAACATCTTTTGTTGATCCTGGAACAACATTCCTGTCCAAAAACATAGTCCTAACCCTACCCATAACTTATCCCTAAAATCAGAGGGAAATGGTAGGCGAATAAGAATGGTGTCAAAGCACCTAACCCTTGTTGTAAGCCTAAACTTGACATAAACTGTAATATTGTCCCTCAAATCTGATTGGTTGATTGGAATGTTGTTCCAGGATCAACAAAGATGTTGAAATCACGTTCACCTAATGATATCATGTACAGTCAGATGATTTACCTAAGCCCACAAATTGAATATAAACAATATCTAAAACAGCATGACATCTCACAATGTGAATTCCTTCAGTAAAAAATGTAAAATATCATCACAAGTGAATTACCTGTAAAAGAGAGTATTAAAAATCTCCTAGAGAAGTAAGTGGAGCGCTATGTTTCCCGTTGTAGGGTGAGACAACTGCACTGTATAATCACATGTTGAAAATCACCATGTAAAAGCTATCAAACATTGTGCTGAAAACAGCTGGTGTGGAAACTCAGAATGTGTTTTTCGCATTTACTGAGAATAGTAAAAACAGTGAAAGGACACTTGATCAAGATAAACATGTTTTAGTTGTTTACACAATGCTCTTATAAATGTAACCAGTTGCTGTATGACTATGACTGGATGATATTGCTGGGTAGTTAAAAGTAAATGCACTTATATAATTGGACTGTATACGGTAACACTTGTTTCATGTCAACAAACGGACAGCTAGATAAATAATATTGCTATTACACGCTAGTTGTTATTCTTATTTGAGAATCTCATCCATTTAAATACTTAAAATGGAAACTGCTACAAAAGGAACAGAAAACAACAGATAAGGGCTGATGGTGTCAAGTGCTAATTTCCTTTTTAAGAGTGCACAATTTTTATATCTATAAAAGTTGTACATACTAAATTGTACACATACTGTACACAAACACACACACAGACACAGACAGTGGAATGGACGAGGAACTTTTGCTGGAAGAGGAGACGTCAAATTCATGGCATTTACTTCAGTTCAGAGGAGGGAGGAGAAGATCCCAGAATAGGAGACTTTGGCGACACCTGTTGAAAAGGACAAACTTTGTGACTCAACTCACAGGGCAGATGAATTTAATGCTGGGTGTAATATCTGTTATTTTGACATTTGTTTACTTTGGTTATTAGGTGAAAACAGAACAAGCACACTTACAGGGGAAGGCGGCTTAGCAAAATTGAGGTGCGCATACAAAAGCACGGCAATGTCATTCTGACTGGCCTCCAGTGCGATGGAGAGAGCCGTGCTGCCATCCTGTAAGACAGCAACAGAACATAAACAACGTCACAAGCCATAATAAACATTTAGTAAAAGCTAAATATAAAGGTTAATGACAAATATGACTGACTACAATAAAGTAAATGTTTAACACTTTACACTAAAGTCCTAAAATTAACTAATGGTTAGCATTTCTTACAGTATTTATTTATCTTTGTTAAAAATAAATGAATAAAAAATACAGCAAAATCTTTGTTAGTTCATAGTTCAAATTCATTAAATAATATTAAAGGGTTAATTCACTAAAAAATGAAAATTCTGTCATTAATTACTCACCCTCATGCCCCAAACCCGTAAGATCTTCGAACACAAGATATTTTTGATGAAATCCGATGTTATCTGATCCACATAAGCAGCAATGACACTGCATCTTTTGAGGTTCAGAAGGGTATTAAAAGACATTGATAAAACGGTCAACGTGACTACAGTGGTTCAACCTTAATGTTATGAAGCGACGAGAATACTTTTTGTGCGCAAAACCCCCACCCAAAATAATGACTTTATTCAACAATATCTAGTGATGGGTGATTTCAAAACACTGCTTTATGAAGCTTCGAAGCTTTACAAATCTTTTGTTTCAATTCAGTGGTTCGGAGCGTGTATCAAACGGCCAAAGTCACATGAACCACTGAAATTTCAAAAGACTTGTGACATAACGAAGCCTCGTTTACTGAAATCACGTGACTTTGGTGCTCTGAACTACTGAATCGAAAAAAAGATTCGTAAAGCTTCGAAGCTTCATGAAGCAGTGTTTTGAAATCACCGATCACTAAATATTGTTGAAAAAGTCGTTATTTTGTTTTGTTTTTGCGCACAAAAAGTATTCTCGTCGCTTCATAACATTAAGGTTGAACCACTGTAGTCACTTTGACCTCAAAAGGTGCAGTGTCATTGCTGCTTATGTGTGGATCAGATACCCTCGGATTTCATCAAAAATATCTTAATTTGTGTTCTGAAGACGAACAGAGGTCTTACGGGTTTGGGGTATCATGAGGGTGAGTATTTAATGACAGAAATGTCATTTTTGGGTGAACCAACCCTTTAACAGATACAATTTTTGATTTTAATCAGTGGCGGCTCGGTCAGAACCACTGCTGCTCAACCCCAAATGTGCCGAATCTGCTGATATCATTACAATCGTTCAGAAAACTGTGCTAAGGCAAGTCTGAGGGTATAGAGAAGAGGAGGGGAGGCAAATCCAAAGCCAGTAAAAAAAAAAAAAGGGCCAATCACCATAGAGTATTTCACTTTCATTGATTAGTGTGCTGAGAAAAAAAAAACATCACAGAAGAGGCTAGCCTTCCCTTGATATATTAAACGATCATCATAGAGACATACAAAAACCTTAATTATGGAGAATATAGATAATGAATATTTGATTGCCAACAAATTTACCAAGCTACCATTTTACTAGCAGCTACAAATGAAAAATGAAAGAAGGCCCCATGCCTAAGTTCAGGCTACAGCAATCAGCTTCACTAAACAGCATTTAAAGGGACAAAAGGATGGATTTTTGCTTCAAGTGATAGGATAGGTCTTGCTGCTTATGTGTCATTTCACTAAAAGTGACCAAAAAAGCCATTTTAAAGCGGATAAGCTAAAAAAAAAAAAAAAAAAAAAAAATCCTCGGGAGAGGATCTCCAGACAGCTACAATTTAGTGTGCCTCCTCTATTTTAAAAGCCCACTAGCTGCCACTCATTTAAATAATGTATTAGTAAATGTTGAAATTAAAATGAACAAAGATTAATAACTGTCTTAGAAGTATTTGTCATTATTAGTTTATGTTAACTAATGCAGTTATTAACTAATGAACCTTATTGTAGTGTTACCGAAAAATTGAGTAAAAATCTTTTAAAAATCTTGTTTAAAACATATGTGGCAAGTTCTTAGAAATTTATTTTTTGTATTCATGTTGGTTTCATTTGGTTTTTAAAAAAACTTTTATACCATCAAGTAAAAAGAAATAACATTTTCCTTCCAAGTGAGTAAGAGTTTTAAAATATATTTTAGGATTTATTTTAGTACTAAAAAAAGTATAAGCTTTTTTTCAAATACCATGAATTATTAATTCATAAATATCATTAGGTTTTTGAGGGGTTGTACATGTGACATTTTACAACTGGAAGAAACCTTGCCTTGTCATAAAAAATGTAATTATCTGATACTGATATTTTAACTCTTTCTACACCATTGACTGAATTTTCCAGCAATCCATGTTTTCACTGATATGCAGTAGGGGGCGCTGTTACGCATCTTCTGAAAGAATACAGAATCTCCAGATCAAAAAACAAGTGAAGCAGCAGCAAAAACAAGTGTTGGCTTACGCACATGTAAGCTAACCCGATCATCAAACATTAAACAGCATATAAATCAAAAGTGAATGAAATGTCAAACCCATGAAGAGGTAACGACTGTGAAAGCTTTGGGGGTGTTGATGGACTCAATCTAGTCCATCTATGTTTTTGATCATCATTCTGGATCTGATCCTTGACAAAAATGTGATTTTCTTAACTTGGGGTGGGGAAAGAGTTAAGAAACTTGAAACCTTGACACTAATTTATAATATATAATAATAATAATAATAATATAAAATGTATTAAAACTGCTTCATTGTTTATTTTTTTCTAAGAAGTAATAAAGGATTATGCTTGACAGCATACCACACTATAAGCGCAAAAACATATAATGATAAGAGATAAAGAAGGAAGACAGAATTTAATGGATGAAAATGGTAATAAAAATGATGGCATTATGCTGGATAAACAAAGAAATAATCACATTATCAGTGAGCGTGGCATCACAGCCTGGCACAGACAGCAGCTGCCGCACAATATCCACGTGACCGTGTTCACAGGCACACATGAGCGCTGTGGAGCCGTCATCATCACGCAGGTTCACCTGAGCCCCACAGGACAGCAGAGCTTTCACCATGTCCCCTCTGCCGTGACTGACCGCCAGCATCAGTGCCGTCTGCCCTGCCTACCACACACACATGCATCATTACAATACAGATCAGACAGTGACTGACACATAATGAAGTAATGCTGATTGACCAGAAGAGGGCGCACCTGGCTGGCTTTGGCATTAACGTCGCCTGTGCGGAGCAGCTGCAGGACGGTTTGAAGGTCACTGTCAGAGTTGAAGGCAGCCAGAGCTGTCAACATGATAGCTGTGTAACCAGCCTTGTTCTGCTTGTCAGCATTACAGAGGCCTGCAAAACAAGGACAGCTGATAAATGAGAGTTACAGATATAGCTCTGTCACATGCTAAATAAAAGGTACGGACATATTTCTGGCCACAAATACACTGTTCAAATGTTTAGAGTCAGTAAGACTTTTAAAAAGAAATGAATGCTTTCATTCTGCAAGGATGCATTAAATTGATCAAAAGTACAGTTAAGACATTCATAATGTTTTCTGTTTCAAATAAATGCTGTTCTTTTGAACTTAATCAGAAATGTTTCTTGTGCAGTAAATCATCATATTAGAATGATTTCTGAAGGATCATGTGACACTGAAGACTGGAGAAATTATGCTTTGCCATCACAGGAATAAATTATATTTTAAAATACATTAAAAAAAGAAAACAGTTCTTTAAAATTGTAATAATATCTCACAATATTACAGTAGTTGCATGTGATCAAATAAATGCAGCCTTGATGAGCAGAAAAGACTTCTTTTAAAAACATTTAAAAAAATCTTACCCACCCCAAACTTTTGAACTATTGAAGTGAAAGAAATGAACACTAAAAGAAATGTAGGCTATAATATATTTAAAGCAGTGTACATTAAATATTAATAATGACATATTGTTACTTTTTATGTAGTTTATTAAATATTGCACTGAAAAAATTAACTGAAGAAAGTTTGTACACCCAATTTAATTAAAAGTAAATCAGTTTAGTTGGGTCAACACAATTTAGTTTAGTTAACACTTTACAATAAGGTTTCATTAGTTAACAACATTAGTAGTTAACTAATAATTAACAATACTTTGATGAGTTGATGTTAATTTCAACATTTACTAATACATTATTAAAATCAAGAGTTGCTGTGAACTAACATGAACAAACAATGAACAGCTGAACTAGCATTAACAAAGATTAATAAATACAAATGTTAATGTTAGTTAATACATTAACTAATGTTAACAAATGAGTTTTACCAATTAATTTACTGTAGTAGGCCTGTTTAACTTAACTTTATTAAGTAAAATTAACATTTTTCAAACTGATTTTTTTTTTGTTGATCCAACTTAATTCTTTTTCCTAATTTAGTGAGGTTTAATCAATTTAAAGACTGGTGTCAGTACTGACATTAGTATAAATATCACTCATTGAGAAAGTAATTAAGCTCAGCCCATAAAGCTGCCCACAGTCTAAACACAAGCACAATGGTATCCAAAAAATTCAAAAACTATTCAACATAACTGACGTTAAACACTAACATGTCTTTCCCTTCACTGAAAAACACATAAAATAACACTTTATCCCTAAATTTACTCTCCCAATGCAGTCCCTTGCAAAGCATGCTGGAAACTACAGATCCACTGCCTAAGGAGAGAAAAGACTCAGTGTAATGTGTCAAAGCATGTGCGCTGCCCGCCAGGATGCTTGACAGGTACCTACGAAAACAATGTCAGCAGGGGCATTGCTCAGTGATGTGAAGAGCGTCACTCACCAGTATCCAGCAGTAGTTTGACTACAGGGAAGTTGGAGTGAGAGACAGTGTAGTGCAGAGCTGTGTTTCCATTGCCGTCAGCCATGTTGATCACAAACTCCAGTAGCTGCGGGGAAATGGAGGCAAAGGTGTCCATGTATGCCTTGACTACTGCAGTGTCAGCAGCCTTATGACAGGAGACTCTGAGCCACTCCTGCAGCACGCTGGTGTAGGCCGTCCTCTGTCAACACAAGAGAAGACAGAAACGGCCATGTCGTGTTCAATCAATGGAAGTGAAAAAGGTGAAGTGTGTCATTTCGGCAGCAACAAGTGGAATTGCAAAAATAACTTTTTTTTTTTTTTTTTTTTTTTTAGAAAATGTGGTGGTGCACAATTTGCCACCACAATGTTGGAGCCAGAACGACAACTGCCCAAGTACTTGCTATGGTGCTATGTGTGGTTACTGTGGTGTTGCTAGGCTGTTCTGTGTGGTTGCTAGGGTGTTGCTATGGTCATAAGAAGCTCAACTCAACACTGTATGATATTCTGATCCCTGAAAATTAATTTATGTTTACATTTTTTCAATGTACGTTTAATGGAGTTTTCAGTCTGCCATACATTTTTTTGGTCTGCTATATGAAAACTGTAAATCCGAATGATTAGAAATATTATAGCACATCTATCCTCATTAATTACCTCAGTTTTTGAGGTATTATTCATGCCTGTAGCACAAAGAGTGTGTGACGAGGTCAATGGCACAGTTTTAGGGCACAGTGTAAATGAATGATGCAGTTGAAGGTACTTCAAATACTAGGGACCCTTTATTTTTTCCCAAATTCAGTTTAATTTTTCCCAAATTCTTTTTTTCTATTTTAATGTTTCTATATTTTTCTGGTTTCATTAAATTTTAAAAACCAACAAATAGCATGTCTAATCAATTTAATTGATAAACTTTTTTTTTTTCCAGAAATTCTGTGTTGTCTGCTTTAATCTTTCTGGATTTATATTTAATACTAATTTATTATCAGAAAAGGTCGGTAATCAATTGAAGGCATAATTTAATTAATCTTTTAAAATGTGAACAAAAAAAATGAAAATTTAATTCCTTTTTGGCAAAAAAAATGTTGCACAACAGAGCTCTGAAATTAAAATGATAACTTGGAAGAAAATTGTGATAGTCCTTAAAATAACATTTTTTAATTTTATTATTATTATTATGCATTTCTGTCACAATTTCTTCAAGTTAAACCCAACTTTTATTTTGAGGGGGTTGTTGTGAAGACCTTTGAGTTTTTGTCTGTATATGAAATGATGATACAATACGATGTACGATACAATACGTCTGTATCTTGATTTAATTAAGTGTACAGCCTTACTTTTGATTTACGGATGGTTTTAAAAAAGTGCAGCGCAGAACGTGAGGTCTTGAGACAAGCTTTTGAGATGTGATGCAATAACGGAAATAATAGAAATAGGCAAACAGCAGAATAGATAGGTGCTATTTTTGACAGAAGAAAAAAAAAAAAAAATCGCACTGGCTATGTTGCCATCAAATAAAACAGTTGTCATGCCAACTTGCTACTGTAAACAGAAGCTCACAATGCTTGCCCCGCCTCTAAGTTCATCTGATTGGTCCACTGTTTTGGAACTGACATTGATGAGTGGCGCCATGTGTAAAAGTTGAAATTCTTTTAATTTGACACGGCGTGTTAAAAACACGTGCGAGGCGCTGCAAAAAATGCGAGACATGTGCCTAACGGTCATCCGCGTCCTTCTAGCGCATTTACATAGAAAAACAATGGAAAAGTAGCGCATTGAAATATAAAAACGTGTTCTGTGTGAACGGGCCCTTATACTGTAAATTCCATTTTTATGACTGGATTCTGCAATTCCGTCTGCGTTTTCCACATTGTGGAAATCGGAAAGTTTCTAAGCAAAATAATTATATAATTCACTATCAAACTTTTAAAACAACCTTAAAGATGTCTTGAAGATATGAACTATGGCATCTATCATTTATAATCATGAAAATACAACTGATGAACATACCGCGTCTTGATGGCTAAATGCATTTGGTTCTCTGAGGGCCTTCTGCAAGGTGTGGAGAGCTGTCATGAGACTGCCACTCAATTCCAGTCTGAAAAGAAAGAGAAAATGCTTGCCAACTTATATAATCAACAGAGATTCTCATAATAGCTTGTGTCACTGATTTGAGTCAAACTACCTGCTTGTTTGTTTATTACTGGGGATATCTGCTGCTGTATCCGTAGCAGAGGATATGGCTATGTCCTGTTTCGCTGAGGCATCAGTAGATTGTGAATGTGTCGCTCCTTGTTGGGAGGTGAGGTCAGCGGTTTTTGATTGGCTAACATCTTGCTGAGGTTTGGCACCGGTGGATTGTGACTGAGTGGTCGTCTGTTGAGCAGCGAAGTCTGACTCCTCTGGCTGGACATTTGAATCAGTGGCTTTGGATTGCTGCACTGTAATGCTGGTGGATGATAACTGGACAGAGTTTTGTTCAAGAGAAACGGCAGTGCTTTCAGAGGTATGCCCTTGGAAAGCGCATTTGGCCTCTGTAGACTGAACGACACCCTCCGGATGAGCCGTGGAGGTCACTGGCGATTGGCTTACATGGTGCTCTATGTCTTCCTCTGCTTCGGGTGACTGGGTGACCTGTTGCTGGGTAGCTGCATCCCTGGCATGTGATTGGCTGGTGCTTTGCTGTGCTGCAGTGTGATTGGCTGGTGGCTGGGCAGTGCTGTGCTGGGGTGTTTGGGCAGCTGCTGTCTGAGAAATGGGCTGCAGGCTGCATGAGGTCACCTGAGACGGCTGTGCAGCAGATTCCGGCAGTTTCTCTGTAGCCTCGTGGTATTCGCTTGCATCGCTCTCATCTTCTGAACTGTCCGAGCTGCTCTCTTCAGAGGACGTCGACTCGTACCTGCAGAGCACAACAGTCCTGTTTTAACTAGATTGTGGCAAAATACTCACACATAAAACCCTCTGAACTTATGAAATGGATACCAAATGGATAATCTTAACTAGATGTATAGTTCCAGGTGGAAACAAAAGTGCTGCAAGGCAGCAAAATAACAGGGCAAATGATATTCAGCATGCATTTTGTTTGTAGTTTAATCTAAGATTTCATAAAGTCAAGTCAGACACCTTTATTTATATAGTGCTTTATACAATACAGATTGTTTCAAATCTGTGATTCAATGATTCAATGATGCAGACAGAGCTCATTTTGGCCATACAGCAGCTCTATAGAAAACAGTATCATTTGTAAGATATAGTCAGTTCACTAAAAATTATAAAGTTTCAAAAAATCATGAGTCAATAGCACATCCAAATGAAATGATCTCCAAAAAGTCTGAATGGAATCCATATGTTAAGAAAAAAATACCTTAACCAAAATGTTTGAGAAATATCAATTATCCTTAAAGGGTCATGAAACCCTAAAACGTGTTTTTTGAGATGTTAATAGAGATGCACATCAATGAAAACAATGATAGCACACATTATGTTTATTCTTTTCGTTTTTCAGAACCATTTGTCCTTCCAGTTTAGAAAGCAAAGTTGTACAAACATTACAAAATGTGAGATACATGAAACGTTAGGATGCTAATACTGTTAAAACACAACATATCTTATGGTTTACTTAATAAACATAATTCTGTATTTACCCTCCATTGACTCCTATGAACTGCAGGTTCTTTTTAGTGGACGGAGAGCCAGGTTCCCCATCAGCCTTTCTCTTCATTATTGACCTCAGTGTGGACTGAGGAGAGGCTGGACAATACAGACAAAGTGGACAGCGTGAGAATCACTAGTTTAAACATATGGAAGACATCTGATTCATTGTTATTACCAGTTATTCAAAGCGAACCTGGTTTTGATGGATCGATTTGGATGGCTTCTTCTGCTGGTTGCTGGTTAATCTCTCCCTCTTTTAGCCGTTGGCAGACAGCAGCCACTTGGCTGCACTTTGTCTCCATAGCGGTTGCCTGGTTGATCACTGGCACCGATTTGGACACTTCGCTTCTCAAGACCTCCCGCACCTGCTTAGAGCTTATTGCAATGGGAAACTCACGTGGTAATTCTGAGGACAAAACAGAAACAGTCTAAATTAGCACAACTGCTAAAATAATTCAAGGGATTTAAGGGATGATTTGTTTGATCTGTGGAACACAAAAGAAGAAAAGAAGGCAGAATACTCATGCTTCTATTTTCAATAGAGTGAACGTGAAAAGGAACATGGTCTAACTCCAAAAATGACAAAAAGCCACTATAAAAGTAGTCCAAATGACTTAAGGGGCAGCCACACTAGTTTTTGAGCATGCAAATTTCTTTGGACACTGCAACAGATGTGATATAAATTTCATGCTCTGTGGTGCCTTTTTAAAAACAAATTCAACATATAACAAACAATATTCAATCCAAAATGTAAAAATACACAACCTGCTCCACTTTACTGCAAACCTGCAGTAAATTTTGTGTTCTTTTACTTCAGCTAAGAGGTCACACTGTGAAGTATCAATCTTCTATTGGTTACATATCTTCACATGATTTGAATTTGCAGGTAAGAGTTTGCAATGCAATGAAATTTGCATGAGCTTGTGGTTCCGCTGTCCCAAATTCACTTGTGGATGGATGGAAGTCAATGGAATGAAAAGTGTAGTGTGACCGCCCTTTTATGCGCTATTCCAAGGCTTCTAAATCCATACAACAGCTTTAAGAAAGGAACAGACCAAATTCTTTCGCATATTCAAACTGGCATGGAGAATAGTTACAACATGCATCAACCATTGCACATTCACACTGTCTTTTCATATCTGAATATACTGTACTGTAGGTAGCAAATATAGTACAGAGGAAGATTTTGGGGTGAATAATAACTAACAAAGCTAACATATGGTATATAGTATAGGAATAATAGGACATAAGTAGTATTGACCACTTTCATGGTGCTTTTATGAGCTGAATAGTATCTGTCCCAGTTTACTTTCATTGTACAGGAAAGAGCAACAAAAATATTCTGCTTCCTTTCCTGTTCCTTTGTGTTTGGAAACACATGAAGGTGAGTAAATGGTGAACTATCTCTTTAATAGCTGAAAGGGCATCCGGAAGTCTCTAATTACATTTGTTGTGTTTATGTTGTTTTCAGTATGTGAATGTGTATTTGGATGCCATTTCATACACACCCTCTGCTGCTGGGGACTCTGCATGTCTTCTGTGGGGCCCCTCCTGTGCAGACACAGGCTGAGCAGGAGAACTGCAACTCTGGGCTCTTAGCAGCTTCCCCACACCCACCACTGTGGGCTGCTCCAACGTGTACACTTGGATTCCCACGGTCCTCTGCTGATGAGGTTGCTGGGTAAAACTGACAACAGTGTGCAGGCCGGCACCAGCCTGACCCTGCTGCTCCTGCCAGCCGAGACTGGTCGCTCTCACCGCATGGTCTACCTGAGGGGAAAGAGCCTGCCTCTCTCTCTGAGCCACTTCGACTTGCTGCTGAGCACTCTGTAGCTCCTGCATCGTTTTCCTCAGCTGAACTTCTAAAAGCCCCACCTTAGTCTTGAGGGCTTCGGTTTCAGGCAGAAGCCCCAAGTCCTCCTCTCGCACCCCTACTCCCACTTGACGATAACCCCTTTCTTCCGCCTCAGGCCCCACACCGACGGTTCGCACCTCCCGCTTTGCACCTGGACGAGCTCCACCAACAATTACAGTCTCCTCGATTTCACATCCTGAGTCCTGCAGGGAGACTGGAGTGGTAGGTGAAAGACTCCCTGTGGCTCTGTTTGTGGCTCCAGCTCCATTTCCTGCCTCCTCCTCGGGTATGTCGATGTAAAGCTCTCCTCGAGGACGGCTCCGACTGAACCCCAGCGTGTGGCCTAGGAACTTTTGGCTCTTGAGTTGCACACTGAGCTGCCTCTTCTCTTCCTGAAGCACAGAGATCTTCACTTGCAGCACCGGGATGGTCTTTACCTGCTCCTCCAGCTCCCGGATCTTCCGCAGGGCGACGGCCATCTGCTCCCGTACATGCTGCAGATGGGCGGGCGTAGGTGAGACAGGTGTGGACAAGCCGGAGCTGATTGGAGTATAGGATCCACCTCCCTGGGCACGATTGAAGCTGTGTGCACTGGACAGGGAGGTGTTGGAGCCGGCAACACTGCTGTGCATGCTGCCCAGGTTCGAGAAACGACGGCCATCCTTCTCCTCCTCCAGCTTGCGGCGAGCATCCAACAAGGTCTTCTCCACACGTGCCGTACTGAAGTTAGGCCTCTGTGAGCTGTGGAAGCCCGGCGCACAGTAGGAGTATGACGAGTGGCGGCTGTCCATACTGGCATTGGAGCACAGCGACTCAGTGGAGGTCCACCAGGAGCCCGTGTAGCCGTAACCACGTGGGAGTGAGCCGTAACGTGGGCGCCTCTGCACTGGAACTTTCTTAATAGTGTTGCCTTTCTCAATATCATTGACATACTTGAGGAAGTCCAAGTCCAGACGGTAGCCGTAGGGGGTCTCTACTGAGTAGGGAGCCTCTTGGTCCTTTCCATGCAAGGAGGGGGGCGCCGGGGGGTTAATCTTCCCTAAGGACAGAGGAAACAACTTCAAACTGCAGGAAATCTTGGTCTAATCTTAGAATCAGACAACAGGAAAAAGAATAAACTTTAGGCTATGATCGAATCAAGGCTTTACTTTACTAGATAGTCTCTTAAGTGCAGATGAACTGGGGAAAGGATAATATATATAAACATTATATTATGTGCAGTACCCAATTTAAAAATAGGACCTTACCAGGAAAACTGGAGTCCATATGAAGCACCTGAGCCATGATTGTCATTCACCAGCCAATCTCTCCTGGATAAGAGAGATAATGTAAGTATTTTCCCTTTGAACTCATGAGATTTATGGCCAGCTTCCAGACTTCACTCACAATTTTGTTCAAAATTGACCCTTTTTTCAATGGAATATTGCAGTATTTATTGTAAATGATTTATCCATGCACATTATAATTTTTTTTTAATTAAAGTGCCCTCGTTAACTTGATAATTACGTGTGCACTGGCACAAGGGCAGGACAGTTTGGTATTGCTCATGTGCGTGACAGGTTGTCTATCCTCCAGCAACCTGTCACTTACATAAGCGATACCAAACAGTGACAATTCAATTGATTATTGATGGACAAAATCAAGTCCCACCCTACATTTTTTCTTCTTCAAGAAGTCGTTTCCCTTAGATATATTTCACAATAGGGAAAAAAAAAGACTATCACAACTTCAGTTTCATGCCAACTTTAAATCAGAAATTAAGCAGCTGCGTACAAATATAATCCATAATCCAGCAGGGGATAAGATCGAAATCCACAGTACTGGCATTGGGTTCACAGCAAGAAAATGGCACTTTAAAGTTTATTTAGTAACCTTTGTAACCTATGTTGGGTTAGAAACTGAAAAATTTTGACATTTGAGAATAGTTGAAATACTGAAATATCTAAATTCTAGAATTAAGATCTCACATAAAGCTTTTGTTTTGACTTCCTTTGGGGGTTCAGGCCTTAATTTGGGCGGAGTGTGGCGGGTCGAACTCCCTGTAATTCATCCCCTGCTTTATCCTCTAACAAATTTAAGTATACTTCGATTTTTACGCATTCGTCACCAGAATAGAACGTGCGCAGCCCGATTTTTTGTAACCATGCACAGTGAATTTGTTTTGCACTGATCAGTTGTTCCACAATGTAGAAACGAAACTAAAGAGACAGAACAACAACAACAATAACAACAACAAAATACTGCAACAACAACAGATCCCTGCATTGACAAGCCTGCATTGTACTGGCGCGTACCGGCCCATTTCAAGCACTGTCGCTCATAACTTCTGGAGAAAAATAGCGCAGGCACTGGACAAAGATGAAACTTTCTAGAGTGCATGTGTCGACCACCTACATTTGCGCACACTATCAAATGGAGTATACTTTGAAAGGCTATGTGTTCGACTGTACGTATACGCTAGCGTACGCATAAAAAAAACAAGTATACTTTGGGCTTTAGACTGTTCAGTTTCTGTTTGTTTCTAGTTCTCTTGTTTGAAGGAGAGGGGAAAGAGAGGGGAACGTTTTCTGGCAGGCGACAACAGGAGAAAGAGCGTCTAGTTACAGCCTTATTAGGAATCATCTGAATACGCTCTCTGTGATTCTCAGAATTGAGGTACTGTAAAAAACACACTCAGGCACTATTGCTCTGCCTTTCTCTCCCACACTTTTTCCATGATTTCTATCTCCTTTATTTTTCCTCACTCTGTCAGCTGATAATCAGGAGATAGCAGCTGACCAGCTCTTTCTTCTTCTGCTCTCTCAGTTGTCTTAACTGAAGAAAGGAAGTCAACCTTAAATCAATTAGTTAAAACGAAACCGGTGCATTACATGTATATGCCTTTCTATAAACATATTATCACTTATTCATCTGTTTTTTTATGTATTGTGCTTTCAGACTGCTCAGCATTGCATCTTTCTCAGCTAATGTGCCTTTTTGCCAAAGATTAACTTTCTAGGTCATTAGTTAGTGGGGTGGGGGGAAGGTGGTACTGTATGCTTTAGCAATCTCTAACACTGGCAGTGCCATGGGCTATCTCTGTTCCCAACATTAACAACATATTAGACCACAGATTTGGGCTACACAGACATCTCAAAGAGAACTGCTGACCGCTCCAGTCATTTCGGTTCATAATGGGAAATTGCTTCTTCCTTGCTGCCTCACACAAATCTTTCCCCTCTCTCTAATCTCATGACCCTCTCAGTCTGTTTATGTTCTTGCCTGTTTCTGGGGAAAAGTAGGGCATACGGAAACACTGACTGAACTGATTTGGTATTTTGAAGACCTTAAGTCGACAAAATGGGCTCTCTGATTGAGGTATCTTTACCAAATAGGGGTAATAAGTTAAGAATAACAGATATACTAGTTTTCACAAGTCACACACTTTCATTAAAAGAGAGATTTTGGGGGGAAAGTTCCCTTATGTTAATGTAAATGTCAGGGGTCAATGCAGAATGTAAAAAAACAGCACTTTAACGGTTAATGAACACCTCAAAGATACTATCCACCTGATTTAACACACAAACAAATTAATTTTATGGTTTGTGGTATAAATGTATGTATTTAGGTTGATTCAGTGATGTTAAATAATATTTCTGAATTGAATAAAACCAGTAAATTTAGATTTTATTAAAACATGCAGAGACATTTAAGTCAATAGCATCTTAATTAGTGGATCTTTTTATTCCCCTGCCACAGCCACAGATGAATGTTGAGTACGCTTGAGAAAATGTTAGTGTGTGTGTGAACACGCTAACACAGATTTGTGTGTGTACGTGTGAAAAGTGAGCGACAGTGCTGTGGTGAGTGCTGACAGGGGGGCGGTTGATGAGCCATAATTAGAGACTTCAGTAAAGGCACACAGCATGACAAATATCCAGCCCTCAGCAATAACGTACAAACTTCTCTGTCTCTTTCGCTATGTCATAAACACCCTTGCTCTCCTCCAACCCATCTCTCTGTCTCTCACTCTTATTTCTCTGCTCTACTATTATTCTAACATTTCTATTATTATTGTTCATATTTAGAATTAAGATTTGAACAAACTCTGATGTAATAAACTTATTTGTACTGCATTGTTTGTATTATGTCAAATCAAGCAGCTTTCTGAAGAGTTACTTTTCTAAGCAGACATAACCTACTTCTGACTTTCACCTGGAAATTGATAAAATGGGCAAAAAAAGCCCTCAATATCTAAAGAACAAATTATCATAGAGGCAAAGGGATGGGCTCTTTTGACCTTCATCCACCTAGCAACCATTCAGAATACCCAAGCAACATGGTAAAAACCACTTCAAACACTTGCACAACTGCATAGCAAAGTGATAGCAACCATTCAGAATGTTCTAGCATTAAGGATGCACGATTTGGGGACAAAAATTGAATTGCGATTTTTCTGATAAAAATTGCTAGTGTGATTTAAAAATTTACATTTATGATTTATTTTAACATTTAAAAAAAGAGACATTACAAAGGAAATACTTTACAAGGGAGATATATATATATATATATATATATATATATATATATATATATATATATATATATATATATATATATATATATATATATATATATATATATATATATATATATAGCATCACAATGACAGTAAAAGCATCTGTGCTGGCACTGGCACTTGTAGGGCTGCACAATTTGGCTAAAATTTTCTGATTACATATCAGTATAATTGTTTAATAATAATCATAATTTAAAAAAAAAAAAAAAAAAAAAATATATATATATATATATATATATATATATATATATATATATATATATATATATATATATATATATATATATTATTATTATTATTATTATTATTATTATTATTATTAAAGAGCCCCAATTATGGATTTTTGAAAATTACCTCTCGTGTTGTGTGTAACATAGCGCCGCTCGTGTTCGCTGTAGACACGGTGTTATATTCTTTGCAAACAGTGACAACTTCGTTGCAGATAAGACACACCGGCTTTGCATTCACAAAACTAGGTAAGAACGCATAGTTGTCTTTCTATTCTTCTTTGTATGCCCTATTTTCGCTGTCAACTTTCCTCTTTAGACTCTTTGATAGTACCATTTTCTCTCACCAGCAAGTGAGAGAATGTTAACTTAAATGTTAACATCACTCTGCACAGGATGTAACAGCGTACCTCCAGCATGCAAACAATAAAAAAAAAAAAAAATGCAGTTTAGTACATGAGGATGCCAAGGAATAATTCCAAGGAGTGTAAAAGTAGGCTACATCAAATGATTATTACAATAAGTTAGGCTCCATTGTGTAGCAAGCAAATTAAAATGATACACATTTATTATTCACAATATGGAAAGAGGAAAAAAAACATAGTTTGTTGAGAGCATGACTCAAACATGCCATTAATGGGCTTATTCAAGTCCTCTTTTGTTTTTTGAGTTATTTTTATCCATTCCGCATCTCCCACATATGTGTGTTTTAGCAAGGCGGCCTGTGTTGCAAGTTGGTGAACGAAGATACTTGCCAGGTTACGTGTCACTACTCTGCTTTATTAATTTATCCAGTGTAAAACCTGGACACCGCCACACAAATGTGGCTTTTTGTTAATGACTGTCCTACAGGATTTAACACAGAATAACAGCTCACTACCAGTTACAAAAGACACTGTAACAGTCTGTCACAGGCAATTCTAGTTGCATTTTTTATTAATTAATTTCTTAAATGATCCTTTGACTATGTTCTGTCCTGCCATCAAGTGGTGAAATTTTTTTTTTAACTTAATTGCCGACCCCTGCTTTAAATGCAAATGAGCTTCTACTCCAAGAAGAGGGCGAAGTTTCAAGAGCTTGTGTTAGCAACAGCTCACGCAGACTCACTGAAAATGTCAGAAACTGTTCAGCCTTTTATGTTCAAACCAGAGTTGGACAATGATGGAGAGACTCAAGAAGAAGTGACAACATGTAGAATGCAACAGGATGTTTCTGAACGGTTAGTTGATGAATTTATGTAGCTGATGTGGAGTTAACTATCTTAAAGTCATTAATTGCATATTCTGTCATGATAATCTCTAAATCGCTCGTGTGGAAACTGTTGTAAGATCCTACAGAGCCAAAGAATATATGCTACATGACGATAGAACAGGTATAGTTTAGTTTAATTACGATTATAACTTATATTGTCATCTTGCTTTTATGACATGCTATTGCATTTGTCTAACATGCTGTATTGCAACAACATGGCCTCACCCCTTTGTTGTATGTTCTTGGGGGAAGGGTTTATGTAAATTTTAGGGTTAGTGATGTCACCAACCTGGGAAGAAGCTCGTTGTAGTCCCTACCAGCCGTTTGTTGTAGTCCTTAAAAAGTGATGTCTTTAAAAGAAAAGATCTACCTTTGCACTGAACTTTGAGCGTCGTAACTTTTCAGATGTTGTTTATGCTCAAACAGCAACATTACAACATAACTAAAGTAAAAAAAAAAAGAAATCATAATCAAGCACCCCTTTAATATTTATCTATCTCGGGTTCTAATTAGGAGACAATGACCATATGGACCATTGTGATGTGCTGCTTATATTTATCCAGCAGTAAAAACGCACATTCCCGCACCCAAAAAACAAGTCGTCTGAGGATGAGTCTGAAGCAACAACTGGTGGGACGTTGTCCTGCTCCACTTCACAGACGATGAGTGGAAGAAGAATTTTAAAATGACACGAAAGTCATTTATGTCACTTCATTCAACAACAACAACAACAACAGCTCGTTCCACACGTTATACATCATTTTCATCATTGCACATGCGCAGAACTTTCCAGTTTCGGTTTTCAATCCAATCAAGTGTTTACATGTCCTCTCAATCAGATTAGAAAAGTTTTAAACCATCCCTTACAATCCAAATGAAATTTTAATTGGATCTGGCCAATTCATTGGCGTGGTTACATGTGACTTTTTTATTCCGACTTTACTAATAGTCTGATTACAATCGGATTATAAGGGTCCGAGTAAACGCAGCTATTGTGAGGGCAAATTTTGCGTAGGGCCATTCACATTGCATTAAGTCAGTTAATGTCGAAACCTAGTTTCCTGACTCTTGTTGTTTCAATGCATTGCCTTATGCTCCCAAACAATCCCCTTCTCCAGCCCACCATGTTCACCCTCTCCTGCCTGCTGCACCGGCTACTACTGCAGAGAGGCATGCGTGCATGTGTGCCGGTGACCTTCCTCCCTCTTTGTCTGCTCATAAACAGTGTCCCATTGACATGACGGTGAACAGTGCACAGTGTGCCCCCCTCCCCGGCAGCGCCCTGCCATTTCTCAGTGGCATGCTGATCTCTACCCTCCTCCAGAAGGAATGTGTTGCCCCAAACCCATGCCCCTCTCTCCATACCTCTCTCCCAACTTCCCTCGCTTTACATTCCAGAACAGCGGAAGTTGACATCTCCTGCCACCAGGGTCTCCCCCACCCACCGCCACATTATTAAGATTAGCAATCAAGGGAAAGAGGATGTAGGGAAATCTTATAACGGCATACATTTGGTGGCTAGTAGGAGTAATTTTACCATGTTCGTGGAGTCAGGAAAACAGAATTCCTCAAAGTTTGTTTCATATTATGAAAACGTCAAATAGAATGTCTGGTCATTAGTTTCTCTCAAGCAAGCTTTCTGAGGAACTGATAAACATTAAGGGGTGTTTGGTTTTGATGCTTCAAAGGTCCCTTTATCACTGTGTGAATTTCAAGGTCCGTTCGCAACAAGCTGCTTCATTTTTCTTGGCTATGACGTGGAATTTGGGATCCTTATCTACAATCCAGGAATAAATTGACTCCTTAAATTCAAGGGCGATGCTTGAGTAATTTGTATCTTGTCTAAAGATAGCAGTTAGAGTTAAATAACTCACTGTTGAAGTCAGTGCGAGATTTTGTTCCGCACCCCAAGTTTTAATTACTTCTTGCCCGCAACTTTTGCATTTCGTCCCGATCCTGCCTGTAAAATCCCACAGGTAGAGATCTATACAGTGATTTTTCAGTCCCACTTTATGGGGGCCCTATCATACACCTGGCACAATGCGACGCCAGGCACGATGCAAGTGCTTTTTGCCAGTTTCAGTTATCATTTTTACGTCCAGCGCCCACATTTTTTAAATAGCAAATGCATTCACGCCTATCTGTTTACCCATGGGCGTGCTGGTCTGAAAACGAGGTGTGTTCAGGCACATTGTTGGCGTATTGCTATTTTGAGGCAACTGAAAATTACTGTGCCACTCACCAACTGAAACCTGGTCTAAAGTCAATGGCGCAGTACTTTGTTATTTGAAGTATGCGTTAGTAATATGCGCCTATAGTCGGGTGCACAATGTGCATACACGCTGCTTGTTACATACAGGCAGGTTACACACGTGGAATTTGGGATCCTTATCTACAAACCAGGAATATGCCAAACATGAAAAATATTAAAAATAAAAGGATTACAATGTCAAAGATTATTATTGTGTACATAAAGATAAAAATGTCATGTCAGACATGCCATAGTGGATAGTCATTGAATGTATCAGAAGGACCTATTTGCAGTAATGATGAATGAAATTGGCTAACTTGACATTTGACTTGACATTTGATATTCAGCAGTATTCTTGACATTTATTCAACAGTGCTTTGATCTGCCTGCATTGGCACTGTTCTTTAAGAGTTGCTGTGCAGCCAAATTATATACCAATTATCACTGTAAAGCTGCTTTGACACAATCTGCATTGTAAAAAGCGCTATATAAATAAAGGTGACTTGACTAATTATTTGACCAATTGTGGCAATACACACATGTATTTAAACTGACTTGTCAGGTTGAGGGTGTCTTTCTTTAGTGTCATAAGTTTTTTTTTAAACACACAACACTTCTGACCTCACCTTTGTCCTGTTTCTGCCTTATATTAAGATGCGTTTTGGTTGATCGGATCACAAGTGGGCGACGCTAAGTCGCAGATGTGAATGGAGTCTAAAATGTCTTTTCAGTTTGTCTGCTTTCGACCACTTCCAAAGGTAGAACGCATTCGACTGGATTGTTTTAGTAGAGTAGACGCTCGTAGTCACATGTTTTTGAACAGACACAAAATACAACTACTCTCCACCTACTGACTTAATGCATAAACATTATGGGAAGCGCGCTAGACAGACAGGATTTAAACTTTGTCGGCTGAAGACCCAAATTTGGTTTGAAGACAATAAATGTACCAAGCACAATGTTCTCTCACCAATTTCTAAGACACACTCACTGAGTTCAGCCGGTCTTGCGGCCGTCAGAGCAGAAACGAAAGCTGAAGCTTGCCGTATGTTTTTGCAATGTCTCTGGTAATGTTCATATATAAATTGCGCACGCTTGTTTTGTCCATTTGATCGAAAGATCTGAAAAAGCCCATATATTTACCTCCCCTCCCCTCAAAGAAATCAAGTGGTTGAAAGTGGAAAAAAGAGAAAGATTAAAACACCAGGTGTAAATGGGTATGTGTCTCCCTCGTCTACTTGTGATCCGATCGACCAAAACACTTTTAATATAGGTGTAAACAGGACGATTTTTACATTTGTCGCAACAGGTAAAAGGAAGGTATTTTCCCTTACTCTCGCATTCAACCAAAAAACATGAATGAAAGAACACAGGACCTCTAACTCACTGTGCTGCAATGATGGTCTCTCTTCCCCGACCTCCTCGCTCTCCTCTTTCGATTCCTGCGACTCTCTTGTGGGTGCCACCAAAAATCCTGAAGGGGGAAAAAAAGATTTATTTAAAGAATGGCTCAAATTGTGACTACCATTGGCAGATACTTTGTATGATTTCAGTCCCACCCTTCATTTTAGACACTCGATGTCATCCCGAGCACAAGAGAAGCCACTCCTTAAGACTGTTGATCCAAAAAAGCCTCTTCTGTTAGAGACTAATTCGTCTTGGCTCTGTATCATCTTTGCTTACCACCACAACACACCCTTCGTCTCCCTCAACCACAACAACATGTTACTTGGCAAATCGTCTGGGAAAGCTCTGCACTGTAAGTGATGTTTTTGGTCCAGAGTTCTATTGAGTCAAACCCAGAGAGACAGACACACCCCTGCCGGACACCAGACGGCACCCAGAAACATTCCAGAACTTTGTGGACCTTCACAAACACTCCTACCCCTCAAAGACTTCCTCAACAGCAGGGCTCAAAGACTTTGTGGTTAAAGATCTACATGACTGGAAAATTATCCTCAAAATTTCATGCAGACATTTCATTTCTGGTCATATAGTGTCAAGTGCATGCTCTTCTAAAGCACAACATCAAAAATGCATTTCTGCAGTCTTAGTGGTGAATTCATATGTTTTTTTATGGAGTAACAATGTCAAAGTGGGAACATTAGGTTACATTGTTCCAACACTTTTGTCATGCCAGTATCTAGAGAGAGAAAGAAACAGAGCTTTATACAGAAGTGACAGCCAAATCACAAAGAGCCATTCATTCAGCCTCAAACTCCACAGCTGGTTCTAATATAGAAATGGGAGGAGCACAGGGAGAGAGAGAGAGAGAGAGAGAGAGAGAGAGAGAAACTGCCTTTAAAACACACGTAATGCTTCTCATTTGCCCACTGCTGAGAAAGTGCCATTCTTTCTGGAAAACAAAAAGATCTTACTGTAACCATAAACTGGTCTAGTATGCGGTTTCTTTTTCTGGATGTTCTCACTACTGGTTTACGAGTAAATATGGTGAAGTTATGGACATAATATGGACACTGACATTTTGTTTTGACCATAAAAAAACAAAAGCAAAACAAAAAAGTAACCAACACATAAAAGAGTTCAGAAAATTGAAATTCAAAATCTAATTTAAATCTGAAGTTGTAGGACATAAAAATGTAAAGCAAAGAAACATCAAAATTTAAAGCCAAAAAACATTAGATTTTACACAAACCTATGGAGTTGATGCAGCTTAAACAGGGGAGAAACCAAATACTATGACATTATTGTTAATTTTCAATTAAACAGCATTTATTTGAATAGGAATCTTTTGTAACATTATAAATGTCTTTACTTTCACTTTTGATCAGTTTAACGCATCCTTGCTGAATAAAAGTTTTTAATTTCTTTCATTAAAAAAAATCTTACTGGCCACAAACGTTTGAATGGTATTGTAAAAATTCAAAAGATTCACAATTTTTTACTAGTGGCCTCACATAACATACTGTAACATGAAGTTTAGTATACTGTAAAGTCATTTTTAAAAAAATCATGTGAATAGTGATTGTTTTCGGATATGCTAATCCTGCACATACAACAATAGCAAACTTTGTAGTGACGCTCAAAAGATTGACACCTAAAAACTACACAATTATGTCTTAGGGCCAAAAATAGAAATGTCTGCTTTCAACCACACATGAAGGCATGCAATGTCAAGCACGTACTCAACAAAAGTTCACAACATTTAGATAGATGAGGAAGATACTGTGCCCAGAACTACTGGAGTGTAATTATAAGGGTAACGGTCCATTGAGAACCGTTGTACATGTGTACGAACAGCATGAGTTCAGGTTCAGAAAGAGTTACAGGAAAGGGAGCTGCAGTTCCCCAAAGACCCAGAAACTAGTCGGTCACTTCCTCTTAGCCGAGGAGAAGGGGAGGCTTAAAAATTAGGGAGGGAGAGAAAAACAGAAAAGATTTAAACAGTAACAGAGTACAGAAAAAAAAACAGTAAATTTAACAAGAAGGAGAGCAGAAAGACCAAAAGGGTGTAGGTCCACGACGGACACCAGGAGAGGGTGATATTTAAATGGAAACGTCTAGAGCAAAAATACTTTAGCAGCAAAGGCAGCTCTCAGACTAAGAAACCCAGCGTGAGTCATTTCAAATACCATTGGCTTTACGTTTTGAGCTCTTTGCTGACCATATGCTGCAAAAAAGCACAGCAGGACAAGACGAGGCTTAAGGAAAAGTTAACTAAGTCTCAGGACTACAGGGTGAAAAATGAACCCAATGAGTCCCAATTGCGATTGTACTCAGTACATTCCTCTGACCACTCAAGAAAACACACAAGACAAAGAGGGAACTGTGCCATGTCTTTGAACTACAGAAGTTCAACAACACTTAAGGCCGATTTAGTCCAAGAATGATAACTATAAAGATAACTACACTGCCCGGCCAAAAAAAAAAAAAAAGGATTTTATTAGGCAAATACCTATGGATGGATCATTATTATAGTGATTATTATGTTTCTAGCATGTTATATGTTTGGCAACGGTTCTTTCAACCCTAAAAGATGGAGTGTGTAGCTTTTCATTTGTTAAACAACCATGTAGGAAGACACATCATGACCATATTCCAGGATGACAATGTCAAGATTCATCAGGTTCAAATTGTGAAAGAATTGTTTGGATTTTCAGACATGAATTGGCACTGAGTTTAACCTGTGTAAGTTTAGTGTAAGTTTTTGGGATGTGCTGGAGGAGACTTTACAGAGTGCTCACCTCTTGCATTGTCAATACAAGATCTTGACCAAAAAATGATGCATCTCTCGATGGAAATAACATCACAACATTTATTTCCATCGAGAGGTGCATCAATTTTTGGTCAAGATCTTGAGATGAGCACTCTGTAAAGTCTCCTCCAGCACATCCCACATCCTCAGAGGTGCCAATTCATTTGTGAAAATGATTCTTCATGCTCTCTGAACCATTCTTTTTCAATTCTAATCTTGACATTGTCATCCTGGAATATGGCTATGATATTTCTTCCTACATGGTTGTTTAAGAAATGAAATGCTACACACTCCATCTTTAAGGGTTAAAAGAACCGTTGCCAAACATATAACATGCTAGAAACATAATAATCACTGTAATAATGATCCATTCATAGATTCTTAAGTATTTGCCTATTAAAATCCAAACAGCGACTTTTTTTTTTGGCCGGGCAGTGTATATTACCGTCCACATCAAATGATGATAACGTTATGTTATATTATAAATTTTGTCGTCTGCTGCTTCAAATGCTTGAGCTTGAGTGGATTCTGATTGGCTGTCAATGTTTTAATGGTTCATCAACTAGAAAATCAAAAACTTTCTGAAAGTGATTCCAATAATATTGTTTCTCTGTTTCGTTATCAATATGGTTTTGGTGAGTATTTCACTATTATCAGAAAATTAGAATGATTATTAAAACTTTAGTTACAGTTATCGGACGTGAACGGACCTTTACTTATGATGAAATCTGAACGCATCTGACTGGCCATTGCATTCATAAGCTCAGCAGAAACATTGCGAAATAACACGAAAAAAAGAAATCTGATGCAACTTGAGAAGATCTAAATTTAATCGCATTTCACATGAATCGCGACAGCCATAACAGATTTAGTTTTAATTGTGCAGGGGCATTTTCTGACTCCATATCTTGAATTTGGGAGGCATTTTTGTACATTTTGGAATACTTCTCTATTGGTGGTCCAGATTCGAACAGATCTTGTTGATATCCAAGCATGGAAGAACAACATAAATAACTCTGTGTGGAGCTTTTGGAGACATTTTCACTGGGTTAGGTGTCATGTAACGGACCTGCTGCTATCTTTGTATACATGAGCTGCTGCAATATCCCAACCAGGACGTTATGAAGAATTATGACCAATGCTGGAAAGCGTCCGCATGCCCTCCACATACAGGGCTGTTTTTTACATTAGGGAGTGGTATATGGAGAAAACGACGGCATCAACAGAAACACCAAGGCCTGAAGCCAAAGCTCAAGGCCCAGGGAGGGGCCTCTCCCTGCTCACGTTACTGCCGGAGCAGAACAAACACGCCGCAATGCCATTGGTCATTGTGCTGACCTTCGACAGGAAACGGCCTGTGGGGTGGAGCTGGGCAACAGGAATCACCACAGACATCCAAATTTACTCCTCCAAATAAGAATTAACAAATTCCTGTGAGAACCAGGATTACGGGTTATACGGAGAAGTTGGGGGGGAATATGAATGCTTAAAAGAAGAAAGAAAGAAACAAAAGAGACACGTTGTAAGTGTAGTGTCATGCAGCAGCAATAAGGTCACGAGTATGTAAGGGGTGCCGATTCATCTCTGTGGTCGGGACAGCTGTGGTGGGGAAACTTTAGGAGTTAGTCAGACTCTGCTCGCTAATGTAAACAAAGAGTAAGGGAAGCAGATTTCATGGGGAACATTCACAGCCTCTGCCATTTCCAGGATCAAGCCTTCTGGAAACCAAAACTTTTCCAGAGTGCAGCTGTGTGGAATACACCCTGACAGAGCTGAATATAACGTTACTATGAAACGATAAGTGTACATTGAAAGTGTGTTGAAGTTTGTGCAGAGAGTTCATTGAGCTTTTCTAGGTTAGACGAGCACGGCAGGCAGCAGCGCACACCCCAGAACACATGTCCCACACATGCAGCAGACAAACACTGAGACACACCTTCACTCTAGGGACTCAAGTCTGTTCTAAAATTTCCATCCTCCCCTTCAGATTAACGTCTTCTCTGGATTAGAATGGCTCTTTACTTTCTGGTGGGCAAAAAATGAGGCACATATTGCATAAAGGAGCATGTGGCTTCCAAAATTACTTGTGCAATGAGCCATGTTCTAAATCAATTACGTCTTAAAGTTGGAAAATGGAAAGCTGCGATTGTCTTTTCTTCTCTGTTGTGATGTGTGAAATGGCTTTTTGAACAATACAAAATGTGGGCAGGACTTGATTTTGTTAATGAAGGAATTGATTGGATGGTTGTAATTTGCTATTGCTGTGATGTCATGTGATTGACAGGTTGCCCCACCCACATACCAGTACATCATCAAAGAAGAGAAGAGATGAGCTGCAAGAGGGGGGAGAAGTTATTTTGAAGTTATTTTTGAACATTGTGAGGGCAAATGCAGATTAAAGGATTAGTTCACTTTCAAATGAAAATTAGCCGAAGCGTTACTCACCCTCAAGCCATCTTAGGTGTATATGACTTTCTTCTTTCTGATGAACACAATCGGAGAAATATTAATAAATATCCTAAAGGTAGTGAACAGGGGTCACGAGGATGAGCTGAAGAAAGTGTCTCCATCCACATCCATCATAAACGTGTACTTCACACAGCTCTGGGGGTTAATAAAGGCCTTCTGAAGCGAAGCGATGCATTTGTTTAAAAAAATATCCATATTTAAAAAGTCATGAGGTAAAATATCTAGCTTCCTTTTCTGCCAGACCACCTTCCATATTCAACGTACATAGAAAGTGTAAAACTCCAGCATTTAAAAAAGGAAGCTAGATATTTGTGACTTTTTAAATATGGATTTTTTTTTACACAAACACATCACTTCACTTCAGAAGGCCTTTATTAACCCCCCGGAGCCATGTGGAGTATGGTTATGATGGATGGATGTGGATGGAGACACTTTCTTCAGTTCATACTCGTTGATATTACTCACTGCCATTATAAAGCTCGGATACGTCAGGATATTTATTAATATATCTCAGATTGTGTTCATCAGAAAGAAGAAAGTCATATACACCTAGGATGGCTTGAGGGTGAGTAAAGCTTGGGCTAATTTTCATTTGAAAGTGAACTAATCCTATAAAAAAATATGATGTCCAAGAAAAAATTTTTTATAATAAACAAAAAAAAACTTTTGATTTCATGGTGACTTTAAGCTAAATTTAACCAAAACTGTGGCATTTTTTTTTAAATGGCCATGAATTTCTTCACATCCAGACAGTGATATCTGGGCAAAGTTGCAAAATTGTAACAGTTTAAAGTTTAAAGTCACAATGTAACGGACGTTGTGACAGATCATTTCTTCACTATTGTGACATTGATCTGAGTGAAATGGATTGATTGAAAGAAAGAAAAAAATCCAGTGGTTGTTGATTGGATGGAGGCAGATCTGACTGCTAGCTTGCATCAGATTTTAGGAAAAGGGTGGAGTTTATGAGGACAAAATGATTGGAGAAGTCTGGCATACATTGCCAGAGAGAAATGTCATTTCACTGAAAGGTCAAATAGACCTTTTTATTTAAAAAAAAAAAAAAAAACAGACCCATACAGAAATATATCCAATGGATATTCATTTCATATGTCAACAAGCAGGTTTAATTTAAATCATTTTAGACTTATTAGATATTCTGTAAGCCTTGACACATTGTTTGTTTGTGTATGCACTGCACTGATTTTGGTATTGGTTTGAATGAGATATTTTTGATAAACTGTTTTATTCTAATTTTAGAAACTGGAAAAAAGATAAAAATTTGCCAATAGGGTTACCTCTAGCTCATTTACTGTTATGTTTCTGTTGATTAATGCATGCTGTCCCTGTCAAATAAAGAAATAAAATAAAAATAAACAACATACAAGCATGTGGTAATGGTAAGCACTCATAATTTTCAACAGCAATGAGGCTTCACTGTCTTATATACTTGTGTGATGTGCCGCTTCAATGGGAACTAATGGGGTATTGAGCTAAAAAAAAAGTTACTGCAGAATGAATAGAAAGATGGTGACTGTTTGCATGCTTGGCTATTGTTATCATTGACAACAATGAATTTAACATCACATTTAAAGTGACAGACAGATTTACACACCTATCAAGCAGAATAATGCTTGCTGAGGGTGTTAAAGTGAACATGACAAGCCATAAAATTGCTGAGGATCATTTTCTAGAGACAAAAGGCTGCCCGTTCTTGCATAGATCCATATATAGAAATGAGTTACGCTTCAAAGTATCGGAAGCATTTCCTAAAATACCTGTAGGAATTGTAGGAAAACTACAAATAGACACAAATGAGAAGACAATTGCTGTCATATAGTGAGATATAAAGACTATAAAGTGAATGTGGAGAGCATAGACACATCTCTGAGCACTTGGGAAACTCTAGAGATTTGAGTGAAATTACTGTAGTCTTTACCTCAGGAAAAAAAGAGGTCTCAACACAGTCAAAGATAAACCATTGAGATCCCATTTGTGATTTTTACTTTCCTAATGAGTAGGCGGTGTCCTGTGAGGATGTCAATCATTGAGTGGCACGCTGAGAAACATCAACAATTAAAGGAAATTAAAAGCGCTCCAGACAGTTTCACGTAGTCCCGTGGCTTAATTTCATTAGCCTTGCAAACAACATTTAGACGCCCAGCGTGTGGTCCACCGTACAAATGGGGTTTATGACCGCGCATTCCTGCGCGAGGGGTGAAGTCGTGGAATTCCACTGCCGCGTCGCGCGCGTCTCAGGAGCTCTGGAGACTAAGCAGTACGATACGACAACGAGCGCGTGTTGTGATCACTTTACAACCTATGTGAGGTGTTAACTAAACATACGACTGGCGAGAAAGAAAGTAGGCTAACCCCCAAAACAAAAACAAAAATCGCGTGGCGTGACTGAAACAACGCGCTAAAAAAAACTTTCAATGGTACAAATACATTACCTGAGGACTAAAGCAATTCCACTGTAAACTACAACTAAAACATAATTTTGCGTAATAATTCCCACTAAAACTTAAACTGAGTTTGTCATTCCCTACTTTTTCACACGTTCTCCATTCCAAGAGGTGTTTCACAATCAATGGGATGCTAATTTAAATCAGACTTGTTGTACAATCATTAAAACGCACGTGTTAAACCCAACAGTTTCTGGTCAAACAAATCAAGGCCCATGAATTCAAAGCCACTCACTGCAGCAAAGTGATGAACATCTGGAAGTCATGAAAAACTCCAGCAGTCCCACCCTCTCCCCAGAGTCACAGCAGTCACGGGGCTTTTATTTAATGAAGAACTTACCCCAAACCGCCATCAGCACTCATTTATCCATCATCCTCGTCGAGCCCATTTAAATGATATCATTACAAGAGCAATATTCAGATAAAACGCATAAAAAAGTGTTCACATTTGACTAACAAAAAGAGCGCGCGCCCGCAAACCAACTCTGCTTCTCATTAAAACAAATGCTTTCTTAAACACTATAATCACTGTTTATTATATCCATAATGAATTGAATATAATTCTACATGCGTGTATCTGAAGTCTCGGATCACACTATTAAAGGCATTGTGCGCGCTTCTATAGATGCCCTCTAATTTCCATGTGCCTATAATAATAGCCTAATAATAATCAACCAGTAAAAAAAAAGAGCATTGCTTTTTTTAATGAACGCATCATTAATAATTCATATAATAGCAATAAGTCCGTTTTAAAAGGTGAATGTGAATCCCCATCACGCATCGTTACTTTGAAACTCAAAGTAAAATCGAGCAGAACAAAGACTCAAGCATCACAACCATGAAAGCAAATGGAAAATGACAATGTACACGTATACCGCATAAGTGCATATGATTTTTTTCCCCATAAAAAGCACAAGGTTGAACAGACAGCATGTGTGTATTATCACCTACCCCCTTCCAGTCCCCTCAGTCGATAAGGCCAGCAGTCTCACTGACAGAGACAAAAACACCGCAGCCAAATCATGAAGCGAACCCCTCCCTCTGCTCTTAAAGAGCCAACACATGCATCCACTCTCCTTTAATCGCATTATCTTCCTCAAATATTTGCTCTTTTTATTTTTCACTTAAATAAATCCTCGCAATATAGAGCATTGGGTCAGTACCACTAAAAACAACAGGACTGCTCATAATTATCAAATACAATAGACTTACGAAAACATATTGAAAATCATTGTCCAGTATTGAATTCATGATTAGTGTGGTTATACCGAATCGCAGTATATTGCAGTTTGTAATTTGATAACGGTATACCGATCTGATGGTGGCATGACGTCATAATGACCTTACGTCATATGTGCCGCTACAGACATGACGAGGACATTCGTCGTCCATATGGGCTGTGAAGCGACATCAAGGCAATATTAATTTGTTATTAGGTCGCAGATGGACAGGCGCGTTTTTTCCTTGTCTCGTTACATGTCAAAGACACACTCTGAACATATGGAGGGCATTTTGAGCAGCAGACAATCAAGCTGTGATGAGATTAAGAGCTGCGCGTGAAAAGAAAAGAGGCTTCGAACATTCAAGCATCAAAAACGATCTTCAGCTATCTATTTTAATATGTGAACTGATATTTTTATATTATTTAGAATATATTTACTATATATAGATAATAAATATATTGTAAATAATATGATTCATATTTATTTATAATACACATACAGTGGTGTTCTGAGGAGGCAAACAATGACCTCAGTTTTTATTTTGAATTTTTTATAAATCAAATGTAAATTCATGTCCGTTACTTTTAACGTTGTCACATTTTCCTTGTTATATGTACATTACATTACATCAATAAAGGAAAAAGAAACCAAATATAATTGTATTTTGTATTTTTACGTTAACAATGTAATTAATGTTCTGTTTATTAAAACCAAACCAATCTCATTAAGTTAAAGGGTTAGTTCACCCAAAAATAAAAAATGTCATTTATTACTCACCCTCATGCCGTTCCACACCCGTAAGACCTTCGTTCATCTTCAGAACACAAATTAAGATATTTTTGTTGAAATCCGATGGCTCAGTGAGGCCTCCATAGGGAGCAATGACATTTCCTCTCTCAAGATCCATTAATGTACTAAAAACATATTTAAATCAGTTCATGTGAGTACAGTGGTTCAATATTAATATTATAAAGTGACGAGAATATTTTTGGTGCGCCAAAAAAA
Organism: Megalobrama amblycephala; assembly: GCF_018812025.1. Taxonomy (NCBI): domain Eukaryota; kingdom Metazoa; phylum Chordata; class Actinopteri; order Cypriniformes; family Xenocyprididae; genus Megalobrama; species Megalobrama amblycephala. The sequence continues at coordinate 37,845,242 of NC_063044.1, read as the reverse complement.
AAACAAAATAGCAACTTATAATATGATGACCGATTTTAAAACACTGCTTCAGGAAGCATCGGAGCACAAATGAATCAGTGTGTCGAATCTGCTGTGCGGAGCGCCAAAGTCACATGATTTCAGCCGTTGGCTGTTTGACACGCGATCTGAATCATGATTCGATACGCTGATTCATAACGCTCCGATGCTTCCACGCCGAACAGTTATTGCAGGGACATCAACTTTACATCTTCACGCCCCTAAACATGATGCGGAACAAAACAAACTGTGATTGGTTGTGTTACATGTCAGTCAAACGTCCTCTAGGGTGGTCCTTGGCCAATGAAAGCTGTGACAGAGTCAGGACCTTCTGCCGTCAGTCTGAAGCTCTGGCTAGTGGCTACACGAGACTAATGCTCAGTAAATACTCTGTCACAGATGCGAAGATGTATCTTTAATTTTACCAAGCTGATTGCTCACTAAAACCCCTGCAGTCATCATGTTTTCAGGTCTTTTCATGTTTGATTTTGACGTGACATAAAATGGTGATATCTAAGTGGGCGAGTTGTTTATTGACTTTTTAATTAGTCTTCCCATTGACGGCATCATTTTGTTCATTCGGAGTCAGATTTATCAAGAGGCGGGATTTATCGCACAAATCAATCATATCCAATCATAGCACGATGGAGGCACTGCCTCCTCTCACGTGACTTTCCCCCATTAATTCTCCATTACCCTCCACAAAACCCACCGCACGCTTTAGGGGTTCTGCTTTATTTCTATGGAGCTCAAGGGAGGCACAAGAGATGCGGACTCCCGCTGTAACTTCACCTGCAGGTGTCGCTGTTGGACAGGGTTCCTTTAGAAAAACGAGTGACTTGTACACTTTTTATTGTCACATTTTTTTAATATTTGCATGGTTTTATTTTTGTAATATGGATTATTTTCTCATCCTTATTTTTTGAGGAAGCACTGCCTCCCTTGCCTCCTCAGAGGAAACGCCCCTGATTTATTATTTACATTTAATGTGTGTCTCTATATCTGTGTTAGTGTGTGTCTAAAATATAAAAAAGCTGCTATAAAAATTAGGAGAAATTTCTTTTAATATAAAAAGTAAAATTGGAAAAGAAAAAAAGGCAAGCATACAAATAAATAAAAAAACATTTTGGTAATTAAAAATACAGTATTTAGATCAGCAATTTGCACAGTATAGTGTCGAGACAGGCAGTAGAGGTCACACAAACATTAAAATAGTGCAAGATAGATATTACAGCAGTCCAACTATAGTAGAAAAGTGAAAGTATTGCTAGTTCAGAACAATATCTACATTCAAAAACCATTTCATCAAGTATCTTCGCAAAATGGAAACATCTAAATCATTCTCCTTTTTCCAGTTTACATACTTGTGCATAACGTGGTCAGTATACATTACATTAATGTGCATTTACAATAACATGAACATTGAAACGCCTTCGTGTCTGAAAGTAGGATTCGGTGCAGCAGTGGCAGTCAAAATTCATAGCAGTCAGTGCAGAACGTTAGTGTGCTCTTTTGTTAGTGCGCTGTGGAACTTTTCCACAGTTAATGACTATATTAATGTCTTATGCTTCCCTCCTCTTCTTCAGTTACCTAAAGGGACACGCATCCAGGGATCTCCACTATACAGTCTTGAAACAAATCCAGCTTTTCTTTGCTTATCAACATCAGTGCTTGAGCCAACAGCAGAATTAGTTTTAAAAACAGTTTGCGCAAATGTTGTGACGGATTGAATGCGTCTTCTCTGAGTGAGCTAGTCTCTGGGCTCAGCCTGTCAGTGGTTAGTCTTAGAAAAGACAGCTTTCACAAACGCTTTAATCCACTGAGTGCAAGCAGATAAATCAGACAGCACTACAAGGTTTTATGTGGCAACACATTCACACACACACAGACACACACACTCACAAATGCCTGGAAGGACTGTAGCTTGTATTATTGCCCTCTTGCTCACACTCACACAAGCGCACGAGACAAGAAAGACAGCACAAACAAACAAAAGGAGGAAGTGCAGAGGAGCATCTGAATGCCGTGTGCTGGCTGGAACCTAAAATTACTGCCAAAGTTGAGCAAGAAGCTAATTTTTCTCTACTGATGGCTACTTTGAGCAGTTATGCTGCGGTGCCCATGAAGATCATAATGACTCTGTTTACATCAGATAACCTCTCAGAGTAAACAGAAGAGAGAGGCTGGCTCAGGAGGGCTTGTGCCTGAGAGAGGAATGTGCAGTGTGTGTTAGTGTGTGGTTGGGGGGGGTTAAATGATGGAGCGGCAGTTCATGTCTGGCTTTACATCCACCCGCGCTCAGCTCCGCCACACCTCAGCACTCCACCCGCCGAAAACTGGACCGACTGAGAGAATTCCTGTAAAGATGAGCAAGAACAGATCCATGATTTGAACAAATCCCATCTGGTGACTCAGGGTCATGAAGCTGATAGTGAACATTCACTACTGGAAATGTGGTTTGGACGAGGACAACCAAAAGACACTTAACAGAACTGCTTTTATTTTAATTTATTATACTATATATTATTTACTGTTATTTTATTAGGGGTTCAAGCATGTAGCACTGAAACTCTATTGTAATTGTTAAAATTTCCAAGGATGAGGATTCTCCACTAAAAGTGATCAGGCAGACCAAACCATAAGTCGTAGGCCATGTCCACACTAATACGTTTTCGTTTGAAAAAGTATATTTTTCTCTCCGTTTTGGCCTTCCGTCCACACTGAGATAGTGTTTTAAAGGTGCCCAAGAATGCTTTTTCACAAGATGTAATATAAGTCTAAGGTGTCTCCTGAATGTGTCTGTGAAGTTTCAGCTCAAAATACCCCATAGATTTTTTTTAACTGCCTATTTTGGGGCATCATTAACAATGCACTGATTTACACTCTGCGCCGCCCCCTTAAATCGCGTGCTCCCTGCCACACGAGCTCTCGATTATATTACAGCGCATTTACAAAGTTCACACAGCTAATATAACCCTCAAATGGATCTTTACAAGATGTTCGTCATGCATACTGTATGCATGCTTCGAATTATGTGAGTAAAGTATTTATTTGGATGTTAACGTTTTATTCTGAGTGAATTTGAGGCTGTCCTCCGTGGCTAACGGCTAATGTTACACTGTTGGAGAGATTTATAAAGAATGAAGTTGTGTTTATGAATGATACAGACTGCAAGTGTTTAATAATGAAAATAGTGACGGCTCTCTTGTCTCCGTGAATACAGTAAGAAACGATGGTAACTTTAACCTCATTTAACAGTACATTAGAAACATGCTAACGAAACATTTAGAAAGACAATTTACAAATATCATTAAAAATATCATGATATCATGGATCATGTCAGTTATTATTGCTCCATCTGCCATTTTTCGCAGTTATTCTTGCTTACCTAGTCTGATGATTCGGCTGTGTGCAGCTCCAGACGTTAATACTGGCTTGTGTAATCCCTTGAACATGGGCTGGCATTATGCAAATATTGGGGGCGTACACCCCGACTGTTACGTAACAGTCGGTGTTATGTTGAGATTCGCCTGTTCTTTGGAGGTCGTTTAACCCTTTCACACGCAAGTTTCAAATATTCTGGCTGACCCCCCAGCGTGAGTTTAAGGCGACCGTTATTTAGAACGTATCACTTTATGGTTTCCATGGTGACGCGTCATTGCTTGTTACGTGACACACCGCAGCACTGTATGAATGATGATCTGCTTTCATTTAATTATTCCTTTTTTATTCAAAATATTCACAAATTTGTTAACTATAGCATGAAATATCTAATATTCCGATTGCCAAATATGTGCAAGTGGATGTTTTGCTGTTTAAACACCTTTATAACGATCGCGTTAGTTGAGCCATATGAGCGATGGGCGCCGCCATGTTAGTTTGCACCGCGCAGAGAATTGGATCTGTTGGATTTACAACCCGTGAATTTATCCACTTCTCCCAAAATACATGAAAGTAAGTGTGCCGGTGAACTGGGGAAGAATAGAGTAAGCTTTTAAGTTACTTTCACAATGTGTATCTGATATGAATTAAACGTGTTGTCAAGTTATAATGGAAAGGGTTGTTATTTCCGCTTCTATAGACATCACTGGGTATTTTACAAACTCTAAATATATTGTTTTGTTAGTACTCGTGTATTTAAATTTCTGAAACCTGAAATTAACATTATTTGGTTGAAAACACTGCATATATGTGATATATGAAAAGCGCTGCGCGCGTCCGTCTCTGGTTTAGCGCCAGTTAAAGCGTGCGCGCACATTTGAATTTGGCAGTTGATCACGTAATGCACTGAACGTTCTAATCACACCGGTGTGATCGTACGCGTCAAAGGGTTAAACAAATGAGATTAATATAAGAAGGAGGAAACAATGGGGTTTGAGACTCACTGTATGTCTTTTCCATGTACTGAACTCTTGTTATTCAACTATGCCAAGGTAAATTCAATTTTTGAATCTAGGGCACCTTTAAGTCAACGAAAATGTAGGTTTTGGAAAACGCTCTCCAAAGCGGATAAATTTGAAAACGCCGTCTTCGCGTCGTAGTGTGGACTGTGAAAACGGAGGCTTTTGAATACGATGATGCATTTTTAGTCATGTGATGCAGTCATATGACCAATTCAGCCAAGACACGTCTCCCAGTCTACATTCTCGCTTGCTTTGGCCACTTTATACTCCTGTGTTACTCGCAGCAACAACTCCACCTCACTGTCGGTCCATTTAAAAAACTCAGTGCCTTTCCTCGACATTGCCGCAAAGTTTCAAAGAGCCGGAATGTAAATAAACGGCTAGCGGAAATGACGCAGGTCGAAGCTTTACTCATGCGCAGTAGGGGGATGTAAGCGTTTTCATACGTTTCAGTGTGGATGAGCAACTTTTGGAAAACGTTTGAAAATGATAGTGCGGACGGAGCGTTTTTAGACAAAAACTCCGTTTTCAAATATATCCCGGATTAGAGTAGACGTAGCCGTAGAGACTTGAAAGTTTGAGGGCTGGTAGTACTCACACTTTCTACAAAAGGGGTGTCCTGGAGGGCCAGTGTCCTGCAGAGCTTAACTCCAACCCCAATTAAACACACCTGAACCAGCTAATCATAGTCTAATTAGGCATACTAAAAACTTTCAGATAGGTATTTTGAGGCTAGTTGGAGCTACACCCCGATCGGCCTGATGGGGGCGCTACAGCAGTCGAAAGTGCAAAATGGATAACTCCTAAATTGTTACGGCCTAGGCTCAAGTGTCTTATATCGTTGGAATCATTAGATTTTTTGAAAAATCTATTTTTGTGAATTAGTCCTGGGTTTTTGGCCTAATCAGAACCAAACCAGTGCAGCAAGATTCTCTGGAGTCTGTTTGTCAATAATTGTCCAAAAAATGGCTATAACTCATGAACAGAAGGAGATATTTTCACCGAACTCAGCACACCTATGCAAGAGCTCATTCTGTGGTTGCGTGAAAAAGGAAGCGGTGACTGGCCACTTGGTGGCACTTTAACAGGAAAAAAACATGAAAATGGCTATAACTACTGCACTGACTTGACTTGAAAATTGGCATGCAGTGTCTTCGTCCATGACTCTCTATGAGGACATTGACTTATCTCAAAAAACATGTCCGCCATCAGCCACTGAAGTTTGGGAAGCTATCAGACAAGGTTAACAGAGGCCAATCGGAACGAAACTCGCTGGGGCTGTTTGACTCACAGCCAGTGAGAAATGCAAAAGAAATCGGTCACCGGGGGGGCATCTTTGCATTTTCACGTGCATAAAGGATTGTGTATTCGCACATCATCGTACCACAAGGTAGAACTCCTCAATCTGAGCAACTTTGCCTCTAGGACTCCTGCTGTCCATCCAATTGTTTGTTAAATATTGGAGATTATTTCAAAAACCAACTCTGGTGAACTAGTCCAAGGTTTTTGGCTCAACTTCGATAACCGTTAAATAGCTTTATAAACCATAAATTTCCTATGGTAAATTGCCTGTATTGGCAGTAACTGGTCCTTTTTACCTCTTTACGCATTTGCTTATAGGCCCCAAAGTACTTGAACCCCGATAATTGCTGATCGCAGCTATATTTATTATTATTTTTTTACTTATTATACACATTAATATTAATTTAACGAATGTAGATACAACTGTATGTTAGTACGATCTCAACAAAAGGTGAACAAGCACAAAAGTGCTTTTGTTTTATTTGATATTATTATACAATATTTGTATTATGTTATTTTAATTTCATTATGTTAATACTATTATTATTTATGTTCATATTTACATTATTGTCATTACATAATTTGAGGGTGAAAATAAATATCCTCCACAACTGACTGCAAATTGACATTCAGATCTGCTTCCATATAGTTAGCAGTGCCCAATTTCCTACGATCCAATTATGGACAAAATAAAGTCCTGAAACCGTTTCACTCGGATATACATCACAATAGGGAAGAAAATACTATCACAACTGAATTTAACATTATTTTTGTTATTTTAACTACTATTCAACTACAAATATTAATAATTATGATACATGTAATTTATTAAAAATGTTATTAATATTATTAGTATTTATTGAATGCTGTTTATGGCTAAGACAGTCTCATAATGTACACATTATAGTATGCTATACTGAGACAGGGTGCACAGATTTTTAATTAGTTTGATGGGTTTGGTTTACAAGCAACCAGGCTGCGATGATAGAACAGGTTATTCTTCTTCTTCTTCTATCATCGATTTCAGATAAAACCACAAAATGTCACAAATGAGTGTACACACTCGAGGGGCTGGTGTTTGGGTGAGTGAGGAGTGTGGCGTTACCTCTGTGTTGGTGTGGTCGGCAGAGGCAGTGGTCTATAGAGCTGAGGGATTTTCCGGTTGATAAGGGGAAACAGAGCTTCTCTCAGTTTAGTGTAGTTCCGCTCCATCTCTCTGTGGTATTCCTTCTGATCTGGACCGATCAGAGACTTGTTCTTCCTCAGAGCATCCTCACACCTGAGTCAAAAATACTGCAAGTTAGTTGGTTAAACAAGACCTGTCAGTCCAAGAACCAGGCTGTCCATTTTAATTAAATGAAATTCAGAAAAGTATATTTTAGTATTAATTTCAAACACTGAATGATTGTGTACAGTATTCATTCAAAGCCTTGGGAAGATACCATGTGATTTGTGGTTTAGGATGGTAATTTTCAGCTTTACCATGTTGGAAATAGTTTATGGTCTTAGACTCGGCCACAGTCTAAGGCTAAATATGACTAGAAGTGTAAAACTTTGAGTTGACAGCATATCAATTTTGGATTCACTGCTTTTTTTTAATTTGATTCAAAAGAAAGATTCTGTTAGATTTGATCCACTGAAAAGAAATTCGCTTCAGTAACATCTTTACATTCTTTTAGACAAATCTCAAAATACGTCTCCTTAAGATGTATCTTAATCAGGAAAAAGAAGTTTATATCATGAAAAAAAAAAAAAAATTCTTGAAGAGACAAAAAAAAAAAAGAGTGAAAAAAAAAAAACTTCCTGCCTTATGTCACAAGTTGGTTGTAAACTAATTTATTTAAATGTGTACATATTTTTTAAAATATTGTACTCTCCTTCAAATTACTTTTGCATTGGCAGGATTTTTAATTGACGCATTAAGAAACTAATCGCTATCTAAAGGTTTCCAATATTGCAAAAAAAGTGAGCATGTTTGTGTGCAAGAAAGTGTCATAAGTGTCACTCCACCTTTTAGTGAAGTCTTTGAAGCAGAGGCGCAGTTTATTGTGATGGCGGAAGAGTTTGGGGTCCTCAGGAATTTCAGACAGGAAGACCTGAGCCACCTCCAGTGGACCCTGTGTGACAACATGTACAGGTTCACATCCACAAACAAGATGACATACTGGAAAACAACAACAAAGTCTATCTATTCTAAAGGTTACCTGATTAACAGTGGTGCCAACACTGCCCTGAAGCACCATCTGGAGCATCTTTGGGTCTGCAGGGTCCTGATGGGTGGCGAAGGCCAGTTCCTGTGTTTTCTTCTGCATATCCTCAATTGCCACCTCCATCGGCATCAGAATGATCTATAGCAAGAAGGAAATGTAGTTAAAAAGTCTGTCTTGTAGCAGTTTACAAATCTCTAAAAGAAAAGCGTCCCACACCTCCTCTTTGTGGATGACATTGATGCGGGTCTTGATGTAGGGGAAGGCGTGGGAGGTAGTGAGGATGGTCTTGCGTTTGTACTGCTCATGCAGGTCGCCGTGGGCCCGACCGTCCAGCGTGAACGGTGTACAGTACATGAATGTGCGCAGGTTATAGTTCTTGTCAAAGTATGTGATGCGCTCCTTCAGCTCGTAAGTGTCAAAGAAAGGCTCCACATATGTGATCTGAAGGAATGCCTGGGTAACATAAACAGCACTGTTCAATATGGAGACCATATGTACAAAACTGCAGTTATAGTGGTCAAAAAGACCTCTCTCTCTCTTTCTATAATATATATATATATATGTATGAAAAAGGCATTCAGTCCTGGACTAGCGTTCATTTCTAACCTTATTGGGGTCCAGTTTGGTCTTGTCAACAGGGTTGGAGTCTTTGATGATCGCCACCACGTCATCACCAAATCGCTCAGAGTAAAATTCCTACAAAGAAAATCAATATTTTCCTTACAAATAATCATATTAAAAGCATCATTTAAGATGCACAGGGGTGTATTCCAGAAAGCAGGTTTGTTGGAAACTCAGAGTTTGTTAACCCCAGAAAAGGGAAACTCAAGATTTTCGGTTCCAATAAAAGACAAAACTAAACCTCTGGGTAATCATTTAAGAACCTAACCTGGTCAGGAGCAGGTTTTCTTTGGTAAACCCAGGGTTACTTTCTGTCATTTATTACTCACCCTCATGTCGTTCCACACCAGTAAGACCTTCGTTCATCTTCGGAACACAAATTAAGATATTTTTGTTGAAATCCGATGGCTCAGTGAGGCCTGCATTGACAGCAATGACATTTCCTCTCTCAAGATCCATTAATGTACTAAAAACATATTTAAATCAGTTCATGTGAGTACAGTGGTTCAATATTAATATTATAAAGCGACGAGAATATTTTGGTGCGCCAAAAAAAACTAAATAACGACTTATATAGCGATGGCCGATTTCAAAACACTGCTTCAGGAAGCTTCGGAGCATAATGAATCAGCGTATCGAATCTGCTGTTTGAAGCGCCAAAAGTCACGTGATTTCAGAAGTTTTGCCGGTTTGACAAGCAATCCGAATCATGATTCAACACACTGATTCATCTGTGCTCTGACGCTTCCTTAAGCAGTATTTTGAAATCGGCCATCACTATATAAGTCATTATTTTGTTTTATTTGACACACCAAAAATATTCTCGTAGCTTTATAATATTAATATTGAACCACTGTACTCACATGAACTGATTTAAATATGTTTTTAGTACCTTTATGGATCTTGAGAGAGGAAATGTCATTGCTCCCTATGGAGGCCTCACAGAGCCATCGGATTTCAACTAAAATATCTTAATTTGTGTTCCGAAAATGAACGAAGGTCTTACGGGTATGGAACGACATGAGGGTGATTAAATAATTATTTTCATTTTTGGGTGAACCAACCCTTTAAATCAAGATGCATTTTCTATATAAGAAAATGATACAAGGCTATGTTCACACTGCAAGTAAATGTGGCTCAAATCTGATCTTTTTTTGCCCACATGTGACTCATATCAGTTTTCCCCATGACAGTGTGAACAGTAAAAACCACATGGAATTTGAGCTTTTCAATTCCGATTTGTTCTGAAACTGAAAACTCAGTTTCCCATTTCAGAGTGAGTCAACTCAGAGTTCAAGTTTTAACTCAGAGTTTGCTGAACCTCCATTCTTGAATACACCCCAGGACAACAAGGTAAACTAATTGGTGGACCACAGCCCTGCTCCTGACCTAAGATTTGCCCCCTCGGACTACAAATAATTTATTCATAATTCATAAAATTAATATAAATTGTAAAGAGTGTGTTTTTTTCTTTATCATTTTTAGAAATGATATAAAACAAACAAAATAAAACAGCTCAACTTTTTCCATGTAAAAAAAAAATGTTTATAATTATAATTTATTATGAAATATTATAATTAAAAATTAATAAATTATTACACCATGGTCTGTCTGAATACTCGATTCTGATTGGCTTCCAGTAATATAACAGTTTAATGCAAAGGGAGTTCTAAGTCAGTTTAATCACCGTACTATATTAATGTGCTGTTTTCATTGAAGCACACACATAAACATAACACCGCGGGTAACATCGCTGTTTTTGAAGTAATTAAACTCACAGCTTCGTTAGTAGAGAGAGATGCTGAACGGACGCAGATACGCATCTGTCATTTCTCTCTCGATAATTAATTTAAATAAATGCCATAATTAATTCATTCAAATGAATGCAATCTCACCGCACTACTTTATCTCTGTGTGCTAGACCTAATGAGTCATATATGACGAAATTTAGGGCTGAATGATTTATTTTATTTCACGCGATTTGGCAAAGGCTGCGGTTATTTTATGCGCAGCTTGTCGGAGCTGTACGGCTCTGTGATCAGTATTAAAAGCTTCTCCATCTTCTCCATCTGCCTCCATGTCGTGCATTAAAATCTTTTAATGTACAGCTAGCCTGTGATTACCCCTTACTTACATTACTACTAATATTAGTAAATATTAATAATTGATTATTACAAATAATAAAATAAAAATATTGTTATTATTATCATCAACAAAGTAAACAACAGCTATTATCATTCCTCTAGACCAGACACAAACCTCCAGTCTATGTGAGATCTCAGCCAATTTGGTGATAGAAGGCTCTTTATAGACAAACTCCTGCTCATCCAGATCTCCAAAGCGGCACCCGTAGAAGCCCACACGGAAGTAGGTGCCAAACATCCTCTATGACCTGAACATTGAGGACAGGAACAATAGAGAGAGAGAAGAGCATTGCGTGTCACATAAAAGCCTAAATAACATAATTTGCTTCAGACACATCATGCCTAAGGACACAACACTGATGGCATGGAGTCTGGATCTGAAAGCGTACACTTGTGCCCTAGGACAGTGCTGACTTGTGCCATTCTTGTGAAATGGCCTTACATAAGTGTGTCAGAGATGGTGAACCTAAGAGTGGGATGGAATGGCTTGAGTTTTATGTTGGGTAACCAAGTTCATGTTCACTCACCAGGAAAACATCCAGACCACACAGGGGGAGACGGATGGAGAAATAAAAAGAGATAAAGACCAGAGACAGTTAGTTTCTGTGGAGGAGAAAATTCCTTCAAACATAAACTGCAACATATGGTACTGACAAATACAGGAGCACAGTGTGATCGATCAGCCTTACCTCCCATCCTGAGCTCTGTGTGCGGACACAGCAGGAGACACATCATCACCGACAAGACAGAGAAGACATCAATCAAACAGCTAAACCACACACATTACAATAACAGAGAGCTTTACACAAGAGCTCAGCGATCAATGTTTGTGGTCCAGATCTTGGCCCAAAGACTTAAAAGCTGTCACTTACAATTGTTAGTTTGATATAATGATAAAGTATGATAAATTACTATTAATTATTAAAATGAAAAATTTAAACATACCTGCATAACATTCGAAACTGTAAAATGACCTTAAAAACTACTAGTTTACAGTTCAGATAATAAATAATTGTATAAAAATAAGATGTATAAAATGATAAAACTCACATTTTAGCCTAATAAATGATTATGTATGCTTTATGTAATTAGTCTGAACAAACACAGCAGATGCTGATTCATGCAAATTAGGTAGGCAGTGCTTATGAAAAAGCAGAAATACAGCCCCGGATTTGAATCACATGAATAGCCAAATTCAATATCAGAATAGTGATTTTTGTCAAAAATGAAGTTTCTGCAGATATGATTGAATTAAAGGGTTAGTTCACCCAAAAATTAAATTTCTGTCATTAATTACTCACCCTCATGTCGTTCCAATCCCAAATGGGACGGAACACAAATTAAGATATTTTTGATGAAATCCAAGAGGTTTTTTTATCCCCCAATGAAAGCAACACTTAGTATTTGCATGTGCGTCGGGGGATACAAAACCTCTTGGACTTCATCAAAAATATCTTAATTTGTGTTCTGAAGATGACTTGAGCGTGAGTAATTAATGACAGAATTTTCATTTTTGGGTCAACTAACCCTTTAATAATCTAATTAAAATATATGATCCCATATGTAAAATCTGGAATACAGAATTTTCCCACCATCTGAGCAATTCAAGTTTCTGATAAGATCAGGATATCATGTGGATAATTTGATTAATTGAATTAAAATTACATAATGCATCAGCTCAATGATGACTCTGTGATTACTCAGGCCTAGTTCAATGTTATTCTGAGTATGCGTGTTGTTCATGGATGACTGATTTATCCAGTATGTGGATGGTAAACTTTCAGCAGCTTGGTTGGTTACCAATTTTAAGAAGATTAGTATTTTAAAGTGATTAGTAAATTAAAAATGGTACATAAAATGATTAATAGAGCTCCAGAATATTTTTCTCGACACGGGCATTTTACCAAACAGAGTATTATGGATGTTAATCTATGTAGGTGTAAGACATTGTATGGTCAAACGTCCTTTAAATATTCTGGTGTAAAGGAGTGGAATAAGCTGCCTTTGGATATCAAGGTACTAACAGACTGTGATGGTTTCAGTATAAGAGTGAAGAGACTCTTTTTATATAGGATGTCTAATGGCGCTTTTCCACTGTGTGGTACAACTCGGCTCAGCATGGCTCGCTTTACTTTCGGTTTGCTTTTCCACTGCAGTTTAGTACGGTTTTAAAGAGGGTGGGATTATAGACTGATCGTTATAGCTGGATCCACTCTTCGTCTACCAACAAGAGAAACGTCAGCACCTCGTCTACTGACCACAATACAGCCATTTATTTTTTCATGTTGCGTGAGATGGTCGTTTACAGCAAATTGTTTAAAAAAAGTCAAAAAAAATGATACTGCGCTGGCTGTTATTGACTATTCAAATCTAGCGGGTTTTTGCGTCTGATGTTTCAAATCCAGTGACGCTGGAAGTGACGATTCTCTCTGACCACACAGTGATCTGCAGTGTTTACACATCACATTTTAGTATCGGTACCACTGCATGGTACGGCTCGCTTAAATAGTACCACCTCGGTTGAGGTTTCAAGTGAGTCGCGCCATGGCGCACCAAGCAGTGGAAAAGCGCCATTAGAATGTATATGGATTTTCTTTTCTTTCTCTTTTTATGTTACTTTTTATATAAGTGGATATTTGTTTGTATGTAATTAGGGAGGAGATGCAAGCCAAGTATGATCACAAGTATGACATTTTTAAATCAAGGACAACAAAATACATAAGTTAATGCAACTTTTATTTTGTTATCCTTGACATGAAAGTTGTAACGTAGTGTATTGCTACTTTTTGTGTCAAAAAACTCAACTCATTATTATTTACTACTGTGGTTCTATACTGGACAAAGCAGCAGATAATTTAACTATAAAGGACTTATATTTATTTACAAGAAATAACAGCGGCCTATTTATGAATGTACAATGAATATTACTGAAATAGCCATTCAATAAATTGCCTCTTGAAACAGTGTAAGATTGTTTGGAACTTGTTATAGACATGACTTCCTGTGTCAACAAACCTGATTGTATACTTTGTTGAAGGCGTCCTGCAGTTTGCCGTGGACAGAGGCGAGCTTCTTAAAGTCTCTGTTGGCCTCATGAATAGGACAGAGGATCTTATAAACCTCATTTATGGCCTCGTACATGGCAGCCTAGAGGAGAGACAGAAACTACAGTCAGCCTTCACTGCACTAATAGTTAATAATCCCACAAAAAATGTGTGGTGCTGACTTAGATACAAGTCTAAATCCCTTTGATTCCCTTGGATTCACTCAGTTTCCATGACTATGGGGGGAGTGATGTGAGCTCTCACCATGTTGAAAGAGGCAGCTGCTTGCTCCAGAAGTCCCACGAGCCCAGACTCACTGAAGTACTTCCCTGAACAGATGCCCTCCTCTTCTGGGGACAGGATATCATCAGACACTGCCGACTCCTCCAGCACATTGGATGAAATACTCTGTGAAATTCAATTAAAATGTCAAAGATGCAAAAAAAATTTTTTTTCTTCAAATTTATTCCTCTCAATATATGAAACATTTTTATATAATGATTATTTAAAAAAATATATATAAAAATAAATTTGTTATTATTAGTAAAAATACTGCTGTGATATTATGACAGAAATTATACATTGTCATTAAAGTAAAATTTTATTCATATATATATTTTTTTTGTGTGTGTAAACAAAACATTTTACTGTAAAATGTAAATGCAGTAATTAGCATCCCAATTAGTTCCCCTCTCACCAGTTAATTTCCATGACTTTTTCAGTTGTTAATTAATGAAAAGTTCTACCAAATTAAACATTTTAGAGCAAACCGTAACTATAAAAATGTATATTTGCTAAAGAAATTAGATTTTTCAATGACCAGATTTCGTAAATTTTTTATGACGACATTTCCAGACCTGAAAAAAAAAAAAAATAAATAAAATAAAATTCCCTGATTTTTCCACATTTTTCATGACAAACCAGTGTTATTTCAGATTTTAGTATTATTAATATATACACTATTGTAATATTTTTTTATTATTTTAAATTTATTTTTTTCATATTTTAGTTTGTTTTAGAAATTGTATGTGCTTTTGTTATTTTTATTAGTTTTTTTTATATTTCTATACACAGGGTTCCCATTCTAAGCCAAATGTCAAATTCCCTGACTTTCACAGACTAAAAAGCTGAATTTCCATGACCCATAATGAACGGAAAAACAGGCCTCTGTTGTGCTGAGCACTGAGCAGACAAAAATCAGCCACAGACAGCATTTTAAATCCATCCATTTGCAAGCTTTATTTGCTTGTTCAAAGACATTTTTAGTACAAAACTAAATTAAACACTCATACACATTACTTTTCTTTTGTGCTTTTTAAATGTGCTTGTTAAATGCACTTTGATATTTTTCTGTGCTCTTTCTACAGAAATGAATTTATAGTTTTTTATGCTTTCAGGGGTTGAACGCTTTAGAGGATTTTCTGTGTCTCAAGTGTATCAAGTTCATCATTCAGTCTTTTGATTTCTTCACATTTAGTTTTTGCAGACTGTCTTAGATTGTTTGACACTAGGCTATTTCTGTAAATGGTTATGATTATTTAAGTCTGAAATAAATAATTAATAATTATTAAATAATTAAGTCCCATAATATTTTTCCTTCAGAAGTAATGTTGGTAGTTCATCCAATGTGCATTTATTAATTTATTTATATTTATTCATTCTACCGTTGGTGAATAAACGAAGGTAACGTCCACGCACAACCAATTTGAAAATTCTGTGCGACTGCCAATAGGGGGCGAAATGCGACAATCGTGCAGTGAAAAGGCGGCTTACAAAGCTACAAGATGACAAAATCAATCATAAATCACAGCCAATCATAACAGCATGTGGGCATGCTCTGTTCGCAGCTAAACACGAAAACCAAACGAAATTAAACAAAATTCAACCATAAAACATTATTCAAAATACATATTCAGTGACTGATACAATCTGTCATGAAATACACTTATTTGAGCTTTGCTTAATATTAAAATGGTTTGAGCTTGAATATCATTTTGCATGACTTTAATAGCCACTATGAGAGCAACAATGGATAATTTACCTCAGATTTTGAAAAGAAATAAAAGGAAACAAGAATGTTCAAACTGTAATAAAGTAATAAATACATTTCTTTGTGCATTTATGTCCTTGTTCCCTCTCTATGACCTGAACTATTAGCTGCAAAATCCCAGAAATATAGAGACCATTTCAAAAATAAAAACCTTTGTCGTGTCGCGGCTGGTTAGGACAGTCTTTGAATTGGTCATTTTGTAGCCAAAGCTCTTAAAATTTACATTTTCCTGGCATGTTTGCCTTAGTTAACAGGTACAGGTGACTGCATTTGACTTAAGTTGACGAGCGGGAAGGGAATAAAATGCTGCTGAAAAATAGCCTAATCATAACAATACGCAAAAAACACGTGAAACAAAGCAATTAAAAAATGCGCTATAGAAAAATTACATTTTGATAAATGGAAACTAAAATTTAAAGAGACAAACAAAAAACAAAAATCCCTGATATTCCATGACTTGGACAAAAAAAAAAAAAAAAAAAAATAGAATTCCCTGACTTTCAATGTCTGGAATAGACCTTTTAAAATTCCATGATATTCCAGAAATTCCATGACCCATGGGAACCCTGTATACAGCTTCATTTTTAAATTTTGGTTTGTTGAAAATGCAACATTTGTAATGTAAAGTTTTATTTTAATTATCAAAAACTATTTTAATAATAGTTAACAATACAACACTGGCCCAGACAAAATATTTTAGTATTTTAACAATTTAATTTTAACATTTTTCTTTAAGCATTTGATGCTTTTTTTTTTTAACAAGCCTAATTAATACACACACACACCATTTACCTGGAAGGACACACAACCGATGGGGAGGTAGCGGCAATCTTCAAGCATGTTGAGGTACTCTGCCACCAGGGCGGCACTATGCACCAGGCAGTGTGCTGCCTCCGCGTGGTTCCCTCTCTCTGAGTGTTTCCCTGCCATGTTCTGCAGCCAGGTGAGTCTCAGGTCTGGAGAGTTCTGATAGCCCTTAGCAATCCTACATAAAGAGAAGAGCCACTTTCACATACAGCACAAGAGCCACATTAGACATCCTTTGGGCTTTATGAAGAGAGAGCACTGACCTGTACATGAGGTCTAAGAGCATCTCCGGGTCCTGCTGGTGCTCCTTCATCTTCACAGTGTCAGTGAGAATCATGTGGAGGTTGAAGACGAGATCCTGTACCTACAGAGATGACAGCAGAACATTAGCGACTCACCTAAATAGTGTATAATTAAAGCCAGACGCTTAAAATAATCATCATCAGACAAATAGTTTATCCAACCTTTAAACAAAATTTAAAAAATATTTATTTTTTAGATTTATACTAAAACGAAACTTTTACTTACTAAAGAAAAATCAAATGTCAAAAATCAATCAGAAGACATCTAGTAGATTGCATGCAACAGGTTTTTCAGCAAAATTAAGATCATGTTTATAATTTAGAGGCCTTAGAAGTTCATGTATTAAATATGATACAGTATAGACCTTAGTCAGGTTAGATGCCATATCGAATTTAACACAGATGAAAACGAAGCTGTGAGGGATAATCTTACAGTCTTAACAATGGCACGCACTGTATAATGGTCCTAGATCATGTCATTTTTATAATTCACAACTTAAAGGGCACAGTAGTGGTGGCTTTTGGGTTGACATCCCCTGTGGGATTCAAACCAACAACCTTTTAGCTACCAGCCCAGATCCAAGAGTTTAATACCTGCTCAGGGAAGGGGGAATCTCTGAGCTCCAGGTCATCCTCGGCATACGTGAGAATAGTTTTCAAAGAGCGCCGCAAATGCTCTTCGTTGAAGGTCTGAGAGGTTCCCACGAGTGAAGACAGAGACATGGTGACCTGCATCTTCACACGGGCAAAATTCTACAGATCGGGAGGAAAGACACGGGAGTTGGTTTATCATGTTTCTCCTTTTTATCTAGGAAAAGCTGAATCAAGCATAAGAGTTTAATGTGACATTGTGCCTTACGTTGCCGATCTCAAAGTTCTGTCTCATGAGCAGATAGAGGGAGGCGCTGGCGTGGCTGCGTACGGAGCTCACGCTGCTGCTGCAGTGACGCAGTAACCGCAAACACAGATCTGCACACAGCTCAGTGTCCTCCTCAAACAACATCTCTGGGAACTACAGAAACACAAGCAAAGCTTAGCTTCTTCCACAATTTCCTTTGTGATCTATGTAAAATAACAGGTCATATGTTCACAGAGCTGACCTGAACGACTAAGAAAAGTCTCAAAGTCTTAAGTTAGTCTTATTTCATGACAATGATATTCACGACACAGATAAACAGCATTAATAACTAGAGATTTAAACTGAAAGTTCTGGCTGATAAATATTCATTAAATGACCAATAACCAATAAATGGCTGAAATTCAAATTCTATAGTATTTTGTCTAATTGGCCATATGCACTGTTACTTCCTGGTTTTCGTTAAGCCAGCTCGGGCATTTCCGGTGAACTGTTAGCTGTCATTCTGTACATCATTTTATTCAATGAATCTAACTAACGTGCACAATAAATCTTTAATTTACAGTGTGTTGACTCTTCTTTTCACACGAAAGTGTAAAAACTTAAGGTCGAATTGAATTTTGCCAAGGAGGAAGACTGAGACACGTCTTTTTTTTTAATGTCGTCTTACATTTGAAAAACTAATTTAACACCAGGCCTGACTATTTAAGTGACTATATTCTGATTATAAACTAAGTATTACAGTTTTGATGCTGTTAAAGCTACCTCAGGACATTTTGAAGATACCGACACACCAACAAGTGACATTTCACCAGAAGATTTCCAGCTAGTTTATATTATTGCGGAAAGATCTTAAGAACGTTCCGTGCATATGGTCAATTCCCCTGGTGCAGGATGGGTTTTGCACGAATGTTCAATACTCAGGATTTAGGGTTAGCCAGCACCACTAACAACAGACACAAACCTTATAGACCAAAGCTCTCTGTGTGCTGAAGCAGTGCTGCAGGAAGAGGGCGCTCTGGTTTCCTGCCATACTGTGGAGAAGGACTCTCAGCACACCACCCAACACACTCTCCTTCAGCTCTGACATCACCACCGTCTGATGCAAACACACACACAAGCACTTTAAAATTACTGTATAAGAAAAAGACACATATGTCGCAACACATGATATTTGTAGTAACTCCACTCAAATGCGAGCAACAATGTCTCCTTTACTTTGACGATGATCTCCAGTGTGTCCAGGGATATGAGAGCAGCTTCTGTTGCCAAGTTTCCATCCACTACCGACTCCTGCTCCACCTCTGCCTTGGTTCTGCGCAGAGACAGTGTTTACAGTAAGCTATTCATAGTGCCCATCTGACACACACACACAACTGTACGTGTACCCTGTGATTATGTGCTTCATTAAGTCGACGGACAGTTAGAGCAACGCCATTCAGATGTCCAATGAAACTAAACAGCAATGGAAAGATATTCAAATAGCGAGAGAAGGGGAAAAAAGACACACTTGTCCACTCTGTCTGCATTCTGTCTCCAGTGAGTGACGTTTTTCCTCCAGCGGACATTCTCCTGACCTCCGTAAGGACTCCGTTCTGTGGAACGCACAGGATCAGTGATGAATGACAAATTCAATGCTTCAACATTTACTTCGGCACAAATACCAACAGAGCATCTGTCGTACCTCTGCAGCGGCGGACCATCTCCTGTCTTGCTCCGATGGTCCCGAGTATGGCCTCCTCCAGACGGGCCTTCATGTCCTGAGACTTTTTAAAGGTCAGACTGTTGATCCTCTCCAGGGTCTTCTTCCCCTGAGAAGAGGCACAATGAACCAGATGATCAAAACATGTTAACATCAAAAAACGAAAGTTTACAGTATAAAGTCAATATTCCTGTGGTTGAACAGAAAACAACTTTCCAAAACAAAGTTATTTTTGTGAAAAGGACCATGTCATTTTTGTAACTTATTATTGTTCCCTCTGTGGTCGACTTACAATAATAGTAAGTTTTTGGACCACAAATAGTTTTTCCTGATCATTTTCCACCTAAACAGGATGTTTAGACATTTTTTTTTTTAAACTAGCCCATTCTCAATAACAGCATCTTTGTAAATTCATACACTGTGGCAGAATCAAAAAAAAAAAAAAAAAATCCATGCAGAAAGGTGCCACTCAAACAACTACTCCCCGGACCAAGAAAAAAAACAAATGATTTAAAAAAAAAAAAAAATGTCATGGAAGATATGCAAAGTGGCAGGTAGCCAGAAACTGCACAATGTTTGTTTGACTTTCTCACATTTTACTCCTATTGTTTATTTGGTATTTAAGATATAACAGTAACAATCCTACTTCCTCCTCATTACCACACTTTGACTGGACAGGCCATGTTTCTAAACACCAAATAGTCATTATTGAGACTTGGGATGTGCCCGAATCCGAATACCTTATTCAGAAAGGCATGGAAAACGGATAACGCATTCTACGGAGCCCCTAAAGGGACATGGTTAGGCTTTCTGCCGTTGTTGGTTACATTACATTGCTTGCCACCGTGGCACCGCCCCCACTAGAGCTGGGACAATACATCGATTCTCGATTCACGATACAATGATTCTGGCTCGATTCTGATATTTTTCAAATGCATCTCGAATCAATTCTGAGCTTAGCTTTAACAGTAGATGGAGCTCTAGGCTAGTTTTTAACTGCACACTCAAATGCTCATGAAGAAGAGTGCTGGAGAGCGCTCGTAATGCTTTTATGTCATGAGATTAATGTAAACACAGCCCACTGTGAACATCCTTGTAATTCGTTTCAACCTTTTCCAACTTTTTGAATGACTATTTTAGGTTTAAAGCTGCAGTCCGCAATTTTTGGCCCTCTAGTGGTTAATAAACAGAACTGCACGCGTCTTGTGGAGGAACATTGTAGCCGGAGCTACTTTTCTCCATGTCTATCTATGGCGAGTCACGCAGTTACTGTGATACTCTGCGGCGAGTCCCACCAGTCCGGTCTGAAATATACTGAATATAAAATATAAACGAATATAATATATCCGAATATAAACACTTATTATAAGTGTACCATAATGATTCAGGGTAAGACAAAAACACGGTTTGGAAAATGGATTCATGTTGTACATTCTCATTATATCATTTTTGTAAATTTTGAACACAAAAAACGTTGCGGACAGCAGCTTTAAGTGGTATGTGTAAAGAAACTGAAAGCAAGCAGAGTACGGGTGTTTCTATATCACGTAGTGCCATTTGCTGTTAAAAACTAAGCTCAGAATCGATTCGAGAGAGAATCGTGATACATTCGGAAAATATCCAGAATCAGTGTATCACGGACCAAGAATCGATGTATTGTCCCAGCCCTAGCCCCCACTGTTGGTTTTGCTATTTTATAGAAATAAAAATCATTTAGGTTTAGTTGGACAATACACGCTACAATTATAAACTGAAAGCGTCTGCTCTTCTCCATACAGCACGAGCTGCAGAGTCGCAACAGGAGTCAGATTTCACTTATGTGATGAGAATAAGGAGATATGACCGACTCTGAATTTTGGTGCGCAACAGACCATAAAGTGTCACTGACAAATATCTTGTAAAATGTGCGGTCAGTACTAGTTTGAATAAACTATCTTTTTGGAAAAGAGAGGACATTCTGAGTTCTGAAATATGCAGCATCACCTTAGTTCAATGAACTCCGAACTTAAAAGAAGAAGTAAAATGTAAAATATTATGTAAAATTATGTTGTACGACATTGTACGTCTCATTTAGCTTCAATAAATATAATAAATATATTTATATACACTGACATTGACAAATCCATATTGATCCGCTTAATTTAAAAAGATGAGAGGGGAATGTGGATGTACCTTGTATTCGAAACAGGACAGACAGAGATGAAGAAGATCAAGCAAGCGGTTGATTTGTGGCACAGACAGGTCTGACACCCATCGCTCCAATAGTCCTGCATCTGCATTTTTCAACACCCATAGGAAACAAACCAGCAGCGTCCTGCTGCACTCTGCAGAAAGGGCGCTACACTGACGGCCCGCCTGATGAGGAAACAAACAAAAACACATTTACACTACACAGAGAAAAACACAACAAATCCCGGCCTGATTAGACATCACATCCGGCAGCCTGTTTGGGACAGGCATATACAGAGGATGTCCTTACACACCCAAATGTATAATAAACACTCAGACACCCATGATGCTCATTTCCTCAGCCATATGCTATCCATTAATATTCACTAATGGACAGGAAACCATGTAAGATGAAAAGGTACATAATAGTTCCCCCTCTCGTGGAGGAGAGCAGTACTGCAGCAGACAGAATGAGCAGGAGAGTATGTGAAGGGCTCCTCTAGTGGTGAAATTAAGACACTGCAGCTGTGACCTCATTGGGTTGAGTGTGAGGGAAAATTCCAGAAGACCATGGAACTATCACAAGTAATTCTATTTCTGCTGTGTCTTTTCTATTTATTCCACTAGAGCAGCAGCATGGGAAAAACACAAAAAATAAACTGTCTGTGCATAAATATAGCTTATTTCTGAAAAGTGAAGTGTTTTGATCAAAAAAAAGAAAAAAAAAAAAAAAGAGGTGAGTGATGTGAAATTGGGAAATATGTCTGGGACATGCTGTAAGTCAGAACCAGGTGAACTGAAAAATACATAACTGTTCAAAATGTTTGGGGTCAGTAACATTTTTTGAAAGAAATTAATACTTTTATTCAGCAAGGAAACATTAAATTGATCAAAAGTGACATTATTATGTCACAAAACATTTCTATTTTAAATAGACACTGTTCTTTTGAACTTTCATCAAAGAATAAAAAAATAAATAAAATAAAAATTCCACAAAAATATGAATCAGCACAACTGTTTTCAACATTGATAATAACAAGAAATGTTTATTGAGCATCAAATCATCATATTAGAATGATGTCTGAAGGACCATGTGACACTAAAGACAGGAGTAATGATGCTGCTTTGACATCACAAGAATAAATAACATTTTAATATATATAAAATAGAAAACAGTTTTTTTATTGTAATAATATTTCACAATATTTCTTATGTCTTACTGTATTTTTGATCAAATAAATGCAGCCTTTTGTGAGCATAAAAGACTTATTTCAAAAACTGCAAAATTCTGAACAGTAGAGTATGTTCTCAACCTTCATTCATATTCATAATATGATTTATTAATTCATAACAAGATTAATAGAGAGCAGGTACTCACCACTGACGGCAGAGTGAAAGGATTGGCTTTGGAATGGGGGAGTGGTGAGCCAGCTATCGCCATGGCAACAGACTGGCTGATGGTGCCGTTGTCTGGGTCGTTATCGTCAACGAGCGCCGAGGCGTGACGTACACGCTGTGGGGACATGTCTGGGACACACAAAGGTGGAGAGATACAGATCTTGGCTGAAATGGGACTTTTGTTCAGTTTTTAATAACTCCACAGAGCTCTGACCTTTGAAAAACTATTCAAGTCATAAACAAAGTGTTCATATAAATAACCGAAGAGATAAGCAGTCTGGTCTATTGTTGGAGCTCGGCCCAAAGGGCTTCACTAACCGGTGAAGTCGTGGAGAAGGGGCAGCGTCTCCATGACGACTGGGATGAGTGGCAGGTAGAGCTGGGCGATGTGTGAGCGGACCTGGGGGTCTGTGTAGCGGGGGTCCGCGTCATGACTGCACAGCAGAGAATGCAGCGCACTAATGGCCTTCTTGTGAAGGAAGAACACACTGAGAACGAGAGAGAGGCATGAGCTGTGTGATTACAGGTGTTAGAGGCTTATTTATAAGTGTCTTGAAAACAAGTCAAAAACAGGTTTTTTTTTTTTTTCTGTGCTAATTTAAGGGCGAAATATGAAACTAAATGAATTCAAACATGGTAAAACATGCTAATACTTGTAAAAAAACACTTGTTCCATAGTTTGAACTTTGTTTCTTTTTTAATGTATGCTTGACTGTTTACTTGAATCATTGACTTTGACAAAACTGACGCAATTAAAAGTCATCAGTGTATTTCTTTTCAGGCTGGAATACACTACGAACAGATTTTAGGCATCACTAAAGAGGACTAAACTGAGGATCACACACAACCACACTTTCAAGTCGTTCTGAATACTACAAACTGCAAAAACATGCGGCTTGCTGCTAGGAGATGTGTGACAAATGAAAACAATTGCTGCGTCGCATACTGTCTGAGTTGGTACTACATTTGAATTTGAACTTTGTGACATCCTACATAGTAAGAAGAGACATATTACATCCAATATGTTGTTACTGTCATGTGACCTACAAGCATCAGTTGCGTCGCTTCACTGCCATTAATAAATCCTCTCCAGTGGCCTCTTGGGATAGTAAAGTGTCCGTCGAATGCACACTTCAGATTCTCTGAAGTAGTAGTACATCATCCGGGTACTTCTCTCCTACTGTTTTTCGAATACTATGTATTCGGACATACTACTCTGTTTTTCATATACTATATAGTAGGGAAGTATTCGATTACAGAAGCAGCGAATATGTTTTCTAAAATTGGCCCAAATTATCAAACATGTTTGATCTCCTCTGGCTAGATGGAACCATAGTACAAACGTGATCATACACTACGTGACTTTCTGTGATATTGGTCAACTCGGACTGCAGATTGACTATGGCCGTGTCCAAAATCGCCCCCTATTACCCTTAAAAAGAGCACTATTTGAGGGGACAGCCATTTGTAGTGGTGCATGTTATCAAGTGCACTCATTTAATCTCACAATGCAACACAATAATGAGTGTACAACCGATGTCCACTCAACAGCTAGAGAATACCATCATATCCATCATCCATTTTTCAAACCACTGGTCCAGTGTGGCTACAGTGTAATGTCATACAGGTGTAAATTCTTTTTATTTGATTATTAAATTGTTTAATTATGGGTATGCATGCTAGTTTTTATGACAGAGTTCAAGATAAATCTATTCATTACTACTGGAGAGGCCAGTTTGCTAAGCTACAAGTGATTATTAATCAGCAAGCACAAACTATGCAAAAGCAGTGGCCCTTCCAGTGCACTCAGGGTGCTTTCACACTTGGTTCAATTGCCTGGACCAAACCTGAGTTCGATTGCTTCCCCTCCCCCGCCCCCACTGGACTGTGTTCACATTATATAATTTGAGTCATTTGCATCATCAAACCAGCAGCCGTTTACTCCATTGCCTAGTAACGACGGCGCAGAAGGAGGCGGCAAAATGCATAACGTTGCTCTCCTCACTTTTATATTTTTGTTTTTGAACCGTTGGTTTTACTCATAACGACACTTGCCTCTATCTGCCGCAAATGTAAAACGCTGAAGGCGAGCAGAAATGAGATCTCTGCAGCTCTCTGCTTGCAGCACGTAAGTCACGCTCATCGGGAAAGTGAGTGAAACACACACACAAACACATTTTTTTCCAAATAATACGGCATTAATAGCGGTTCACTTCCGCAATTTGGTACATTTGCATTCATATCAGCAGCAAACCGTACTGGAGTTCACTTGAACATGGGGTACTGTTTAAAGGGATAGTTCACCCAAAAATGAAAATTTGATGTTTATCTGCTTACCCCCAGGGCATCCAAGATGTAAGTGACTTTGTTTATTCAGTAGAACAACAAATGATGATTTTTAACTACAACCATTGCCGTCTGACAGTCTTATAATGCGAGTGAATGGTAACAATTTATAAGAGTTAAAAAATATGCACAGACAAATCCAAATTAAACCCTGCGGCTCATGATCGCGCGTATACTTCAATGAGTGCTAGACATTACTTCAGTTGTTAGAGCGCGATCAGACCTCACTAAGCGAGTGCTGAACGCAGTTGGACATAGTGGTGTATTAGAGGTAAAAAATGATATAAATACTGTTCGGTTTCTCGTACAAACCGATCGTTTCGTGTCTTAGGACATCAATGTGCCGCCATGAGCCGCAGGGTTTAATTTGGATTTGTCTGTGCATGTTTTTTGACTCTTATAAATTGTGTTACCATTCACTCGCATTATTAGACTGACAGACGGCAACGGTTGGAGTTAAAAACCATCATTTGTGTTCAACTGAAGAAACAAAATCACCTACATCTTGGATGCCCTGGGGGTAAGCAGATAAACATCAAAATTTCATTTTTGGGTGAACTATCCCTTTAAGCGCACACCGGTACGGTTTGTGGATGCACACATGAGTTCAGAAGACAGTGTTCACATCATCCAAACGTACCGAACTCTGACGTCAATTGAACCCGGGTGTGCACCAAAAGTGCTAATGTGAAAGCACCCTCAGTGTCTGAATTCACTCACTCATTTTCATTCACTCCCTCAAGTGAACTGATAGTGAATGAGGGTATAGGGGGTGATTTCAGATACAGCCTATGACTTTCGAATACTAGCATTGACTCCTCCGGTCTGTAAAATGGGGTAAAAGTCATGTAGTGTATTCCAACATTTAGCTACGGTATCGAAACTGCCAATTTCACCAGTACTTGTAAAGATCTTTTTTTTTTTAAATTGTGGTATTGTTGCAATAAAATTTAGTTTAATTGTGCATATTATAAATCAAACAGTTTTAGCCTATTTTTATTGACCATAAGTTGAAAGAAATCAGTTATTGGCATGAAAATGTCTAAATGTGTATCTCTAGTAAAATACTTGTGAAGGAACATTTCTCACCCCTCTCCGTCTGGCTCAAGGATGAGTGACAGTTCAGCCAACAGAAGGCCAGATAAAAAATGCTGCTGGCGGAACGGCACCGACAGTTCGAACATGCTGACCACACCCTGATCCTGAACATGACAGGAGAACGCTGAGCTCTGCAAGAGAAGACAGAAAATGTCTGCTTCAGTACTGCCATACTATAGTGAAGTGCAGTTTATTTCCTAAGGGAACTCATTTGACTGTGTCCAGCTTGATATAATGTGGCAGACAGCAACATTACATCATCATGACAAGATTTATACTCCACAGTGAGAAACACTCAACCACACAATTACAAACAAATCAGGAATCTCTACAGCACTGACACTACATTTTTGAGGATTATGTGAATGTGGTCAGTTTATATAAACATTTGTAGAGAAGTATTCTCCCTAATCCACACAAAATAATATAAACACCCAGCTCTCGAGAAAGGAACTAAACAAAAATTTAATTACAGCCAGATCCCACAAAACTGAACTTGTCAAGCTTAAGGAATGAAGCAAATCTGCCTGCAGAGTATAATAACATCCATCACACTTCATCATCTCTTATAATCAGTCAGAGATGAAGAATTAAATGAATGCTCTGGGAAAAAAAAAAAAAAAAAAAAATCAACAGCATTTGTGGTATAATCTCATTTACCACTGGAAAATTATTGCAGCCCATCTATCTTCATAATTTTGTTTATTAAAAAATCTAAATTGTGATTACAGTAATGCACTTAAGATTTAAGTAAACATGGCACAAATGTTAAAAACAGAAATGTGTAGCCCATATTTTTGTTAAAGTACTAAAACGTACACTACCGTTCAAAAGTTTGGGGTCAACAAGACTTTTTTATACTTTTATCCAACAAGGGCATATTAAATTGAACAAAAGTGACAGTACAGACATTTATAGTGTTACAAAATCTTTGTAACAAAATCTTGAATCATGAACAAAATTATCACAGTTTCACAATAATATAAAGCATCACAACTGTTTTCAACATTGATAATAATAAGAAATGTTGCTTCAGCATCAAATCAGCTTATTATAATGATTTCTGAAGGATCATGTGATCATTACTGGAGTAATGATGCTGAAAATTCAGCTATGATCACATCATTTTAAAATATATTACATTAGAAAACTGTTATTTTAAATTGTAATAATATTTGAATGGTAGAGTATAACTCTGGAAAAAAAGTGGAAAAAACCCCCCACTGCTTTATAGATAGTTATATAATTTCCCTGTCTGATACACTTCCGTGTATTGTGCGAATGAGTTCTGTGGTCAGGACATGAAAGACTGCATATAAAAACATCTACATAGAATCTGCACAATTACGATAACAGCAATTTCTGTTCTTTTTTTTTTTTTCCTCCAAAAAGCAAAGTGACGAGTCAAGCTATTTTCTGTGGTAACTGACAGCTTGACTTGTACCTAGAACATTCATTTAAGAGTAACAGAAAGTGAACACTGAGCTAGTGTGAAAGAGCGCCCTCAAAACTGCGTTACAGTGTGCGTGTACCTGAGAGGTGGTGGAGGACGTGGAGGGTGAGGGGGACGCGGGGGGACTGAGGGTGGCACAGGGTAGGTTCAAGGTGACATAGTGTTCATGACTGCAGACGATCCGAATGAAGTCCATCCTCAGCGCTGTCAGAGAGCTAGGGTTCTGAGCTGTGTGGAGCTTATTATTAATCTGCAGAGACAAATGCACCAAACTGTCATCTGAAAGAGTTCTGGGGCAAATTCATGAACAGCTGCGCCACATTCGCATGTAGTGTTTTATGTCTTGTTCACTAAACCGCCAGCAATACATTTAAACCAGGCATTATGTGTGCTAGTACAAGTATTTAAATTCATTATTTTCAGTGCAAATACACATTTTTATGTAAATAAGGCTTTTTTATAGATGACACTTGTTCATAAAATTCAGCGATATTTGTCCCAGTGAACCCATGCTTGTGTGTTCGTGCACGTACCTGTTTATAATATGAGCGGATGAGGTTAAAAACAAAGCCTCTGTCCATGAGAGACAGCAGGTCATTGAGGAAAAAGGCCAAGCTGCTGTTTAACCTCTCCACAAGCTCGACATCCTGAAACACACACAGATAAAGGCTCAGAGAGAGATAAGCATGCTTCCTGTTGATTCATAACAAAGGTAAACAGTCATAAAACAGAGTAGAAACCATCAAGTCTCAAACCTCCTCTTATCTACATAAGGTCTGTGTTCCTCCAGCAGTAAAATGAGATCTGCTGCTCTTTTACCTTCTGATATCTGCTGGCTATGTCTGCGCTGATGGCACATACTAAGGCAGCAATGTCATCCACAAAACGGTCTGGGAAGCGCTGGCGTCGGGGCATGTCCAGGCGTGAGGACAGGAACAGATGATGGGACATGCTCTTCACCTGTTATCACACATAGAAGAATGAGTGATGCCATCTTAAACTTTGATTCTGCCTTATAAACCAAACCCTTGTTTCTTCAAAACCCACTGAAATAATTCACTCGAACTATAAAAGGGATAGTTCACCCAAAAATAAAAATTTTGTTTCATTAATTTTTTAATAACATGATGGTGAGTAAATGACTGCATTTTTATTTTTGGTTGAACTACATTTAACCCTTATACGGTCTTTGGCTCTTTTTAGACCCCAAACGATGTTTGCTAAAATAAAAAAAAAAAATGTTCTCTTTGTCCAAATGACATGAAACTTTGTACAGTTGTTAACACTTTCTAGATCTACAAATTAAAAAAAATAATTAGAGTGATATCTTGCTTTTATGTTAGTGTCGAAAAAAAGACACACTCAGGATCTTTGGGGTCTCCAGAAACCCCAGGCAACAAAATGTAATTTTGTAACAAAATAATTGTTTTTTAAAAAACAAATGTAATTTTACTCTATTAATTTTTTTACTTCATATTTGTGCAGTTTTTGGAAAATTAATCAGATCTTTTAAATTTATATAAATAAATAAAGTAATTAATTAATTAATATTTTGTTGAGTAAGTTTTTATACAAAAACAGCTTTTTATGTAAAATTTTTATATAAAAGATCCACATTTCTAACTTTCATTCATGGGGATAACATGGATAATTTGACATGGTTTAGTGTAAGATTTTTGACCATCTTTTGGTTTTACCAGTAAATGGCTGCAGAGCTCCAGTAATTGCTATGTGCTATTTGACTAACTGAAAGACATCTTTTCACAAGTTTTTTTCAGTTGGATTCATATCTAAATATTATGAAATCACAATTATAAAAATAAAAGCTAAGTTTTAAAGCTAAGTAATAAAAGTTTAGCTTTTTTTTTTTTTACAAAAAAAAATAAGTTTTTCCAAAAATGTTAATTTTGAGGATGAATTTTGTCCATTTTCTAAGTGGGAAATTGTCCATTTTTTTTTTTTTATTACAAAAAATACGAAACTTTGACAAAAAGTAGCTTTTATTGTTATAATTTTGATTTCATAATATTTAGATATGAATCCAACTGAAAAAAAACTTCAAATAGCACATAGCAATTACTGGAGCTCTGCAGCCATTTACTGGTAAAAGTGATAGTTTTTTTACTTTTAAAACTGCATTTTCCAAAAGATGGGCAAAAATCTCACACTGAACCTTGTCAAATTATCCATGTTTTCCCCATGAATGAAATTTAGAAATGTGGGTCTTTTATAAAGTGAATTTTACATAAAAAGCTGTTTTTGTATAAAAACCTATTTAAAAAAATATTGTTTAATTTATTTATATAAATTTAAAAAATGTTAAATCCTCCAAAAACTGCAAAAATGAGTAAAAACATTAATAAACAGACAAAAAATAAAAATAAATAAATTATATATATATATATTTATTTATTTTTTTTGTTACAAAATTACATTTTGTTGCCTCTGTGGAGACCCCAAAGACCCTGAGTGTACTTCCCAAACGAAGACCGCACAAGGGTTAAAAGACAATTAAAAGTAAATATTCATTATCGATTTACCCACGGATGAGAACATATCGGATGAGAACAAAATATGAATGAACTGAGCAAGACAATGAAAACTGAATTCAAATATAGAGCTTACGTGAATTAGTTTCATAACTGATGAACTTAGCCACATTGAACAACACTGACATGAAATGGAAAAACATTGAACTAAATTAGCTGAACAATGTTTTGAAGGCTACGTCATTGATGATGTCCTATTTCAGAAAAGTAACCATTATAAAATTGACCATTATTCCTTGTGAAGCGTAAACTGTTGTATTTGCTTTATGACCTTGGAATATAATCATTACTTTCCTAAAATGAGTCAGCTTCAATGATGTATGCAGCTGACAAATGTGACCTACTAAGGACGCAGCCTTCGAAATGAGACACAGCTACTATTAACTTCTGTAGACATTTGTTTTATAATTGATGAATTTTGCAACATTAACTGTAATTTTCCTGTTTATTACTGTGAAGCTACTTTAAAACAATCTGTATTGTATAAAGAGCTATATAAATAAACATAACTTTACTTGACTTTAGTTATTGATGTAAAAAATGTGCAAGGTTGGAGGTCAACTGACCATGAGCTGGAAGAAAAACCAGGCCTGCTGCAGAGACGCCTCTCTCACGGTACTGGTGCTCACCACCCACTGTAGAGCCAACTCTTCATGAAGTAACTGAACGCAGAGAGCATTATTACAAAACATAACCCCATGAAGATTTTCTAAACCACACACAATAAAGGCAGTAAAGTAGTAAAAATTAGGAGTGCACGATATATCGGCCACCATATTGGTATCGGACGATATATGTTCATTTTTAATGTTATCGTTATCGGCCCGATAAGAAAATTTGGCCAATAAATTAAAGACGATAAATAATGGATTTCTTTCAGTGGAGATACTTCAGATGCGCACTGTTCGCCACGATGGTTTTGAATTGCATGAAATATGATTCGAGTCATACAGAAAATACACATAAGTGCAACATATGCAGGACATATAGGCTACATAAAATTACAATACATAAAATTATAATGATATAATATAATGTCATTATAATTGTGTGTTTGGGACATGGCTTTTAATGGCGAGACTTTTGTTTTTTATAATCAGGCTCTCAAAAATTATACCAAAAAATTGGATTTAGATCTGCCAATTTATCGGTTATCGGCTTTCAAATATGATGAATTATCGGTTATCGGACAAAATGTTCATATCAGTGCATCCCTAGTAGTAATATGTAGTACAAGATACAATAGTACAAGATAAAGAAGTTGAATGAATGGGTGAGTACATAAATGAACAAATGAAGGAATGAATAAACAGGAAAGTGCACGGGTGAGTAAATGAATATATGCTCTACCTTCTTGGCGATCTGCCTGGAGGGAGGAGAGAGAATGGAGGAAGTCTCGATGAAGGCAGACATGCGATTACAGGCACGCTCACTGGCCTGCAGACCAGTGGGTGAACAAAGAAGAATGGTGGTGGTGGTGATGATGATAACAATGAAGATGATGATGAAGGATGGAAGACAGAAAGATAAGAGACAAGGAGGGAAGAGGGATAAGAATGCCTGCTGGATACACCAACCTAGATCCTTTTACAAACTCAAAATAATTAAACTTAATCCATGCTATGTTAGGGATAATGTACAGTCAGCTGGTCATTAATGCAAAATAAACAATGACAGGGTGATTGAGGTTTTGAATAATCCTGAAGGGTTTTATTTTATGGTAAAATGACAAGTAGACTGTACACTTTCCAGCTTAATACACAGCTATGCACCAGTTAATTAAATAAAAATGTAAATATTGGTTGCTAATTTGAAATGATATAATACGCGAGAAGATAAAAAATGATGGCAGAGTGCTACAAGAGACATGAAACCATCATTATCTATGTAGAAAGCTAGTTGTCAATTTTACATGGTTATAAAAAAAAAATTTAACCAAAGAATGCAACAAATGAACAATCAGAGTCAAGCACTATAATAATAACTCTTAAAAAAAAAAAAAAGGCATAAATAATGTAAGTGTGGATATGAGCATCTAGATGTGACACTGTAGTAGTTAACTGCATTGGGTTACACTAAATATATATTTTGGTATCGCTGGTAACTAGACTTTTACCAAGGCAGGAGAAGCACAGCAGACAAGAGAGAGAGAAATGAGATGACTGAAGAAGAGGAGAAGGCATGAACACACAACCTTCATGACAAATGCTCACACACCCTCAGATATAGACACACATTTACAAAGACAGAACCAAATGGACAGCAGCAGAGGAGCTGACGCAAGATTATGGAGTACGATTAGAGAAGTTATACCACAGTGAAGGCAATGAGAGAGTACAGGATGATCTGGTGTAGGGCTGGAAGGTTGGGGCTTGTTTGCATGTAAAAGTTGAGAATGAGGGAAATTACGGTGTAGGATTTGAGACCCTAAAATAAATTTGGGTTAAAAGACTGATAGTAACAACAAGTAATATTATGTTAAGAGACTGAGACAGTAAGAAGTAATGTTAGGGTTAAGGATTTGAGACAGCAACATGTAATATTAGTAGGGGTGTAACAATTTATCGTAGTACGATATATCGCGATGCAAACATGTTACGATATGCATCGTAGAGTGATGGCAATACTTTTACGATATGACGGGAGTTTAATCTTATTGGTTGAGCTGTCGACGTGACCTACTCTGCAAGGTGGCAGTGAGAGAAGCCGGTTGTCACCGCATATAAATGGTGTGTCTCAATCAGCTCTCTAGTTCAGTAAGTGTTTCGGGCACACATTGAATCTTGCAAGCAGGTTTAAACGTTTCTCATGTCAGTCTCTTGCATGGTCGCGTGAGAAAAGTCGTGGCTTTCTTTCACCGCAGTGCCACAGCAACAGCTGTGCTCACAGAAAAGCAAAAGACGCTTGCGATGCTTTGCTTTAAGAAGTTCTGTGGGGCCGTTCACATATTGCGTCTTTTCCGCGTGCAAGTCAGTTATTTTTTTCAAATGAACCTGCGCGGCAGGCGCGCTCATAATGGGATCAACGCGGTCGCGACGCGCATGCAATTCTCAACTTTTCAGAATGCCGCAAGCGCACCGCAGGTCGTGTGACAAGAATCAACCGATCAGCTATGGCCTTTCCGTAACAAAACATCAAAAGCTCAGCCGAACAGCTGATCATAGCTGTACATGGTGGTTTTTATATCTTATCTCCATCAATATATCTCGTAGTAAAACTAATGCAAGGGCTAGAAATCATTTATCCTTTGCAGAAACATCCTGATCCTCTTGGAGAGCTCAGTTCATG
Organism: Megalobrama amblycephala; assembly: GCF_018812025.1. NCBI lineage: Eukaryota > Metazoa > Chordata > Actinopteri > Cypriniformes > Xenocyprididae > Megalobrama > Megalobrama amblycephala. The sequence goes on along the minus strand of NC_063044.1, from coordinate 37,811,482 downwards.
GTTGCATAGCAACGACCGACGCCACAGGAGCGCAAGCGCTTTGGAAAGAAGGAGAAGCGGTGCGGCCGCGCCTTCCACGCGTTTTTAGATGGGATATGTGAACGGCCCCTATTCATAATTCTAAGTTCATGTTAAATTTAACATTTTTTTTCAGTGACAGACAACCCTATTCAATTGAATACAGAAGGTTTTTATTAAACCTTGAAATGTGATCTTGTATGTACAACAAGGAACATTATTGAAATTTGTTCATGTTTTTTGAATAAATTTTGTTTGAATTTCAGTTTCATTTTGTTCAAAATATCGTGATACGTATCGTATCGTGAACTCCGTATCGAGATATGTACCGTATCATGACCTGAGCGTATCGTTACACCCCTAAATATTAGGGTTAAATGTTTGAGACCGTAACAAATAATTTAAGGGTTAAAGGGTTAGTTCACCCAAAAATGAAAATTCTGTCATTTATTACTCAACCTCATGTCATTCCACACCCATAAGACCTTCGTTCATCTTCAGAACACAAAATAAGATATTTTTGATGAAATCTGATGGCTCAGTGAGGCCTCCATTGCCAGCAAGATAATTAACACTTTCAATGCCCAGAAAGCTACTAAAGTTATATTTAAAACAGTTCATGTGACTACAGTGGTTCAATCTTAATGTTATAAAGTGACAAGAATACTTTTTGTGCACCAAAAAAACAATATAACGACTTTATTTAACAATATCTAGTGATGGACGATTTCAAAACACTGCTTCATGAAGTTTTGAAGCTTTGCGAATCTTTTGTTTCGAATCAGTGGTTTGGAGCGTGTATCAAACTGGCAAAGTCACGCCCCCCAGTGGTGAACCATTGAAATTTCGAAACGCTTATGACATAAGGAAGCCTCCTTTACTGAAATCACATGACTTTGGCATGACACGCTCTGAACCACTGAATCGAAACAAAAGATTCGTAAAGCTTCATGAAGCAGTGTTTTGAAATCGCCCATCACTAGATATTGTTGAATAAAGTCATTATTCTTCTTGATTCATAACATTAAGGTTGAACCACTGTAGTCACATGAACTGTATTAAATATGTCTTTAGTAGCTTTCTGGGCATCTGAAAGTGTTAATTACCTTGCTGTCAATGGAGGCCTCACTGAGCTGTCGGATTTCATCAAAAATATCTTAATTTGTGTTCTAAAGATGAATTAATGTCTTACGGGTGTGGAACGACATGAGGGTAATTAATGACAGAATTATTCATTTTTGGGTGAACTAACCCTTTAAGGGTTTGAAACAGCAGTAAGTAATGTTAAGGTTAAATGTTTGAGACAATAACAAGTAATTTTAGGGTTAAGAGTTTGATAAAATAACAAGTAATGGTAGGGTGTGAAAGTAATGATATGGTTTACAGTTTTGGACAGTAACAATTAATGTTAGGTTAAGGGTTTGAGATAGTAAAAAGCTGTTCTGAGACTGAGATGGTAATAGATCAAGTTAGGTTGTATGTTTTCAGAGTGTAAAAGGTCATATTAGGTTGTAGAGTTTGAGATGGTAATGAATAATGTTATGGTGATGGTTTTATGTGGGGTCAAAGGGTTTGAGGCTGTAACAGGTTATATAATAGGGTGTATGGGTAGAGGCAGTAGGGAAGGACATTAGGGTATAGGGTCTGATTGGCACCTGCTTGAGCTCACAGCTGGAGTTGGGGTTCCGACGGAGCACAGCCCTTGAGCCCCCTGGAGCGTAAGCAGAGTTTACCCAGGAATGTGAGCGGTCTATTCCCTGCTTATCCACCGACGACACAATCACAAACCAGTGCCACACAGGGGCAGAACAGCCAAATACAGGCGTCACAGGGAGGGGACGAAGTGCAGGACCAGAATTAATTTAGAGGAGGGTGGGAAAAAGCCAAGGGCACAGTGAAGGAAGGTACCACAGCAAAAAACATAGCACAATTATTAGCAGAGCGATCAACAGATGCCACAGTAATCATCTCACAATCAATCTCTAAGCATCCAGCTCCAGCACACGACAATGAGAGTAGGTCTGAAAATATTTACTAATCTTGATGAATCAAATAATCAGTTATTTTCTCAATCAATCAAATTAAAAAATGCTCATTTCAGCATTTTAGAAAAAGATAACAAAAATCACTTAAAATTCAAGGCAGAAACAACACAGGAAAGAGAGGTCAAACTGTAGTAACTTGAACAACCAATTAGAAACCAAAGGAAGAGCCGCTCACCTTGCTGCCGATGATTCTCTGCACCTCCTCATCAGGGGTGGCTGGTGTAGAGGCCAGGTCAGGGTTTGAGTTACTAATGCTCTTGGAGCGGGACAGGAGCAAGCTACTGGGTCTTGCCATCGCCCTAGAGAGCGTGGCATACTGGATGGGGAGCTCATATGACGCAGCTCCCACTGAAAGAGAAGAGGGACGCTCTCAATGAATGAACTTACATAAGCATCCTGCTCTTGAGGTCAAAGGAGAGAGAGTATAAATGCTGGCAGGTCGGTTATTTACAATACATAAACACTGAGCCCTAGAGAAATGCATCAGCATGGCTTAAAGGTTAAATAACGTTTACAGTTTTAGCAACGGTTCAATAACTCAGGGCATTTAAGACTTAAAAGTTCACCCAAAATGAACAGTTGTTTCAAATCCACACTTTTTTTTTCCTTCCATGAAAGATGTTTTGCATAATACATCTCTCAAATCTCATATGTAAACAAGACGTGGCACTGTTTTTGTGGTTTGTGAGCTGTATTTCTCACTCACCAGCAGGGGGAGATACAGGCTCAGTTGTGGGCAGATGGAAGCAGTAGTGAATGTAGGAGGACAGCAGATTGTTACGACCATGATGGTCCTGGTTTCCCTCCAAGTTCTTATGGATCTGGTTTACCAGCAGGGCCATGGCTTCAAAGGCAGCTCGGCCAAGATTTACTGCATTTGGAGGAAAGAGAGGAAATGGATTACACAAGGAAACACCAAAATACTTGCAAATAAAAAAAAGGTAATATTAGTGACCAGATCCAGTGTTACTAACCGATCTGTCCTGCTATAACAGGAGGATGTACAATTAGCAGTATCAGCTTGCTCATCAGTTGATGCAGGAAACGCACACAAGTGTCCAGCAGCGCCCCCTTAAGAGCAGCCATGCTGGCCTTCAGCTCCGCCTCCACGTTTGACTCTGTGATTATAACATCCTTCAGCCGAAAAGGGAACGAGTATTCCTCCAGAACATACACAAGTGTGAAGAACTTATCCAGGTGTGGATCCTACATACAGCAGGTGAAAAAACATGTAAATGCACTTACATAGATATGTGTGCAGTTTTTTTTTTCCTGATTTTTTCCAATTTTTTATATCATTACCTGCGTGTGAACTGAGGAGGCTGCTGTCACTTCTACATTAAAGACTCCTTTGTGGTTGTCCACCCATTTCATTCCAGGTAGCTGCACCTGAAACACACACAGGCCACAACAAATCCTCAGCACACATTCCTCCTCAGATTTTACAGCCAAGCAGATGTTGCAGCTTGCTCTATAATTATCTGTAACTTGCATAATCATTTTGCATGATTATTATTGTTGGTAAAACTTTGTTTGTCTAAAACACTATACCATGAATTATGCATTCACACTTAAATTTGCTCAATCCATAGGGTCAATTGCTCAATCCTTTCGGTCAAGAAACTTCCATGACTTCTCTATCTTGTTAGCATGACTTTTCTAGCCTTTCATAATTTTTGAATAACATGATTTTTTTCAGGCCTGGAAATAATTATAAAATTCTCTCACATTTTAAGGTTTTCCATGAATTTGGTCACACCTTCTGCAGATAATTTGTTTTAAACCAAAAATTCTGTTATTATCTTTCACTTTTTATGTGGCTCCAAACTGTTGCCTTATGTCTCGTGGAACACAAAAGGAGTGATTATTAAAAATGTCAGAGCCACTCTTTTCCATACAATGAAAACAGTCATCACCAACTGTCAAGTTAAGTTACTATCAAGTTAACTAAGTTTTTGCTCAATTTATTATATTATATATATATATATATATATATTAGGTTGGGATTTGAACCTGGGTTTCCTTTCATGTTGTATCAAAACAATAGCTTAAGACTAACAAGAAGCGGATCTACTGCTCAGCATTTTTCTGTTGTGCCCATGGGTGTTCCCAAGCTCAGTCAGATTGTGCCACAGCATGAATCTACAAAGGCTACTTTGGAATCTACCAAGGCTTATACTTGGCTCATGAATATTATTAATTACATAATGTGAAGCTTGCCCAGAAGGCTTAACTAAATTGCTAAAAGGCAGACTCATGAATATTAATTAGGACATGTGACTGGAAGAATCAACATGAGAAAATAAGAGTTGTTACTTGCAATATTACAAAAAAAGAAAAAGGAAAAAAAGGCATTATTATTATTATTATTATTATTATTATTATTAAGATGGACTTGGTGTAGGACAGGCCATGGGCTAAATTTCTTCAGTAACAAATAAGCCAATTTAAAAGAATAGTACACACAAAAATCAAAATTCTGTTATCATTTACTCACCCTCAACTTGTTCCAAACCTGTATGAACTTTTTTGTTCTTCTGAACATAAAGGAAGATATTTGAAAGAATGTTTGTAACCAAACAGATCTCGCCCCCCATTTACTACCATAGTAGGGAAAAGTAAATACTATGGCAGTCAATGGGGTGCAAGATCTGTTTGGTTACTGACATTCTTCCAAATATATTCCTTTGGGTTCAGCAGAACAAAGAAATTCATACAGGGGGTTTGGAACAACTTGAGGGTAAGTAAATTATGACAGAATTTTAATTTTTTTGGGTGAACTATCCCTTTAATGGCACATTTTACTTATTTTGAGAAATATGATTATTTTGATGGCCAATATTTTTCTTCAGCTGTCTAAATTATTGATGCCTTTGAAATAAATAAATACATATTTTATCTTGGTTGTTGGACATATGATTACAGGGGTGATTGTAACAATGACTTCTTGTATTAAATTTGATATTATGTAAAATAATAGCCCAATAATCACGATAATTTCAATTATTATTTTAAGTGATATAAATATTTAACTGTGCCAAATATGACTAAGGGTCTATTATACAAAAAGAAGGCCGGTAGTAGTAGTCTGTGAATTATGAAGGAAAAAAAAAAAGTTGCATTCTTCACTTCCTCATGCACAAACAAACACAAACGTCCAGTGCAGGATAAATGTCTTACATCAGGAGTGAGGACCGAGTAGCTGGGTGGAGGTTTTTCCACAGAGACGGGCAGACTGAAGGAGCCGGTACGCAGGCGGCCATGCTGCATGAGGGGGATCCACTGTGGAGAGCAACATAAACTCTGATTAACCCCAATTTATTTACACAGCCTACGTGCAGCTCTAAAGCATTAGCATGATATAGGTGGCCTATAATCACATGACGTTTCAACTTCAAGTGTCATAAGGAGAATCTGTGGTGACGTTTAAGGACGCTTCAGGTGTCTCTGAGGGGGACAGGGTCACAAAGAGGTGAGCGTTTCATCAGGTAGCCTGGAGTGCTTCTTCAGCGCTGCGGGAGCATGACAGTCAGGAGAGGAAAGAGAGGAAGAGGAGAAGAGAGGGGGGTCCTTTTCTCACCGTGTAGCCCACGGGCGTCTCCAAGGGGGTATTCTGCTTGGGCTGGCAGCTGATGTGATAGAAGGTGAAGAGCAGGTGGTGGTTGTCGGTGAGGTTGGCGGGAATCTTCATCTTTACCTCCTCGTAGAACTCTGGGGACCTGCAGAAATAAAGAGAGGAAACTGTAGTAGTAGTGCTAGGGGTCTCAGCAAACTTCAAAATAATAACTTAAAATGATTTAAAATAATATATTATTAATATTCATATATTTAGTATAATTTATGTTGACATTATTAATATATTAAAACTCTTTTTTATTGAAGAACATACATTTTTTGAAAATTCTAGACTCACAAAATGAATGCATTAAAATGATCAAAAGTGACAGTAAAGACATTTATAATTTTACAACACTTCTATTTCAAAGAAATGCTGTTATTTTATATTCATCAGAGAATCCTGAGGAAAAATGAGTCATGGTTTCCACAAAAATATGAAGCAACACAACTGTTTTCAACATTGATAATAACAAGAATATTTTTGAGCAGCAAATCATCATATTAGAATGATTTCTGAAGGATCATGTGACACTAAAGACTGGAGTAATGATGCTTTGATCACAGGAATAAATTACATTTTAAAATATATTCAAATAGAAAACAGTTATTTTAAATTATAATACTTCACTTTTTTTTTTTTATATATTTTTGATCAAATAAATGCAGCCTTGGTGAGCTTGGTGAAAATTGTGATTATTCCAAACACAATATATATATATATATATATATATATATATATATATATATATATATATATATATATATATATTATGTTGTTGGAGGCTTTGAATCAAAATGAATCACTGTTGTAGGTAAAAAGAAAATGTAATGCAATTCTGGAAAGTGTTGTTTCTGTAATGAATAGTGAATGAGACAAGGGTTTGTACTTGTTATGGTAGATCACTGGGGTGTACGCCTCCTTGTAAAACTCCGCACAGCTTGACTTTCCAAAGATGACCTGGGGGTGGAAATCACATTGCAGTGGTGAATAACAGCTCAACGGCTCCACTAGATGTCGCTGGGGAGTTATGTTTCAGCCATGATGTTGCCCTCATGAATCATAAGGCCGTGGATGGATTTTCTAATCATCACAAAATGAATTTAGCCTCTAATGTACCTGCACTGCATATGGCCTCACACGAGCCTTAAATAAATTATGGATGTTTCAGAGTAAGCAACTGGTGTGCGAATGCAACACTAACTCTATTAGGGAGTTTCTAAAATCTGTGATTAGATTAACAAAATGTAAAAGGTTCTGTGAGTTCACTGAAATTTCCAAAATTTCCCAGAGCGCTCCTTAATATATCTGGAGACTGAGATTGGTTCAAGTGACTAATGTAACCTGTGTGTTTAGTTAGTGCTAAAACACTGATGTGTGATGTGGATCGATGTGTTTTAGGGAGGCGCTGTCATATTCTTGGCACAGATCACAGAGTGCTTTATTGTGCGCAATTAGGTTTATCTAAGCGATGAGATCATCGTATCAGATGTACTTACATAATCCCAAATGTATTTTTGTTTTGTTTTTTGTCTTTTGTCTTTTCATGAGAATATGCTTTGACAGATTGACTAGAGCCGTGAGCGAGTACAGGGCGCGGGTGTGATTGGTGACTCACAGGCATGGCCTGGCTGGGATCCTCTCCTGCCATGAACTGCACCTTCACTGCAATGTTCCTCACCGAACCCTGACGGCTACTGAAGTTGACAGTTTGAGGGTAAATGTACAACAGGTTCCTGAGGGGGAGAGAGAGAGAAAGAAATAGATTAAATAATGACCCCTTTTCAATCAGACCAGCAATGCTGTATGAGAGGCCTGTAGATGATGTAAACTTCGAAGTTCAGAACTATTATGCATATTCCCATTTAAACTTTGCAAAGACTATGGAACTCATACTTTTATTTTCAGTCCACTTGTCTCATTTTAATAGTTAGACACAGTTTGCTTCCTTCTTTCAACACAGTCGGTGCACTCTCAAGCATGGCCTTCATTTAAGGACAATAGATTGAGTCTACTGAGTCACTAAAACAAGTTTCTCGAGAAAGCCAAATTTGGACTTCAGCAATGCAAGACTCCTCAATTTAGCAACTGAAAAAGACACTGCATTGTGACTGCCACACTTCCTTGAGCAGCACAACCAACTATACTGAGATAATGAGAAAGGTTTCTTGAGTACCATAAGGAGATTAGAATGATTTAGAGACTGAAAATGAGGCTTTACAATCAAATCAATGTAAATCTTATTTATAAAACAGTCATTCAAACAGCAATGACTATTTTCAACATTAATAATGTTCGTGAAGATTTTTGATCAATTTAATTCTACCTGTGTGAAGAAATTAATCAATTTCTTTCAAAATCATTAACATGCCTTAGTGATTTCAAACTTTTGAATGGCAGCGTAAATGGTCACGTTTACAGCTACTTTTGACTGTAGCTTGTAGTTGTTAAGTTTACAACTACTAAAATAGATGGTTACAACTCATCTTAAAGGGTTAGATCACCCAAAAATGAAAATTCTGTCATCTATTACTCACCCTCATGCCGTTCCACACCCGTAAGAACGTTATGAAATCGGCCATCACTAGATATCGTTAAAAAGTCGTTATTTTGGGGTTTTTTTGGCGCACAAAAAATATTCTTGTCACTTTATAATATTAAGGTTGAATCACTGTACTCACATGAACTGATTTAAATATGTTTTTAGTACGTTTATGGATCTTGAGAGAGGAAGTACCATTGCTGTCTATGCAGGCCTCGCTGAGCGTCAAAAATATCTTCATTTGTGTTCTGAAGATGAACGAAGGTCTTACGGGTGGAGAACAAGTTGAAGTTTAAAGTCAATGTAAGGGGTTAAACTTCCATTCCTAATTTAAACGGTCAAGCTTACCACTTACGTAAACTGTTGAACTTAAATTCCTAATGTACAAACCCGATTCCAAAAAAGTTGGGACACTGTACAAATTGTGAATAAAAACAGAATGCAATGATGTGGAAGTTTCAAATTTCAATATTTTATTCAGAATACAACATAGATGACATATCAAATGTTTAAACTGAGAAAATGTATCATTTTAAGGGAAAAATAAGTTGATTTTAAATTTCATGGCATCAACACATCTCAAAAAAATTGGGAGTTTACCACTGTGCGGCATTCCCTCTTCTTTTTATAACAGTCTGCAAACGTCTGGGGACTGAGGAGACAAGTTGCTCAAGTTTAGGAATAGGAATGTTGTCCCATTCTTGTCTAATACAGGCTTCTAGTTGCTCAACTGTCTTAGGTCTTCTTTGTCGCATCTTCCTCTTTACGATGCGCCAAATGTTTTCTATGGGTGAAAGATCTGGACTGCAGGCTGGCCATTTCAGTACCCGGACCCTTCTTCTACACAGCCATGATGTTGTAATTGATGCAGTATGTGGTCTGGCATTGTCATGTTGGAAAATGCAAGGTCTTCCCTGAAAGAAAGAGACGACGTCTAGATGTAAGCATATGTTGTTCTAGAACTTGGATATACCTTTCAGCATTGATGGTGCCTTTCCAGATGTGTAAGCTGGCCATGCCACACGCACTCATGCAACCCCATACCATCAGAGATGCAGGCTTCTGAACTGAGCGCTGATAACAACTTGGGTTGTCCTTGTCCTCTTTAGTCCAGATGACATGGCGTCCCAGTTTTCCAAAAAGAACTTCAAATTTTGATTCGTCTGACCACAGAACAGTTTTCCACTTTGCCACAGTCCATTTTAAATGAGCCTTGGCCCAGAGAAAACGCCTGCGCTTCTGGATCATGTTTAGATATGGCTTCTTTTTTGACATATAGAGTTTTAGCCATAGGTGGATTGTGTTCACCGACAATGTTTTCTGGAAGTATTCCTGAGCCCATGTTGTGATTTCCATTACAGTAGCATTCCTGTATGTGATGCAGTGCCGTCTAAGGGCCCGAAGATCACGGGCATCCAGTATGGTTTTCCAACCTTGACCCTTACGCACAGAGATTGTTCCAGATTCTCTGAATCTTTGGATGATATTATGCACTGTAGATGATGATAACTTCAAACTCTTTGCAATTTTTCTCTGAGAAACTCCTTTCTGATATTGCTCCACTATTTTTCGCCGCAGCATTGGGGGAATTGGTGATCCTCTGCCCATCTTGACTTCTGAGAGACACTGCCACTCTGAGAGGCTCTTTTTATACCCAATCATGTTGCCAAGTGACCTAATAAGTTGCATATTGGTCCTCCAGCTGTTCCTTATATGTAGATTTAACTTTTCCAGCCTCTTATTGCTACCTGTCCCAACTTTTTTGGAATGTGTAGCTCTCATGAAATCCAAAATGAGCCAATATTTGGCATGACATTTCAAAATGTCTCACTTTCAACATCTGATATGTTATCTATATTCTATTGTGAATAAAATATAAGTTTATGAGATTTGTAAATTATTGCATTCCTTTTTTATTCACAATCTGTACAGTGTCCCAACTTTTTTGGAATCGGGTTTGTAAACAGTCAAGTTAACAACTACTTTTATAAACGGTTAAGTTTTAAATGTTAATATAAAAGGTTAAACTTCAATTCCCAATGTAAACGGCCATGTGTACAATTACTAATATAAATGTTTTTTCAATTCCTATTGTAAACGGTCATGTATACAACTACTTATGTAAACAGAAAAATATAGAGAGAGAAAGATCAATGCTTCCATCTGTCACAATCATGTCTTTGAATTATCTTCGTTTGGAGGCTTTTCTCAGCAAATATTATATATGAGATTAATTTTATTAATTCTTCAGCATATCATGCAATTTATTCTATGAACACTATTCTAAACAAAAGGAGCACCGTAACACACATCTACTCTTTCATCAGCATGTTTGAGGAACAGGGACAGAAATAGACATGAAAGGCACTACAAATCACTTGACTTTACCCCAAATCAAACACTGAACATGTGGCAGCAGCATGAACATATAGGCCTCAATCTCTCAGACCTTCTGTGATTCTAAATATGATCTTTACATAAATAATGCAACAATTGTTTACAGTCTCTTTTTTTTATAGCTCTAAAATGGCACAGTGTCCATTTTATAGTGTGTGGCAGAAGGTTCACTGGATGCTCTGAGCACCCCTGAGGTTAAAGGAGAAGAGTGCATTGGCAGACAGGCTGCTAAGCACGTCTCTGGTTCAATACCACTAAACATCTCTCTGGCCAACACAAGTCAAGGTCTCTCTCTCTCACACACACACACACAACTGTAAGCGCAGCTCTGATAGGACCGTGCCTCAGCTGATTTCCCAATGTCCAACATACACAGGCACAGCTTATAAAAGCAGCACCATGTTGCACAGCATGTACATTAAAACAGCCCGTTTCCTAGCACCTGTGGCCGTCACAGTTTGTTTTTTAAGGAGAGAACAGGATGCAGGCAGTTTTATGCGTGCTCTTTGTGACTCTGTGTGTGAACGGAGTCTCCACATCTCCGCTGAAGTCTGTCCAAGCAGGGAGAAAACCGGTCTCTGTGGATGAAGTGAATATCCTGATGTATGGCGTGGTGCAGTTCAGCGAGTCCCTACACCACATATACCAGAGCACAGAGGCCAGGCTGGCCCGCGTCATGAACGCCATCAGCCGAACCGAGAGCGAGGTGAAGAGACTGGGGCACGACACAGAGGAGGCTGCACAAACCGAGCGACAGATCAAAGAGAAACTTCAACTCATTCAGGTAAGCCTAAATGAGTCACTTGGTCAATGACATGCATTCACGACAGACTGAAATACTAGCCAGGCTTGTCAATCTGGCATGCCCCGATTAACAGAAGTGCTAGTTCCCATTAGTCTCAGTTTCAAAATGTACCGACAGTGTTGTCTATGAATAATAAGCACAGCGGAGAGTGGGGTAAGCTGTGCCACTTTTCACTTAAGTTATCATCTAGGCAAAGAGAAGGGGTAAAACTAATTTGCCCAATTATATACACCTAATAGTATAAGTATTTAATTATATTTTAAGTTTCTCTTATGGAAATATATAAAAAAAAAAAAAAAAGTCTAGTGACAACTTTCCCCATATTAGGGATAAGCGATTAGATAGATAGATTCAAATGGACTTGGGTCGGTGTGCTCAACAGCTGGTCTGTTTGCAGGCTCAGATGAAAGCACTGCAGATTCAGGTCCAAGAGAACAGAGGAACAGTCACCAGGGTGGAGCTGGAGGAGGCAGAGCTAAAGAAGAAACTAACCAGCCTGGAGGAAAACCTAAAAAACTCCGTCCCAGACACGATCAAGGTAACCAAGATGCAGAACTGCCATTTTAATTAACGCACTTACAGTTTTATCTTTAAATAACTAATTATCTCCTTCTGACAGGGCACAACACTTAAAAGCACCTCTATCTTGAAGGATCTGATGAAGTGGACACAAGAACAGAAACTGAAATTGGAGAATCAAAACCAGCAGCTGGCTGATTTACAGAAACAAGTAAGCCTGAGAGCAGACTTACTAGTAAACATGTGATCACCCGTAGATCATCAGCTCATGTCAGTACTTGCTTCTCATTTCAGAATATGGTGTAACCACTAATATTACCTACGAGAAGGAACTGCAATCCTCATCAACACTCCATTCATGGCACGGCTAATGGATCTCACCTATTACATGTTCATTAATATGACACCGATGTCCACTTTGCCAATCACTTTATACGCACTTTGGGCCTCGTGAAACACGAGCAGAGCGAATTTCTCTGTTAAATATTTGTAAAAACTGTGTGAATGCAATTCTTAACCACAGACACAAATATTTAGCTACTTTATTTTTTATTTTTTTGTAGTGGATAATATGTTTATAATAGCACAAAACATAATTATCATAATATATGTATCTATTTGTGGTTTCTAACTTATATATTTCTTTCAAAAGTAAAAATAAAACTTTTTTTAATAAAAGTGTGATGAGTGATTTGGTGTCAGTGAGATGAAAAATTACACCATTTTTTAAACACAAACATGAATGAGATTTGTGAACTCTGGCAGAGGGGAGGATGATAAATGGACAATAACTTAAATGTTTGTCTGTTCCTCACACATAGGGTTCTCACCAAAGACTTTAGATATACAAAGACGGTGCACTCATATTACTATGAATGGGAGAAAGTGCAAAGTGCAATATGGCGGAATAAGTCCCGCCTTCTAAATAAAAGAGCCAATCACCAGTTGACAAATTCATCGTGTCACTGCAGGTGCTGTTAGAAGCTCCGTTTGCAACAAAAATTTATGAGACAGTTGTCAGATTTCAGTTGTTATTTCAAATATGAAATTTAATCATAAGCTTGGTGAACAGTTTTGGGGAATTTGATGTTTCCCCATTCAAAGAGATAGGAGCTGTACTTGCATGATTGAAATATCTGCCCGAGAGGCATTTCAAAGATGGCTGCCGAGCAAACTGACTTGCCTTTGGTTCTCACCTATCATGTAAGTCCAGACTCAGAATTAGGGCTGCAACAATTAATCGATAAAATCGATAACGAAACGAATTACATTACCGATGTCATCATCTGCGCACCGTGCATGGAAAACTTCCGCTAGCTGCGTCGAATTACAGCACTGAATAACGAATTTCTATGGATAGATGAGAACCAAGATGATGAGAACCAAGATCCAATAGATGAGAACCAAGATGCCCAAAACATGAGAATGTTTTATTATAAGCGTCAAGCTAATGCATTAGCCTAATGTTTAACATGGCTTGCCCTGTTGGGCTCTTTGAGAGATGCCTGTGCGGTTTATTGTGCGATATGTGTGACAACTTTCATTTTACGGTTATATCCTTATCTCCATTTCAATTTTGCATGAAGGCTCATCCTGACAGTCTCCGCAAAACTTCAAACTTTTTACCGAACGAGCACAGGTGACGCATTAGACAGACAGGACGCATTAGAGAGGAAGACAATTAAAATTCAGCGCAAAAATATTCATTTCGCTGAAATATCTGTTTTCTGACGATAAATTTATGTTTAAAAATTAATGGCCCAGTTTCACAGACAGGGCTTAGGCTAAGCCAGGATTAGGCTATATTTCAATTATGATATTTAAGTAGCTTTTATAAACGTGCCCTAGAATAACCCATTACTGGTGTGCATCTTGAGACAAAACAATGGCAGTGACATATTTTAAGATATTTCAGTGCAAGTTGCTTTGATTTAAAACAGCTCAAACATGCATTTTAGTACTAGCTTTAGCCTTGTCTGTGAAACTGGGGGAACAGGTAATTCAAGTATTTTATTAGAGTGGTAACTGTAAAGGGATAACAGCGTGTAATTGAATATAAATGTAAGAAGGTTCTTACGTATACAGGACAAAGAAATGACAGTAACAGGCGACTGTGTCCAGAGTGAATGTGTGTGTTCCTGCAGAACATTTCTCTTATCTGTTGACACTGAGTTTGTGTTTTTCTTTTTCTTTATTATCATCTTCTATTTTAATGTAGGGATTTAAACTGTCTCTTTGCTTTATAGCTCTTTTGCATATAGCATAGATACAGATATATTCACTATATATGTTTTCATAGCATTCAGTTGGCATGTTTGTTTGAAGGACAGCATTGGGAAGGATGTGGAATAGTGTGTCGTGTCAATAAAATAAAAGAAAAAAGAAAATTGGTCTTTTTATCCAAGTAATCGAAGAAATAATCAGCCAACTAATCGATTATCAAAAAAATCGTTAGTAGCAGCCCTACACAGAATATAGTTTTATGATACATTATTACACTTTTATGGGACTTTATTATCTGTTCTTAGACATCAATGTATGTGGACTGACCTGTAGGTAGTGTGAGGGGTGTAAACGTAGCGAGCGGGAAACTCCAGCACTTCTTTGGTGGGTCGCACACGTGGGTCAGGATAAGGCTTCACATGAAGCAGCTCTGGAGACAGACAGTAGTGAGGGGCCTCTGGAGCCGGGGAGATGTCTATCTTCAACTGAGCTAGATTGAGAAAGAGACCGACAGGGTGTGATAAAATGCTTAAATAATAGAACTGAGGTAAAAATAAGAGCAGACAGGTACCAGTCACAGGTCTGAGTCGACGGAGGACAGATGACGGCCTCCTCATGTCTGCCAAGTACTTATATAAGTCTTCATCACTCAGTCTGTCCCCCTCCTGGAGCGGCACAGAAACACCCATCATTCATTTAGTGAGGGGAAACAATACATCATGTTCTACCATCAGCAAAACACAGACACAAAAATTGATAACTGACCTGTTTGAAGAAATTGGTGACCGTGAGAGTGGCTGGGCGGAAGTTAGTGAAGTTGCACATGTCCTCTCCTACACTCATCCTCTCAAATCCTTTCTTCTTCCTCTCATTCCACGTCCCCTTACGCTCTGTAAGGAATGACATCATGCTTTTTGCTATATAACTGAGTTATGCTACTAGGGCTGGGTGACATATATATGTTATTAAATATTTATATTCAATATTACAGTCACACTTTATATTAGGAGTCTTGCTTCATTTAGTATACACAGATATATGAATATGCTAATTAGCCCCGCCTCCACTCACTCGCACGAGTTCAGAGATCCACTCGGTCAACTTGCTGAGGTAAACGCTGCACAATGGTATCGCTATTTACAACGTCAGACACATAACGTAATTAATATGATTAGCCTTTTGCTTGACTATGTTATCAAACAGCTAATAATGTGTTGCTAATGTTACACAAACCATGTTCATGTTCGTGAGTCAGAAAAAAAAGCATATTAAAAACACCACATAGTCATATAAACAACATTAAAAACTTGATTTTTCACCACAGACTTTAAGGGTGGATTAAAGGAATAAGAGAAACATCAACAGTGTAATTATAGACGTAATTACAGAAATTAATTACAGCTGTAATAAATGCAGCTGTTTTTAAATATAAGCTCAATGAAAAACATATATGTACATCATAAGTGCACTGTATCAAATGATTAATTTAAATGTTAGTGCATTTAGTTAATGACCTTAATATAAAGTTGGACCAATATTACTTTGTCAGCCAAGCAAAATTAACCAATATTGTGAATATGTTGATTAATATATTAAAATGCCTAAAGATTTATTAGATCAGTTTTGCAACTTCTACAATATCAATGCTAAAAACACTACAATATTTTTATAGTCTCTAATTAAACCTGAAACAAGCTTTATTTTGAACTAGATTTAAAGGTGCAGTAAATGATTTCTGAGAAACGCTGTTGAAAGTGGATCAGATTGAGCTCTGCAACAAACTTGTAGCCAATCAGCAGTAGGGGGTGTGTCCACTCATAATGGAGGAGAGAGAGTGAGCAAGAGGGAGATTGACTGTAGAAAGAGAGATGGCTGAGAGACATTACAAAAGAGAAAAGGTCAGAGGAATATCACTGGAAAAAGCAGAGTTATGATCAGGCAAGAGCTTTAAGACCCGCGTTAATATTAGAAAAGCTTTCCACTGCTGGAGAGACCTGAGCAATAAAGCCTCAAAACAGACTCTCAGGTTGCATTGTTTCTGCTCCAAACATGAGCAACACTGGTTTTGCGGTTTCACAGAACCAAGATATGCTGTTGTTGAAATGTTAGCTTTAGTAACAGGACAGTTTTGAATGTCATTGTTTATCTTGAACTGGTGTGCTGCTGGCGACTACCAACGAACTCTTGCTTGTTTACTCTTGTGTACTGTGCATTCATTTTTTGTCCTTCCTTGACATTTGTTCATCTTTTTTCACAAAGCATTGTTTTGCTTTGCTTCAGCTATGGTAAAGAGACATCCACTCTTGCATTGTGTGTTCATGCATTTTGGGGACGGAGCAATAAAGGGAGGGGTGTGTTTGTTTGGGTTGATTTCAAATATGAACAGTGTTTCCCAGAAATCACTTACTGCACCTTTAAGTTCTTAGATTAAACAGGTTGAATTTACTTGGCAACAACTGCTGTTTGGTCCCAGCAATTGCATAAATATTAAGATATGTGGCAAACTCTATCATTTATCAATTAGTGTTTAGTAAAAAGAAACAACAACAACAAAAAACAGGCTCAGCTTTCAAATTATGCTAATTGTTGTTAATTTACAAATTATAAAAATGTTTTCACACCGTTTAACTGTAGTCTGTAGTTACACTAATACACAGAAATAAAAAGGGCCTGAAATTAACACTGACCAAGCACCAAATTTCGAGTAAAAATCTGTGTTGGCGAGTACAACGTCTATCAGCAGTTGGCTGGTAACATTTTTTTAATCAATTCTAACAATGCAAAATTGTGAGAACATGACATTCACAAACGTGAATGACGCTCAGGACAGCTGAAGGGGCAGTGCTGCATCATCACAAAAGTTTAAGCCTTGCCGATTTAAATATTCAAGCATAAAAAGACACGAAAGGGAACTCAATTCGTTACTCTTGCGCTGTGTGGGAACTTTTCTGTGCACAAACATCTGACACTGAATTGAGTTATTTCACATCTTCTTGCGCTTAGACATATTAAAACAAAATTATGTTAAAATGCCAGTCTTGGCAAGTATCCTTGTAAACATAACATAGTCAGTTATGTCTTAACTGAAAGTAAACAGTTGAGAAATAAAATGTAACAGTATATTGGATCTATGCATTAGCTCTTAAAGTGACAGCAGCCTAATATTCCAGCTGCTGTCAGTGTTTTTAATAAAGACTGGCTGGTAAAAAATATTTATGGCTGGTAAATTTTCTTAAGTCACTGGCCATCGGCAGGTGAGGCAAAAAGTTAGTTTTAGGCCCTGGTTATAAGGATAATGCCCACCCCTTGTGTGTGCTCATTTCAGGGACATCTTCAAGGTGACTGTTTCTAAGAAAATCAATAAAAAGTCAACTCTAAAACAAAAAGTGACTCTGGTTTATACCCGTGTCTGAGTCTGAATCTGAGCGGTCCATCCCTCCAACGCTGCTGACAATGTTCAGCAGATGAATTGCAGTCCAGGCAAAGGGCATCCGGAAACGGCCCAGCCTAGAGCACATCTGCTCGGCCTGAGCCCTCAACTTCTCCAGCTTTTCCTTATGCTGCAAATACAGACACACACACAGGTGAAAACCAGTGAATCAATTCAGAACAACCATCTGGGTTACACAACCCCTGTGTAAAGGTAATGGGTGAGCAGCATTTATCATGCCATTTCAAACAACCAAAAAAAGCAACTTGGCAGCAGAATTATACAGTGACAGTCACAGGCTCCAGCATCTACTGAACCTTGCTCATATTGAAGATGAATGGCAAATATTGCGGCAGTCCAGATCAAGTTGAGAAATGCTCAGAGGATACCATAAATCATGCCAGATGTGTCTGATGAAATACTCATGCAAAAACCCATGGTACACTCGTACCTTAGTGGAGTCAGATTCCTTCATGACCATGTACGGCTCACAGCATTCGCCGATATCTCCCTGTTGAAGGACTTTTTCCAGCTGAAACACAAACACAGCAGTGCTCAACAATAAGGATGTCTCGATCACGAAACCTTCATGCATATATAATTTTGTTAATTTTGTCAGCTATTTTTGATTTAGTCTTTGTATTAAATCCTGTGTCAAATGTACTTTTCAGCTAGTCAGTGAAAACTTAAGTCACATTTTCCTGATTCTGCATAATGGTTAAATTGATAAACAATTATTTTGCTCAAAAGTATAATCGCAATGACTGCTGTCATTGGATACATTTATTTTTACAATTCATCAGAATTATTGCACTTTCACCTATAAGCACAAGACAAGAGAATGTAGACTCATATGCATGGTTTACCTGACCTCATCTAGTTGCCTGATTTATTATAGGCTATTTATCATATAAATTAACACTCTCTACATTAAGAAAACTGGTAAAACAAGAAGCTTCTCACAAAAATGAAAACAGTGAAATTCCTAATAGTAATTCCAATAATCCCAAATTACATGTTTTTCTATTAAACAGTAAAAAAGACTGTCACACAGAGGTTGCGTATAAGTTCATTTATTCAGCAACCACAATTGCAAACAATATAGTCGAGATTAGGGTTGTCAAAAGTACTGACTGAAATTTAAAAAAATGTGACGATACCAGCATTTCCCTCTAGCATTTTGAGAGCACACGAGAGCGTTTGAAAGCAGGCGTCTACCAGCGTATATATAAGGGATCCCTGATACACACGGGACCTTGTGAAAGCAGGTGTCTATCTGTGTAAGCACTTGATGAAGAGCGTCAAAAATGTCTATTTACAACATGCTTTTGAAGCGTTGATCATTGTAGCCAATCACAGACATATCTGTTGAGCGTGTGAACACAATGGCCAATCAGAGGTGTTTAAGTTAGTCAGAATCCGCTCAACAGAGCTCAAAATGCTAGGGGGAAATGCTGGTATCGCCACGACTTGGTACTGAAGTCGGTACTTTTGACAACTCTAGTCGAGATCCATGTTTGGATTTATTACAGTTTATCACTGAGAATGTTAGATGGCAGATTTAGTCACAGCAAACAGCACAAGTGACTCTCAATGGAGATCGCTGAACTCCAGCCAGATCACAAAAATTAAGTAAAACACCGGGCAGAAAATGTATACTTTGAACAGAAAAGTTCTGATTGGGGGATTTAAGCTCTTGACATCTGGCAACCGCAAGCATGAAAGCTTGTAACAGAATCTGTAATATTTTGTCTCCTCTCTTTTCGACAAAAATAAAAAGAGACTGGTAAAGTTTATATATTTTTTTTACTACATCTTAATCTTGTTTTTTGCATGTTGATAGGGTCACAGTTATCATTTAATGACCTTGGTGTCATCTCGTCTTAGTAATGAAAAAAATGTTTTCAATGAACATTATAGTTCATCATAGTTTTCATTAACAAAAATTAACACTATTTCTATATAATATGGTCTGATCTTTAACTCAAGATTCTATGTAAACACAATCTGACTAAACAACTAACACACTGAATCATAAGTAGGTGTATATAGAAATAATATATAGAAATAATAGAAAATGGATATTTAAAATAAAATGCATATTTATTTGCAGTAGCGCCAGTGAAATTTTTTTAGTATTTATAGCCTCTAATTAAATAAAACATAACATATATCTGTATGCAAGTTTGAGGGACTTTACTTAAATTAAATACACCTTTTTAGCTACACGTGCCATGGGTTGCCGACCCCTGCCCTAGAGTTCCTCCTGTACTCTGACCTCCTGTACCCTCTATAGCACATGTGGCACTGTGCCCCCTGCTGGTCATACCTTAATGACTAAGAAGATGTCAGGAGACGGGTATGTGATGGAGAAGATAGCAGACCGGGCCAGGGTGGAGATGGCTACGTGGGGGTTGTGGGGTCGGAGCAAGCCCTTTATCTGATCCGCATTCAAGTCAAAGTGAAAATCCTCTGAAATCTGAGAGAGGAAAGGGGCATGGATGAAAGGGATGCAGCATATAAATGATCACCTATCACAGGATTTGAACCTTTTCAGTAACTATCCCAAACATTTAAATGGTTGAGAATATATAGTCATACCTTTTTCTTTTCTCTGACGTCATACAGAGCCAGGGATCCAAATATTGGCTCGATTTCAATCTCAAATCTGGAAGAACAACAAGAGCGAGATCACACTGCAGTTGGCTTAACTATTCAGGGTGGATGTGTAATCAGGAGGTGTGTTAAATCACAATGAAAACAGTTACCAAATGAAGAATAAAGGGCCGTTTACAATGACCACGATTTGTAGTGGCAATGCGATTTTGACAGAGTAATCTAGTCAGGGTGAGGAGATGAATATTTTTCTGTGTACAATTATAGTTTTTTGTTGTTCTGGAAACACTCATTTTTATTTTCATCTGCTATTTTTCATTTTCATTGTTATTGTAAAGTGATCAACAATACAGGCACTTGTTGACTTCAGCAATAAAATGACTGGATGATTGGATGGGGTGGTTGAGAGCCTTACTTGAGCGACAAACACTTGACCATAATCTTCTGGCCGGTGTGCTCTTTGGGCACCTCTGGGACAGCACACCTCTCGACGGCCTCGTCCTGTCAAACACAGAGAGCCGTCATCATGACTACGGCTCAGTCAGCACCATGGTAACGTTTGCTCAGTCATCAGAAACAATGTGTACACAGACAAAGCAGCGACAGTGCGGAGGAGCAAGAGACGGAGGAAAGACAAAGAATATGTTCAACAAGATCAAACAAAATCACAGATGGATCATCAGAGAGACGTCTCTGCTTTTGAACTTCAGTGTTTGACAGCTCTCCTACATAAAAGTATTGAGTGTTACTCATCGTCTCCGACACAGAAGACTCTACTTTCCTTTGCTACTTTCTTTCACACATAGTCTCACACTGACTTTAATGATTTCAGACCTCATCCGGTGCAGGGTACAGTCCCAGCAGATCAGTGTGGCGGCACTGCTGGCGGTTCTCAGCGTTGCGGCGGTCCATGTCCTCCGCAGCCGTGCGCTCCAGCACAGAAGGCAGCAGCGCATCAGGTGTGGAGTTTTTCAGGTCAAATATACTGGAAGCCCAGCTCCCACGCGGCGTCTCATCCAGCGATGCCGAGTGCCTCTTGGAGTCATCCTGACACAGACAAAAACCCGTCTAAAGTTAAAACATTAACCATTTATAATCACTATATCATCAATAACAGTTTATCCAGGCAATTTCTTAGTTTAACTTGTTAATTTAATTTAGAATAATAAAACAATTTAAAACCACTTGTTAATTACAAAGTCCATAATGATCATTATGCAGGGACTTTTTCAGTTTCACTAATAACATTCCTTAATTTAATAATAAATAAAATCTAACAAAAATACAATGATAAAAACAAATAAAATAAAATATAAAATAAAAAAAATAAAAAAATTGGTTCTCTCACTCAAGTATTTTTTTAATTATTTTTGATAACTTTTTGCAAACTATGATTTTAGATAATATAATATTTTAAAACAATATAAAACCATTAATTACGAAGATAATCATTTATCTAGGCAATTTCTGTTTAACTTGTAAATTTTTTATTATTATGATTATTTCTGGCCTTTTTGTACCTTCTAAATGTAAACTTGATTTGACAGTAAAAGATTTGTAGAAGAAAGGGGAACAGGACTGGAAAATCTCACAAGTCTTTGTCAACCTCATGTATCGGAGCACGTGCACTCAACATTAGGCCACGGCTCTCACCACTGGTGTGAGTCTAAGTAGTGTATGAAATTAATTAGTCAGACAGTTACCTGCTCATCCTGACGATCAACGGTTGCCTCATCCAGCTCAAAGGTCTGTTTGATGAGTCCTTTCTGCTTTTCCCGCTGCCGCTCAGAGTTATGAGGCGTCTGTGTGGTGCTGTATCGTTGATACCTGAGAGACCACAAAGTTTCTACTTTCTAAACAACTTGTCCTCCAGTAAGCAGCCATGTCATATAAACAAACTCGATGTTTTTCATGATCTTGAAACCTTTTGGTTTAAAGGCCTTTACAACATAAACTGTACCTACCTACTGTATGCGTGAACTTCTTTAAAAACTAAATTTTGAGCTGGACTGATGAAGAAAAGAAATTCAACAAGACTTGCCCAGCATACACTACCGTTCAAAAGTTTGGGGTCAGTAAGGTTTACTTTTTGAAAGAAACTAATGCTTTTCTTCAGAAAGGATGCATTAAAATGATCAAAAGCAACAGCAAAGACATTTATAATGTTACAAAAGATTTATATTTAAAATAAATGCTGTTTTTCTATTAATCAAAGAATCTGTAATAAATATTTCACAAGTATTATTAAAGAAATTGCACTAATATTTCACAATGTTACTGTTTTTACTGAATTTTTGCCTAAATAAATGCCAAAAAACCCTCAATTTTTGAACATTAGTTATCTGGCTATCACCAGACCAAGCTCAATTTAAAATTGAACATTGGTCTGGGGAGACTGTATGTATTTTCTACTGCACAAGAGGCGTGATCAACAAGCATTATTCACACAATTGGATAGTCCTTCAACCAATCAGATCAACGATCCGGGTGACGTACTTATGCAGAGCGATGCGAAAACTCCAGACAGGTTTAGTTTGTATTGGTTTGTAGCATTGATCAGCGGTTTGCAGAAGCAGCAATAGAATCGAGCGATTTTTGCAGGCTGTGCAAAAAAACATGAAAGTGAGTGGTATTTACACCCACTCGAGTGATTTGTTTGCTAAACTAAAGAAGTCATTTAGCATCGTTGAGAGGTTAAAAGGAATTGGATTGACGGCCGTGCGAGAGACGTCATCGTGTTATATCCGCCCAGAGCCATAGAAAGAGCTCTGTACCCGCCAATAGCGAGCAAGGTGGATAAGCCAGTCTGTGATTGGTTCCTGCAAAAGTGTAACACATGCAACAGAAATGAATGTACGGGTTTCCAGACGGAGTTCAAATCGCCGGCAGATCAGGCTGGGTTTACCCAGTCTAGAACATTAGAGTACATAGAAACTCCTTTAATACTGCTTCATGCACCACATGAAGTTGATTGATAAAAAGTTTTGATTTGTTGAATGTATTTTGGTCGCTATACTTTTGAAAAAGTGGTTATGTCTAAACTTTTGACACAGTACTGTGTGTGTATTTCACAGTCCAAGCTCATATACGAGGAAGAATACTCACTTCCTCTGGATGATGAGCCAGTCGTCGGTGTAGACCCCCAAAGCATCCCTCACTCTGGGGTCCAGCGAGCTATCAAGAGAGAGTGCAAAAAGAGATAGCATCAAACCTCCTGATACCCTCATACCCCTTTTCCACCAGAATAGCTCACGTTCTGGAGCCACAGCCTGTTCTTGGCCAGGCGAACTGGAGCCTGTTTCCACCGACTTGAGGAACAAATGGTGATGCAATGATGCTACGTGAAGCTCATCTCACTATAATCAGTCTAAAACTCAAGTGCTTTGTGTAGGCAGTACGTCACTTCTGTTTTGCTGTTCACAGTACTGGGAGTAATTCAAGCATACCAGCAACTCCCGGTAGTCTCATCTGTCCTTTTTGGAGATATATTGAAACTGAAACCGTTGATTCACTTGCTCTCTCGCACGCCGAGTCTCTCTCATGTGCACAATTTTATATATTTAGATATAAAGATCAATGTAGTGTAACATTATTATATTGCTCAACGAGCCATAAACAGTAACAGCATTTCTCCACCATCCCCCCTCAACCGGACACAGGCCTGGACCAGTATTGGAACCGTACCCCTGGAAAAGGGATATTAGTGCACTCACAGGCAGCACAGCAAAGCTTATCCAAGATGATGAGATTACCTGATTAGCAGTGAGGGCGTGAGGAAGGGCAAGGTTCATTATAGTGTGGCGTGTGTGTGTTTGTGTGTGTGATGGGCGACTCACTCCTCCTCAGGGACTGGCGGCTCTATGGTAGCACACTCTCTCTCCTGTAGCAGCAGCTCCAGGTCATCACTGGGGAACTCCAGCAGCTGTCTGAGGGGTCCGGCCTCTGCTCCTGGTGGATGGCTGCTAACATACTCCTCATAGTCCACTGGCTCCACCACCTCCGTCAGAGGCACCTAGAAGGTTACAAGCGTCACCCCTGGACCTGACTCACTCTGAACACTCCAGCAAAATGACTGAATAACATTTTGATCTAATTCAATCACATACAAGTGTTGCCTAACTGTCCAAATACTTTATGGGGCCACTGTATTTTCTTTATGCATGTATATCTATACATATGTATGTATAAACGTTTTTAAATGAAGTCTCTTATGTTAATCAAGGCTGCATTTATTCAATCAAAAATATAATAAAAAATGTTATATTATAAAATTAATAAACACAATATAAAACTGTAATTTATTTCTGTGATGTCAAAGCTGGATTTTCTGCTTAAGTTTGTGGAAACCGTGACACATTTTTTTCAGGATTATTTGATGACTAGAAAGTAAAACAACAACAACAACAACAACAACAAAAAACTATTTATTTTTTAAATACAAATCTACTTTAATGCATCCTTGCACAATAAAAGTATTCAATTATTTCAGATTAAAAAATATTATAGATTTTTTTATTTTATGTCCACTTACAGTGACCACTTATGTCCACTTAAAGTTTTGGTGCCCCAAATATATAAATAAATATATATATTTTTTTGTTTTCATTCATCTCACTGACTGAAAAAAAAAAAAAAAAAAAAAAAAAAAACCTTGCCAGTTTATTTATTTATTTAGCTTGTTTAAGTGTTAAACTATTAATCTAAGGTAAAAAAAAAAGTTTTTGCAGCTTATTTTCAACTTCTTTTTAATAGGGCAGAAGTTGTAAGTTTAAAATGACCCATTCAAATAGATTCAGCGCAGATATCTACTTACTGTTGTAAAATGTAGTGTAGCAGCTAGTTATTGATTTTATAAAATGGAGGCTTGATTGTAACTACTATACATAATGAGATGCTTATAGCTTACCAAGGTACAGTTTCAGTGTTACCAACACTGCAATAAAAAAAGTACAGAGAAAACTCCAAAATAACCTTGTGTTGGGGGAAAACAGGGGGAAGTAATTGTGGTTTGTGGTAAAATCCACTTCCCTTTTATATCCCCTACATATACAATCACATCTATACAGAGGTCCCAAAAAAAATTGCACTTAGAATGCCTGAATGGCATTGCATTAGATACAAAATACTGAACCGCGTTTCATCTGCGTTTCAACAAATTATGCAAACCATTTTCTCAGAACTATTGTTTCAGAGCCATTTTTGACTCAAAGGCACCGCCCAAAAGCTTAGGCAGATGACGTTGCCTCGCTTCCCTACCAGGCAATGACTTCACAGACTTTTGTGCATAATGGAATGGAAAAAAAAAAAGAAAGAAAAAAATCACAATTCTCCCACAGTACTGAATAATACATAATTTACTAGAGGTTCTGACAAAATGTTGCTGGAGTAGATTGTAAAATATTTAATTAGAATTCATTTAAAATCTGCTTGAAATCTGAGTGAATAATTCAATGACTTAAAAAAGAAAATCAATGCATAAGAAGTGCTGCACGGGGTGTAAAGTCCGTCTCGGTGCTCTTTGGATACAAGGGAAAAAATATTGAACTTGTAGACTCAAGGATGATCCAAGGCACTCGAAATAGGCAAAAGGTAATGTTAAAAAGCCTTTATTTCATCTTGGCTATTATTTAAAAACAGGTGATACACACAAGCTTTTTAACATTACCTTTTGCCTATTTCGAGTGCCTTGGATCATCCTTGAGTCTACTAATTCAATGACTTACTCATGAAGACTTCACTTGTGAATGCCCATTTCTGGGCATTTATTTTAGTTCATAAAGTTTTAGTTATGGATATGAAAAACCCATCGCTTGGTTTCAGAAGGTCTTTATTAACCCCCTGGAGCCATATGGATTACTTTTATGATGGATGGATGCATTTTTTGGGGCTTCAAAACAAGTCCCCCGTTAACTACCATTATAAAGCTTGGAAGAGCCAGGATATTTTTAAATATATCTCCAATTGTGTTCATCTGAAAGAAGAAAGTCACACCTATATTAACACCTATGATGGCTTGGTGGTGAGCAAATGATGGGATAAATTTCATGTTTGAGTGAACTATCCCTTTAATTGTCACAGAATGGAACAGGAACCCACAGGATTGTAGGAAAATAAAAGTATCAAAGGATACATCTATGCTGCTTTCAATAATCGATCAGATGAAGGCATCTCAGGAGAAAGGAAGTGAAGCTAACATTGGATTGATTCCTATCTCTGAAGGCAGCATTTTTAAGCTTTTGGATGCAGCCAATGACTTTTGATCAACTGGTGTCAAGGTGATTTTTAGTGGATGTATGACATTGTAAATATTTACACATTCAAATATTTATATATTATACTTAGTCAGGCTGAATTCCAGAAGAACAAGTGTACCCAATATCACGTGATTAAAGTCTTTCACACTGGCTTTGTTTTCAAAGCAAATATTCTGCAAAATGATGCCCTCAGTCTTACTCAAGACTACCTGGAGCCTGCAGTACTATGTGCAGACAAGCAGAAATATACATAAACACAAATACACACTAACCGGTTGATGAGCTCCAGCGCGTTTTTTGGACAGCTGTGGAGAGCCATATTCCCGGGAAACTTGCTTCCTGACCTCAGACGCTACAGTCCTATGAGATACACAAAACAAGACAGAAGGACATTTATTATATTTGCAAGATTTTATAATCACATCAGGAGCTCATATGCAATGACAAAATACCACATAGATCATCAAGAAGATCACAACAAATCAGACACAGACAGCGAGACAAGCTCATATCAGATGATATAACGGCCAGAGCCAGCAGCTGCTTAGATGGCGACGGTCAAACACAGAATGTCTGAAGAGATGCTGAGCCGCTGGCAGAGAGCAGGCAGGACGCCACAGCTCTGCCAATTTGAGAACTAAAAGCAAATGAGAGGCTTTAGTGCCCAACAAAGCCCAATAACCCAGTAACCCCTCATCCACTCAGAGATAGCCTGCAGCTGCTCCCTAACAAACTCAAACTGCACCGCTCTCACAGACAAATATACACACACACAGCTGCAGATGCTCCAGTTCCCTTCAAAACACACACGCCCCATCATTAGTGAAGCTTGCTAAGGCAAGTATCCCTAGCATGAATGTGAGTGTTGCAATATACCAGTATTGATGAAAATGAAATATTGATATTACATTAAGACTACTACACATATGATAATACTGTATATAATCCAGATACTGTATATAATCTGCAAATGATCATGATAATGCAGTGGCTGCATCTGAAATCTTGTACTCTCTGAGTAGATGCTTCTGAGTAATTGCTTTGCGATCGTTAAAAATATGTGTTCTATATAGTACTATGAATGTTATCTGGATGTAGTAAATCTGTTGTCATTTTCATGAGACCTACAGCGTCAGTTGTTTCGCTTCACTGCCATTTATAAATCTTCTCTCATGGCCTCATGGGATAGTAAAATGTCAATTGGATGCACACTTCAGAATCCAGCCGCAGGAGGTAGGTCATCTGGAAGCTTTTTGCCTACTTTTTGTTTAAGCAAACAAACAAACAAAACAAACAAACAAACAAAAAATCTGATCTGAGCAATAAATCAGAATTGAGAATTAAAGGGATAGTTCACCCCAAAATTAAAATTATGTCATAATTTGCTCACCCTCAAGTTGTCCAAAACCTGTATGAGTTTCTTCTGTTGAACACAAAAGAAGATATTTTGAAGAATGTTTTCCTACTATGGTAGTCAATGGCTCCCATCAACACTCCACTTTTTTTGAAAATAGGCTAATTTTCCAACTCCCCTAGAGTTAAACAATTGAGTTTTACCGGTTTCGAATCCATTCAGCCGATCTCCGGGTCTGGCAGTACCACTTTTAGCATAGCTTAGCATAGTTCATTGAATCTGATTAGACCGTTAGCATCTCACTCAAAAATGACCAAAGAGTTTCGATATTTTTCCTATTTAAAACTTGACTCTTCTGTAGTTACATCGTGTACTAAAACCTGCGGAAAATGAAAAGTTGCGATTTTCTAGGGCGATATGGCTTGGAACTATACTCTCATTCCGGCATAATAATCAAGGAACTTTGCTGCCGTACCATGAGTGCAACAGGCGCAATGACGCACCGTCTCTCACAAACGTCTCCATGGTTGCAAGGCACGCTCCCTGTGCAAACAGGGGGTCACAGGCGGTGTGTAATATCATTGCGCCTGCTGCTTAAGCGAGATGCTAATGGTCTAATCAGATTCAATGAACTATGCTAAGCTATGTTAAAAGTGGTACTGCCAGACCCAGAGATCGGATGAATGGATTCGAAAATGGTAAAACTCAACTGTTTAACTCTAGGGGAGTTGGAAAATGAGACTATTTTCAAAAACAGACTATTTCCTTTAAACAGAAGAAAGAAACTATACAGGTTTGGAACAACATAAGAGTGAGTAAATGACAGAAATTTTGGGTGAACTATCCCATTAACGCTCAGATCAGATTTTTTTGATTGTTTTGTTTGGCTCTTCACATTTTCTTTTAAAGTCCTCATGAAATCAAAATTGACCCTATTTACTTTGTTAGCACACATTACTGGTCTTAGGGAGAACAATCAATCCATTAATACACAGAAAAAAAAATGTTTGTCGTGGTAATCTTTAATCAAAATCTGAAAAGTGACTTCCAGTCCAGAACAACGTTCATTTGCAGATGACGTCAGTTTGATAGCTTGGGTTGAAAACTTAACGTTACTACTCTCCTCCAACTGTTAGTCTGCTATGAGCGAGATATGGAGAGGAGGTGCGCTAAAATAAAACCCTGCCCTCTATTCAATATTCTGTTTCACTTGAAAACACGTCACAACACTGAAGAAAAATCAGCTGCTACTTCCGGTTCACTGGGACTTTAAATGTGGCCAATTTCAGATCAGGTCGGTTAAGGTCCTGAACTGGTCCGCATGCACAAAAGAATGATAACAAAGATGGCACACAGCACAACGTCATAAAGTCAGCATTTGGGTCAATGATGTGACGGGACATTTTTTGGTCCAAAGCCCTTAATAATAATAAAAAACAAAGATATGACATCCAAAGTATGTATAATTTAATCTCTTTTATTTAATCCAAAAGGTTTTAACTATATTTTGCTACATATAAAAAGGTATTTTAAAAGGTTTTGAAGTGTCAAAAGGTCATTCGGTTTAACCGTCCAAAGACCAATACAGCCATTTCATTTGTGATTAAAATATGTTAAAATATAATAAATGTATATATTTTTTTTTTATTCTGGCATGATTTTATAACATCATATATCAACATAGTGCAAAATGGTATTAAAATTATGTGTAGAAGCATTGTTTTGTTATTAGAAAGAATGTCCGGAAAAATGAATTTCATTGATGTCATTCAGAGTAACCAATATAAAGGGACTATTTTGGATCAAGTCATGCGGTCAATATCATGTGACATCATTAAGACACCTGCACAGGATCACATGGTCATGAAGCAAAGTGAATCAAAAATGAATCAAAAATTCATGTTTTCACTTGCTCATGCGCATGTCCTTAAAACATCAGGTCATTCAGTACAACCCCTATAAAACATGGAAAATGTTGTAATATTTTATAAACTTGTACTAAATATTAAATGTTTGATTGTCCTTTTGCTAGCTAGCTAGATATCAGCCTGTTAACACTGTTTAAAAATATCGTCATTCAGTATAACCAATATCGTCATTCGGTAAAACCGAAATTTTGGTTAAACTGAATGACTTTTTTGGTGACAAATTTTGTCCATCTTGTAAAAAAAAAATGACAAAAGCAGACAGTGTTAATTGATTATAAAAACCACATAATCTCATTGTTAACTCTTAATAAAACTTCAACATTAATTATTTCTCCATTATGTTTTTTTAAACGTTTAAAAAGCTTATTCGTCAATGACCCATTTACACGTTCATTTATAAGCTAAAAAGGAAAATAATGATTCAATGATGCAAACAGAATTCAGTTCTACTGTAAAGCAGCTGAAAAGACAATAGTAAACAGTCATTATTCATTTGAAATCAGTTCAGTGTTGATTCATTTCGGTTCAGTGACTGTAATAGGAACTGTGTAATAACTGTGGTTTAAAAACCACAATGTGGTGGCGAGAACTGCATGGGCAAACAATTTCACATTTTCTAACCTTAACCACCGCTTTCATTCTCTAAGCAGGAACCCAGACTTTGCACTGCTAACAAAACCCAGCCGACTACAGCATCAGGCCCTGTCATTCAACCAACCCAATGTGGTGCAAAGAGCGGATATGGCCTCCTCCCAGGGGTCAAGCCACTGCACTGACTATCCATTTCCTGAGATTATACAGCTGTGACTGTGAAGGAAAAGGCAAACTCTACGCCTGACAAGCCAGCTGAAGTAATAATAACATGCCGTTTGTTTTACAGTGTACTGCGATGAGAATTAAGAGCGTTCACAAATGCATGCTATTTCTAATGTGTGACCTTTAGGTGTTGCACACTTCTTTACGACAAAAATCAGAGCCTCGCACCGTGGCTTCCTATTTCCTGCTTCTAAAGGAAAGAGGAAAACTAGTCTGCTCTAAAAGCAATGAGTGGAATGGAGTGCACCACCCTTTCCTACATCCTGCAGGGAAACAATGGGTCCACTCTCACAGAGGTGAAGACAGAGAAAGATGATAACGACATGAAACATAAGCACAGGTTTCATGCCTTTGGGTAGAAAAGACATATTAAGACCTATTAAAGGATTAGTCCACTTTCAAATAAAATTTTCCTGATAATTTACTCACCCCCATGTCATCCAAGATGTTCATGTCTTTCTTTCTTCAGTCGAAAAGAAATTAAAGTTTTTGATGAAAACATTCCAGGATTTTTCTCCTTATAGTGGACTTCAATGGACACCAAACAGTTGAAGGTCAAAATGACAGTTTCAGTGCAGCTTCAAAGGGCTTTAAACGATACCAGACGAGGAATAAGGGTCTTATCTAGAGAAACGATTGGTTATTTTTGAAAAAAAAAAATTTAAATGTAAATGCTTTATGTAAAAAAAAATGATCGCCTTGCACATGCTTCCGCCAAAACCGCATTTCCGTATTCTCTAAAAAGTTTACGCTGTATGTCTTACGCCTTCCCTCTTCAACTTACGGAAAAAATTTAACTGGTGCTGCGTTGGTTCCATAAGTGGAATACGGAAGGCGTAAGCATTTTGGAGAATACGGAAAGCGGAAGCACGTGCAAGGCGATCATTTGTGTTTATAAAGCATATACAGTTGTATTTTTGTAGAAAATGGCAGATCGTTTCTCTAGATAAGACCCTTATTCCTCGTCTGGTATCGTTTAAAGCCCTTTGAAGCTGCACTGAAACTGTCAATTTGACCTTCAACCATTTGGAGGCCATTGAAGTCCATTATAAGGAGAATAACCCTGGAATGTTTGGATGACATGGGGGTGAGTAAATTATCAGGAAAAATTTTATTTAAAAGTGGACTAATCCTTTAAGGCTGAGATTGTGCCATAT
Organism: Megalobrama amblycephala; assembly: GCF_018812025.1. Classification (NCBI taxonomy): domain Eukaryota; kingdom Metazoa; phylum Chordata; class Actinopteri; order Cypriniformes; family Xenocyprididae; genus Megalobrama; species Megalobrama amblycephala. Next base: position 37,779,762 of record NC_063044.1, on the reverse strand, counting down.
GATATTCACAATATGAATATAATAAGAACTGCGGTTTACATGAAAGTACCATGGTATTACCATCTCAGTACAGTGCTTTTTGTAAGGACACTTTCTCTGCAGGCTTGTCTACTTCCATCCGCACTGCAAGATTTCACTTAATTCCCATATGCTTTTTGAACATGTTTATTGATTGGGAGTGATTTTTTATTTCCTTATGAAATTATCAGTGTTGCTCTAGTCTACGAGAATGAATGAAAACCACCATATCAATGACTCTCAACAAATAAACCAACAATAAACAAGTGCATGAATCCATCACAAATATACTGCTCAGGTTCACTGTTTTTATGAACCCATCCAGCAAGTTCCAGAGATGCTTCCTCAGCACAAAGTTGATTCCCATCAAATCATAATAAGCAGGAATAAAGACTAACGTGAAACGTGATATAAACGTGAAAAACAATTTTGCTCCTGTTCTTCTAAAACTGACAATCAATAATGTGAACATTTCACATGGCTGGTGTGAACAGTCACATGATCAGAGCTGTTTAATTTAGGTTTGCCCCTCTGACAGATGAAGTCTTGTCAAAGCTCAATAAAACCTATCATAATATACAACTACCATATTTAACATATAATGTTAGAAAGGTTTAATATTAATATATTACATTGCCCTAGTCTCATATAAATTATGATAATAAATGTCAGTAGTACCAACACAACGCCCTTTTTTGATTGATTTACATTATAAACTGTTATATATTAATTATACAATTTATAATATTACATATACTTTTCAGTAGATTTTTAAGTTTTACATTAATCCTAAATTAAATAACAAAAACAAATATTTCTGGATTATCGTCCCCTCCTTATTACAAAAAAACAAAAACAAACAAAAATTGTTAGCATTAGCAACTTTGTATTGTGTCTTATTGAGCAACAGCTCAGTTTCCCACTGGTTTCAATAACTTTAAATAATAATAAAAAAAACTTTCATTCAAGTTTCATTGCGCTGTCCGAGGTGTAAATTACACGCGCTGACTTTAATGTTGTAAAAGAGACAGCCTTAAGCGCTTTCCCGAAACGCCAAGTGATATATCAATTTGAATAGATAAAAGTGTAGTTCCGATTTCACTGTGTCATCACATTACAGTTCATGGTGCTCAATGCATCATCTTTTCTCCCACACGGAGTCTAACGTTAATCATTTAAGATTTTAAAACACCATGTATTCATCGCAAAGCACTTGAGAGTAAGACAGAAGTTGGTTGCTGTGTCACACTGTTGCGAAGTGCGGCGAGTTGAACTAAACAAAAGGTTCATCCCTGTGTAACTCGTGGCGGATCTCTTTATCTCTCCCATTCTCGTGAATCCCGATGCGCGGGACGACTAACGCACAACACCTCCACTGTTCAGCAGACGGTGAAGTTCACATACCTGTTAATCTTGTGCGCAAAAGCCCTCCTTTCGCTGGTTAGAGCTGCCATCCCATCTGAACAGGGAGACCTCCTATACAGTTTCCCTGTACTTTGGTAATATTATTGTGGAGTGGAGTTATTAGCTTCCTTATGTCACTTTGGCGCATAATAGCGCCTCCTCGCGGTCTGGGGGCGAATGGCGCTGTGGACGAGCTCACCAAACCGGTTTCCAGTGACGCACCTGTCTCTAATATCTCTGGGGATCTGCGATGTTTTTCGTTTCTAGAATAGATAATGCAAGGAGATGATGAATGTTTTCCGACTTAAAAAGTAATAATGCTAATTTGGCAGATTACCAAGAACACCACAAGCCAATCTGTTATCCTACTGTTTTGAAAGAAAAATTAAAGAAATATATAAATGCTATAGCAGCAATCAGAATAAATTATTTTTACTACTTTTAAGTAGTAGGCATTACGAACGCCAGGCGACATAATATAGAATTCAATATTTCTATTCTACAGTAGCTGGTTGGTGTTTTCACCTGTCAAATGAAGTTGAATAGTTGTGTGATTTTGCCTGAGGCGATGAGCAGTTTCTTTAACCGTTAGAATCTAACCGTTAGTTGTTTTCAAACAAGAATGGATATTTCTCACACGGGGAAATGTAAAACCCGGAGTCGAGCTGGAGCGGATCGAGTGATTAGAACGCTTAAATCTCTGTCGATCCGCTCCACTCATCCACGCTGATCCAGACCGGATTTCAGTCTGTGTATTGCTAGTTAACAAGCAAAGCTTGATATTTTGGCTTCGCCTGACTAAGAAACGAACTACGAAGAAATACGAACAAATACTGACCTGTTTTTTACTAAACGTAAGTTACTCGATGAATTACTTGATTAAATAATTGTTGTATAAAAACCAAATAACATTTATACACAACCATGCTGTCTGCTGAAAAAACAGAAACCCACATTTGTAATGCTTTTAATGGTTATAATGGGAATTGTATTGGATTTAATGGAAACTGTAATGGTCCCAGTGGGTCTCTGTTGGTAATTTGTTGCCTTCTCTTGGTGGTATGTTAAAACCACTAAATCCTAATGGAAAATGGCCAAAAAAGTCATTACTGGACAGGGTTGCCAGGTCTGTGTAACAAAACCAGTCCAAACGCTAACTTAATCAAAACAGCCCAAAACAAACCCAATGACCCAAAACTCAACATATTCCACTCTCATACCTAACATACATATTTTACAGTCACTCTTATGCTTTATACACAATTACAACTTGAGAATCACTTGAAACTAGCAATAAATATGTTTTCATAAATGAGCTCTAAACTACAAAACTTAAAATTTAGCACAGTTTTATCAGTGGTAGAATGCATATTTCGACAGATGAAACTGTCAATCGCAATGAATGCATTATGGAAAACCTTCAAACCGTGGTAAAACCGTGAACTTGGCAACACAGCTAATGGAAAGGTAATGGCTTTAACTTTTAATGGTTAACAGTTGATGGTTTGTAAATACAAGATTGTTTGTAAGCGTATCTGTAGTGGAAACCATTAGAACTCCTGTGATGGTTTCTGTTGTTTGTTTGTTTTTTTCACAAATATTTCATATAACGTTACTAATCTGGATACAATTATGATGATTTTTCAGCGCAGCATACAAAAGTCTGCAGGGGAAAAATAAACATATTTTGTAATCTTATGGCAAGAATTACTGATGTCCATAGTCAAGGATTTTTCCCTTAAATATTTTTTAGTAAAATCTAGAGATATAATCCCTAACAAAACAGCCTTAGGCATGGTGCACTTAATCATATAATGCAATTAGTGTGATGTAGATCTAAATCTATTTATCACAGCTATTTATTCAGAAACCCTATCATAATCCTCTTATTTTCATTCAAAGCACATGTATACATATCCATAGATTCAGAGTTACAACCTATACATATGCATTTAACTCCACACTGCTTGTCTTCCCTCAGCCTTTTGCACAATTTACAGTACTTTGTATTCCTGCCTTTTTTCAAATATTTGTATTTATGCACTTCTTTTCTATATTGCATTTGTTCAGAGACCCATATTATTCTGTTCCTGTGTTTCATGTTTATTGCAGCAGTGCCACAATTTCCCCCAGGCGATCACTGAAGTTATATTACCTTATCTTTTCTGTAGGCCCACACATTTATGCAGGCCTGTTATATTGTTGTATGGCCACCAGAGAGCGATGCACTCCACAAGTGCTGGAGACATAGAGCATGAAAAGGCGGTGGCCAGGAAATAATGACTCAACCCTCCACCTCATTGTCTAGATGCAGCATTGTCCAGAAGCAAAATATCACATAGCAAGATTTCATTAATCTTTTCACATGAGCTGAATAATTTGACAAATAACCAAATATTGCAATAATATAGATATACAAGTTCAGTATCCTTTTGTTTAACAATAGATCTGATACAAAGACAACTAAAAGTCATTGTTGCATGCTAGGATTCTTTAAATTTCACACTTATTTCACTGTTAGTTGAACGTATGTTGTTGCAGCAGCACTAAAAATCTCATAATAATACTTCGAATAGCAAGACATCTATGTTTATTTACCATAAATCAAATCCCACACCCAAAAGCGGATTACCAGGAGACATTTATTGACGTTTTCCTTCGCCCAAGGACACACATTTATCAGTTTAGAGCGAAGCCATCATTCCTCTCTCCTTCTCCCCGCTGTAACCTCTCCCCATCCCCCACGGTCAGTGAGGTATGACTATACAGTGCAGGCTGCCTCCTCCCTATAGCTCAGCTCAGCACCATGCCCCATTAATTCAGCACCAAGGAGAGCTGCTGGTGCAGGTACAACAAGCCAGCACTGACCTAAGGAATGACGCTGGTAGCATGTGTGTGTGTGTGTGTGTTTTCAGATTTGTTGAGCTCTCAGAGTGAGCAAGGGCGTTTCAGGAGACACTTCTGCCATGTATGTTGTGTGCTTTATGTGTTTTTGTGCAGTCTATTCCCCTCACAGCAGTCTGTACTCCAGGGCTAATGAAGATTAATGAATCTCTCTCCTCTCTTTGGCTTTAGACACCGTGCAGTACTAAAAGCTGATGCTTGGTATCACAAGGAATAAATATAGATCGGTGTTGTGAAGCTTTAGGGGTTTTTCTGCCGCAGACTTACTGGGGATTTTCGTGTCATTTGTTAGGAAGTGTGTGTTACGCTGGTTTTGAAGGATGAGCTGCCTGTACCGATGGGAGTGGACTGGCTCGGAGATGTAATGGACCATCATTCGAGCAATTACATTAAGAGAATTACCGCATTGCGACTGTCATATAAACCCAGTACATACATCCATGGCGTTTGCAGCTGAGATGGTGCACTGAACATATGCATCCTTGAACTCTATGGCACTCTGTTGGCAGTGATGCAACATGTGACATCCAGATGGAGAATTAAAAATAGTTTTGCGTTTTGAGTTGATTGCATTCACTGTAGGCAGGCGGCGTTTCCATCATGTCTTTCTTTTCTTTCTTTCCCTCTGCCTCTCCACGTCGAAGGCTTTCAGTTCCTCGACCAGCACTATTGTTTGGCTGCCCCTCCCCCCACGGGCAGGAGAGCACCCTCATCCCTGCTGCATTACCGAAGAACAAAAGAGAGAGTGTCAGACGCCACCCTCTAGATCTCTTTCACGCCCCAGCCCCCACCCCGCTTCCAGATGGGGCTGCCTTTTTTTCCAGGGTCTCTCTGAACCCCAAGAGTCCTCCAAAATGGACGTGCCCCTCCCCCTCTCCCCACTCTTCAGCTGCCCGTCATCCACCTGCTCTCTCTGCCACGCGCCCGTGCCCAGAGCACGCCCCCTTCCCCAACCCACCCTCACAGCCAGCTCCATTCAAAGCTTTAACCACTTGCTTGCTATGGCCTTGCTCCAGGACATTACTTTTGCAGCTGTAAACCTTCTTTTTAGGATATTTGCTCCTCCGAGGCCTGCAGAGGGGGGTGGAGGGGAATCATATTTGCATATAATGACTGTGAAAATGGTGTGCGATGAAGCAGTGCTACTCAACTGGTTTTACATCAGGGAGCAGAATTTACATTGGATATCAAGTGATGACCCAATGCAATAGCAAAATATAGCACAAAAGTAGCAAAGATATCCTTATGACATGTATTAATATTACCATGGACTGCATAGACCCAGCAATATGAAAAATATTAAAGAGATGGTTCACTCAAAACACAAAAGTTCTGTAGAACACAAAAGACATAAAAAAAACTATTTTTGTCCGCAATGAGGGTCAATGAGGTCCAAAATAAGGCTGTCACTATATCAGAGTTTAATTAAAGAGTTGCAAACATGTAAATAATTAAAGTCACGCTTTACCCTTAAACCTGCATATATTTATTTAACTGAATTGCAGCCTTTGTGTTTTCACAATGCTATATTATGATTTTAAATGGTTTTAATAAATTGTGCAGCCTTTGAAAACAGACTAATAATGTGGTTCATGGATTCTCATCCATGGAATGTGCCACTTCTGGTATTTTGTCGGATTGCAAATTGCAATCAAGGATTTTTAAAAATTGATGAATCATGACAGCCCGTTATTATTGCGGTATATGTACAAAATTTGAAAAAAAGAAAGAAAAAAAGGCATCAATAATATGCTATCATTCAAATTAATCTTTAACTTATTTTGTGTTTACTCTTTTTTTTGGCTTATGACTCACACTCAAAATATGAGTGTAGGGAGGCATAGAGAGAGTTTGCAACTATAACTGTTCAAAAACATACAGAAAAAAAATGTATGGTTGACCTGTATTTCCTACAGACTGGGGTGTCTAACATCCCATCTTTTTATGAAATCCAAAAAACTCCTACAGTGGCAATCCAAATTTTCTTTGGTGCAGGTAGTGTTTCACTTTCGCCTGTCATGACATTTTGTTGGACAGTAGTTAGTTACTTGTGCTGGATTATTATGGGTAGGGACGCCACCCCAGGTGAAAAAACAGTACATTGCCATAATATACTTAAAGTGCTCTATTTTTGTGCACTAATTACAGAGATAGTATATTAAAAGCACATTTTAGTTCATATTTCATGCTATCTCAAAATAGCACAGTTGAGTACACTTAGATGTTCTTAAGATTATCTTAAGAAGTACTAAAGAAGAATTTTTAGTAAATTAAGCACAAAATTAGTGCACAAAAATAGAGCACTTTAAGTACATTATTGAAGTGTACTGTTTTTTTTCTTCTTCTTTTTTTTTTACCTGGGACCACTTTTCCCCCCTGGTTCTTGTGGATGCTCAAATATGCTGCGTAACACACGAGAATTAACCTCATTGGTTCTTGATGAAGCTCAAACGTGCTGCGTAACAAACGAGAATGAACCTCATTGGTTCTTGATGAAGCTCAAACATGCTGCATAACACACGAGAATGAACCTCATTGGTTCTTGATGAAGCTCAAACGTGCTGCGTAACAAACGAGAATGAGCCTCATTGGTTCTTGATGAAGCTCAAACGTGCTGCGTAACACACGAGAATGAACCTCATTGGTTCTTGATGAAGCTCAAACGTGCTGCGTAACACACGAGAATGAACCTCATTGGTTCTTGATGAAGCTCAAACATGCTGCGTAACACACGAGAATGAACCTCATTGGTTCTTGATGAAGCTCAAACGTGCTGCGTAACACAGGAGAATGAACCTCATTGGTTCTTGATGAAGCTCAAATGTGCCGCGTAACACACGATAATGAACCTCGTTGGTTCTTGATGAAGCTCAAACGTGCTGCGTAACACAGGAGAATGAACCTCATTGGTTCTTGTGGATGCTCAAATATGCTGCGTAACACACGAGAATGAACCTCATTGGTTCTTGATGAAGCTCAAACGTGCTGCGTAACAAACGAGAATGAACCTCATTGGTTCTTGATGAAGCTCAAACGTGCTGCGTAACACACGAGAATGAACCTCATTGGTTCTTGATGAAGCTCAAACGTGCTGCGTAACAAACGAGAATGAACCTCATTGGTTCTTGATGAAGCTCAGACGTGCTGCGTAACAAACGAGAATGAACCTCATTGGTTCTTGATGAAGCTCAAACGTGCTGCGTAACACAACGAGAATGAACCTCATTGGTTCTTGATGAAGCTCAAACGTGCTGCGTAACAAACGAGAATGAACCTCATTGGTTCTTGATGAAGTTCAAACGTGCTGCGTAACACACGAGAATGAACCTCATTGGTTCTTGATGAAGCTCAAACGTGCTGCGTAACACACGAGAATGAACCTCATTGGTTCTTGATGAAGCTCAAACGTGCTGCGTAACAAACGAGAATGAACCTCATTGGTTCTTGATGAAGCTCAAACGTGCTGCGTAACACACGAGAATGAACCTCATTGGTTCTTGATGAAGCTCAAACGTGCTGCGTAACACATGAGAATGAACCTCATTGGTTCTTGATGAAGTTCAAACGTGCTGCGTAACACACGAGAATGAACCTCATTGGTTCTTGATGAAGCTCAAACGTGCTGCGTAACACACGAGAATGAACCTCATTGGTTCTTGATGAAGCTCAAACGTGCTGCGTAACACACGAGAATGAACCTCACTGGTTCTTGATGAAGCTCAAACGTGCTGCGTAACACATGAGAATGAACCTCATTGGTTCTTGATGAAGCTCAAACGTGCTGCGTAACACATGAGAATGAACCTCATTGGTTCTTGATGAAGCTCAAACGTGCTGCGTAACACACGAGAATGAACCTCATTGGTTCTTGATGAAGCTCAAACGTGCTGCGTAACACAGGAGAATGAACCTCATTGGTTCTTGATGAAGCTCAAACGTGCTGCGTAACACAACGAGAATGAACCTCATCGGTTCTTGAGGAAGCTCAAACGTGCTGCGTAACATGAGAATGAACCTCATTGGTTCTTGATGAAGCTCAAACGTGCTGCGTAACACAACGAGAATGAACCTCATTGGTTCTTGATGAAACTCAAATGTGCTGCGTAACACATGAGAATGAACCTCAATGGTTCTTGCTAAAGCTCAAACGTGCTGCGTAACACACGAGAAGGAACCTCATTGGTTCTTGATGAAACTCAAACGTGCTGCGTAACACATGAGAATGAACCTCATTGGTTCTTGATGAAGCTCAAACGTGCTGCGTAAAGGTCATTGCACACTGAGTCCGAAATTCGCATGCGAAACTTTCGCACGTTAAAAAATAAATTCGACCTCACGTTATGTCAATCGCGTTTGCACACTGCCTCCGAAACTTTCGTCCGTCAAAAAAATATTCGGATCAGGTTCGATTTTCTGCGTTTTTCGCATCCGTGGCACGCATTTTGAGAGACGTTTTGACAATTCAGAGCCACCGTACGCGAACGCAAAAATCCAGAATGCCATCTGACAAGTTGATCCACGTCGTCTACAGCACAAAACAGCAGCACTGAATGACAAACAACGTGAGGAATACAAAGAGACCGAATATAAAGACAGATTGTGCCAGTAGTAAAGCATCAAACAGAGCCACTGACATCCTGAAGTAAACTTTGAAACGCTCGGATAATCCCGCAGCTCCTTGATGAGGTGAATTCTCCTTTCTCTCAATGCAATCTCGGGATTGAATGGACCCAATATTTCCTCTTTCTTTTTCTCTTTTTAAGAAGAGAGACGACAATCGTGCTCACTGCTTGAAGACTTCATTTTGTATTGTTTTGCGATTTGTTTTGCGATTTTTTCGCAACGCATTAATTTTTACGCATCGGACTCAGTGTGCAAGGTCTCTGTGCGTGACAAATTTTTAGGATTGCGAATACGAAAAAACGCATGCGAAAATTTCGGACTCAGTGTGCAAAGGCCTTAACATGAGAGAATGAACCTCATTGGTTCTTGATGAAACTCAAACGTGCTGCGTAACACATGAGAATGAACCTCATTGGTTCTTGATGAAGCTCAAACGTGCTCCGTAACACACGAGAATGAACCTCATTGGTTATTGTGGAAGCTCAAATGTGCTGCGTAACACACGAGAATGAACCTCACTGGTTCTTGATGAAGCTCAAACGTGCTGCGTAACACACGAGAATGAACCTCATTGGTTATTGTGGAAGCTCAAATGTGCTGCGTAACACATGAGAATGAACCTCATTGGTTCTTGATGAAGCTCAAACGTGCTGCGTAACATGATAATGAACCTCAATGGTTCTTGCTAAAGCTCAAACGTGCTGCGTAACACACGAGAATGAACCTCATTGGTTCTTGATGAAGCTCAAACGTGCTGCGTAACACACGAGAATGAACCTCATTGGTTATTGTGGAAGCTCAAACGTGCTGCGTAACACATGAGAATGAACCTCATTGGTTCTTGATGAAGCTCAAACGTGCTGCATAACATGATAATGAACCTCAATGGTTCTTGCTAAAGCTCAAACGTGCTGCGTAACACACGAGAATGAACCTCATTGGTTCTTGATGAAGCTCAAACGTGCTGCGTAACATGATAATGAACCTCAATGGTTCTTGCTAAAGCTCAAACGTGCTGCGTAACACACGAGAATGAACCTCATTGGTTCTTGATGAAGCTCAAACGTGCTGCGTAACACAGGAGAATGAACCTCATTGGTTCTTGATGAAGCTCAAACGTGCTGCGTAACACAACGAGAATGAACCTCATCGGTTCTTGAGGAAGCTCAAACGTGCTGCGTAACATGAGAATGAACCTCATTGGTTCTTGATGAAGCTCAAACGTGCTGCGTAACACAACGAGAATGAACCTCATTGGTTCTTGATGAAACTCAAATGTGCTGCGTAACACAGGAGAATGAACCTCATTGGTTCTTGATGAAGCTCAAACGTGCTGCGTAACACAACGAGAATGAACCTCATCGGTTCTTGAGGAAGCTCAAACGTGCTGCGTAACATGAGAATGAACCTCATTGGTTCTTGATGAAGCTCAAACGTGCTGCGTAACACAACGAGAATGAACCTCATTGGTTCTTGATGAAACTCAAATGTGCTGCGTAACACATGAGAATGAACCTCAATGGTTCTTGCTAAAGCTCAAACGTGCTGCGTAACACACGAGAATGAACCTCATTGGTTCTTGATGAAGCTCAAACGTGCTGCGTAACACAGGAGAATGAACCTCATTGGTTCTTGATGAAGCTCAAACGTGCTGCGTAACACAACGAGAATGAACCTCATCGGTTCTTGAGGAAGCTCAAACGTGCTGCGTAACATGAGAATGAACCTCATTGGTTCTTGATGAAGCTCAAACGTGCTGCGTAACACAACGAGAATGAACCTCATTGGTTCTTGATGAAACTCAAATGTGCTGCGTAACACATGAGAATGAACCTCAATGGTTCTTGCTAAAGCTCAAACGTGCTGCGTAACACACGAGAAGGAACCTCATTGGTTCTTGATGAAACTCAAACGTGCTGCGTAACACATGAGAATGAACCTCATTGGTTCTTGATGAAGCTCAAACGTGCTGCGTAAAGGTCATTGCACACTGAGTCCGAAATTCGCATGCGAAACTTTCGCACGTTAAAAAATAAATTCGACCTCACGTTATGTCAATCGCGTTTGCACACTGCCTCCGAAACTTTCGTCCGTCAAAAAAATATTCGGATCAGGTTCGATTTTCTGCGTTTTTCGCATCCGTGGCACGCATTTTGAGAGACGTTTTGACAATTCAGAGCCACCGTACGCGAACGCAAAAATCCAGAATGCCATCTGACAAGTTGATCCACGTCGTCTACAGCACAAAACAGCAGCACTGAATGACAAACAACGTGAGGAATACAAAGAGACCGAATATAAAGACAGATTGTGCCAGTAGTAAAGCATCAAACAGAGCCACTGACATCCTGAAGTAAACTTTGAAACGCTCGGATAATCCCGCAGCTCCTTGATGAGGTGAATTCTCCTTTCTCTCAATGCAATCTCGGGATTGAATGGACCCAATATTTCCTCTTTCTTTTTCTCTTTTTAAGAAGAGAGACGACAATCGTGCTCACTGCTTGAAGACTTCATTTTGTATTGTTTTGCGATTTGTTTTGCGATTTTTTCGCAACGCATTAATTTTTACGCATCGGACTCAGTGTGCAAGGTCTCTGTGCGTGACGAATTTTTAGGATTGCGAATACGAAAAAACGCATGCGAAAATTTCGGACTCAGTGTGCAAAGGCCTTAACATGAGAGAATGAACCTCATTGGTTCTTGATGAAACTCAAACGTGCTGCGTAACACATGAGAATGAACCTCATTGGTTCTTGATGAAGCTCAAACGTGCTCCGTAACACACGAGAATGAACCTCATTGGTTATTGTGGAAGCTCAAATGTGCTGCGTAACACACGAGAATGAACCTCACTGGTTCTTGATGAAGCTCAAACGTGCTGCGTAACACACGAGAATGAACCTCATTGGTTATTGTGGAAGCTCAAATGTGCTGCGTAACACATGAGAATGAACCTCATTGGTTCTTGATGAAGCTCAAACGTGCTGCGTAACATGATAATGAACCTCAATGGTTCTTGCTGAAGCTCAAACGTGCTGCGTAACACACGAGAATGAACCTCATTGGTTCTTGATGAAGCTCAAACGTGCTGCGTAACACACGAGAATGAACCTCATTGGTTATTGTGGAAGCTCAAATGTGCTGCGTAACACATGAGAATGAACCTCATTGGTTCTTGATGAAGCTCAAACGTGCTGCATAACATGATAATGAACCTCAATGGTTCTTGCTAAAGCTCAAACGTGCTGCGTAACACACGAGAATGAACCTCATTGGTTCTTGATGAAGCTCAAACGTGCTGCGTAACACATGATAATGAACCTCAATGGTTCTTGCTAAATCTCATACGTGCTGCGTAACACACGAGAATGAACCTCATTGGTTCTTGATGAAGCTCAAACGTGCTGCGTAACACACGAGAATGAACCTCATTGGTTCTTGATGAAGCTCAAACGTGCTGCGTAACACATGAGAATGAACCTCATTGGTTATTGTGGAAGCTCAAACGTGCTTCGTAACACACAAGAATGAACCTCAATGGTTCTTGCTAACACCATGTCCTAACCAGGCGCGATGCAATAAGATTCCAGCGACGAGCAATTTGACTATCCACACTAGACGCGACAATGAGAAGCGATAAAATCAATCAAAAACCACAGCCAATCAGAAGAGAGTGTGGGTGGGCTCTCTCGGCAAGAACACAGCAGACACAATGAAATTGGCAAGTACATAGTAAATATTACATCATTTAAACATTATTTAAAGTACATATGTAGTAACTGAACCAATCTTTGTCCTAGAATACACTTGTTTGAGCGCATTGAGTTGACAGTTTGAACGTTCTTGTGCCCATTTATGAGCCGTCATTCTGACGTTGAACATGGAAGCGCTGCACTGTCTATAGAACATAAACAGCATAGGAGACTGACAGGGGAGAGACAAAATTGATGAATAAAGTCGTTGTTTTTGTTTTGTTATTGCACACAAAAGTATTCTCGTCGCTTCATAACATTAAGGTTGAAATACTGTAGTCATGTTGACTATTTTAACAATGCCTCCTACTTTTCTGGAACTTGAATGTGGTATTTAGGTTGCTTTGTATGGGGGATAAAAAAACTTTCGGATTTCATCAAAAATATCTTAATTTGTGTTCTGAAAATGAACGAAGGTCTTACGGGTGTAGAACGACATGAGGGTGAGTAATTTTTGGGCAAACTAACCCTTTAACACATGAGATGATGTGATGTGTGCACTGATGAATGTTTATATGTGAAAAAAGCCTAAATTAAATCTGTTCATCATATAAAATGATCAAGTCTCGTCAGAAAATTTGGACTAAACCACTCAATTCATATGGATTTGTTTTACGATCTCTTTATGAACTTTTTGAAGCATCAAAGTGGTAGCTGCGTAGACTGTCAATGGAGGGACAGAAATCTCTCAGATTTCATTAAAATATGAATGAAAAATATGAATTAAATAGTCTTACTTGTTTGGAACAACATGAGGGTGAGTAATTAATGAGAGAATTTTCACTTTTGGATAAACTAACCCTTTAAGTGTGAACTGAATGTAATGTTTCAGACACTCAATTGCATGTTATTTACAATGAGATAAAAATGTAGTTTAAATAGTAAAAAAAAAAGTATAGTTTAAATTTATATTAAATGCAATTAGTTGAACTTTAGATTGTTTTTTTTTCACACACCTAACTAGGACTTAAGTGCATTTTTATATGTAATTTCGTAATTATTTACATAAGCATTTATAGTAAACTAAAATATACTTTAATGCACTTTTTATTGAAAATTATTAAATATTTCTAATGAGAAAATGCAATTTACTGCATTTAAAATATATTAACTTTAAATGTTATAAAATTAGGACACACTACAGTTAAAATTGTAATCAAGTACTTTACGCGTGAATATGTATGTTAGTCAACACATTAAAATAAGGGTATGATGAAAGGGAAGCAAAAAATGTTAATAAGCCTAGTATACATTTACATGCATCATATTATTTGAATTAGCATATTTTTTCCTTAATGTCCTTCACTGTATCAGACCTGTGACATGCTTTTGCATTGTCACCCACTACTGCAGCGAAGGACAGAATAATATGACAACTGCACAGAGTGCTCGTAGACATTCTGGGATCAGAACATCACAAGAAATGTTTGACATATTCAGTACACTTATTTTTGAAGCAAATGATTTCAGAATGAGTCACTAAGTCTGCAGTAAGATCATGGATTGCTTCTTAAGGTCTGCATCGGTAAGCGGTGATGCCGGCTCATGCGCAAAGAGGGGGCAGATGCTCAGTTGATTGTGTTTCTCTGAAAGCTTTGAGACGTTGCATCCTCAGAGCCATATTTGCTTATGCCTTCCCCCCACAGTGCCCTCCTGAGCCCCCAAGGGAATGGCGGAGAGGAACGGCACTGGCCCGCATCTGTCACGGGGCAGCTGTTGGTCACTTAATGGAATTTGTCCTGTCGCTGATGGGCCAGGGGCAGTGGGAGGTTGGGCTAATGACTCCTGAATCTGTTAAAATCTTGCCAATTACTCAGAGATAGTGAAATCCATACTGCCATTTTGCCTTCTACTGTCACACTCTTTTTAAGAGCTGATTAATGATAAACCATGACTGATAATGTTTTTGGTATGTCCACTGCAGTCACACATTCCTGCATTTAACATTTAAACATTTTTGCAGTAAATTCTGATTCAGACATCCCTGCCCTTACCTACTGAATTATGATTCTTCTGTATTCTCTAAATTTTGAAGCTTCACACTTTGGATGTGTTAACATGTGGCAGAGCTTGAGTTTTTCAATGTAAGTGCAAGCTCCAGAAATTGGATAAAGCCTATATCCAATAGCTTCAAAGACAAAATAAATGGGTTTTATATAGATGGACACATTTATATTAATATAAATGTCATATATTATAAGTAAATTGTCATATACAATATGCTAGTGCAAGTATATAAACTTTGACCTGTGGAGGTCAGTAATACACTTAGCAGTGTCTACACTGCCGGAATTCTAATAGAGAAGAAGAAGAAGAGAGCTAGTTCAAGATGAGCATTTATGGTTAAAACATATATCATTTTTATAATTTTTACATTGTTTTTAGAAAATGAGCAATGGTTTCTCTAGATAAGACCCTTATTTCTCATCTGGTATCGTTTAAAGCCCTTTGAAGCTGCAATGAAACTGTAATTTTGAACTTCAACCGTTTGGTGTACATTGAAGTCCACTATAAGGAGAATAATCCTGGAATGTTTTCATCAAAAACCTTAATTTCTTTTTGACTGAAAAAGGAAGACATAAACATCTTGGATGACATGGGGGTGAGTAAATTATCAGGAAATTTTAATTTGAAAGTGAACTAATCCTTTAAGCACAGTAATCTTCCTGCACAGTATGTGAGTAATGAATTGAGTTCCTTTTCATGTCTTCTTGCACTTGAATGTTTAAATTGGCAAGGCTTAAACTTTAGTCCCAAGCATCATTCACAGTTGTTCATATTCATGTTCTCGCAATTTTTGCACTGAATTCATAAAAAATGTTACCCGCTAACTGCTGGTTGACACTGTTTCGTATACTAGTCACCGATTTTTACTCGCATTTGGTGCTTGTTGAGTGTTAATTTTAGGTCCTGTTTATAAGTAGCCTATTGTAACATTTTTTTAAGTTTAATGAAAAGAATAATCTATAAATAAATAAATAAATAAATAAATATATGTGCTGTTTTATTTTATATTAAATTTGGATTTTTTTAAACTGTTGTCAAAAATAAAGATTCAATACACATCAAAACTGAATGAAATATTACTTGAATAAATTAAAAATAAAAGAGGAAAACAGAACTTAGCCAGAATGGGTACAGATTTGCAAAAGTAACCTAAATCAAGTGTGAACTGAATATAATGTTTTCAGACACTCAATTGCATGTTATTTACAATGAGATGAAAATGTAGCTTATATAGTAAAAAATGTATAGTTAATTTTATATTAAATGCAATCAGCAGAACATTAGAGTGCATTTTTGACACTTAACTAGGACTTAAGTGCATTTTTATATTTAATTTCATAATGGCTTCTATTGTCTTGTATTGTGAAATATGGTTAAAGTGTATTGCCGAATGTACTGATAAGCATTTATGGTCAACTAAAATATAATGTAATGTAATTTCTATTGAATATTATTAAATATATTGTGTATCATTTGTAACAATGAAGTTGCAGTTTACTACATTTAAAATATATTAACCTTAAATGTTATAAAAATAACACACTATACACGATTTGCAAATGTAGCCTAAATTAAGCTAGTTTGGGGCCAAATACAGATTTGTAGTTATTCATAAACTTTAAATTTCCAGTACATAAAAGAAAAATATTAAAAATAGTTTTTAAAACAGTTTAACAGATTATGTACGAAATATGACATGTATGATTTATAAAATAGAGCCTGAAAGTCTTAAATAAATAAATAAACAAACATTGTACATGTGACAGGCTGATGCAAGTATTTAAGTAATGGGTTCCTTTGCAATTAAGCCACCATAAGTGCCTTCTCTTGCTTTCATTCCAAGACATTGTTATTTAGAAAGCTTTCGTGTGTAACTCTTTGACTGTAAGACAATAAGCATTAAACCACTAAGCATTACTCTGATTTGCATGACTCTGATTTATCCCCCCTGACCTGCAGGAAACACCAACCCCCACAGCCCTGCTCGCCATCCACGCGAGTTCAAGCAGCCAAATCAATGAGAAGAAAGAGAAGTGGGCCCTGTTCCTCCCTCTGCATCTGTCAAGAAGTAGAAGAGGGAGGGGTTCACTCGTGGGATGGGGAAGGGAACAATATCAGTCCATCTGTCACAAACAGCCTCATCTCTGCTAAGATGAAATGTAGCTCCAAAGTAAATCAAACAACATGTTACTTCAGCACATATTTGCATTATTGATGCAGTAAGCTATAAAACTGATCAAATCCACACAGTGTTCAATTTTTCAATTTACCAACTAATCCACTTAAATGATATATATATCATGCTCAGTGCACTCCAAAATCAGGAGCATGTTACTGTTTTTCTCGAATTTTACATAAAAAAAATCTCGGCAGCATTCTTCAAATAAAACCTTGGCAGCATGTAACACACCCCAACCTGATGGTTTGTCTCATAAGTGGGATATTTACTGCCTCCCTTCCCCCTCCGAGGCCTCATCCTGCGCTCTCAGTGGCAGGTAGAGCTGCAATCTCAGTCATTCATATTTAATTCCAGCAGAGTTTCCGGCCAGACTAATGCGCTATTGATTGCAAGTCTCCCATTACAGTAGGGTGAGAGGAAAGCGGGAAGGGAAAGAGAAAGGAAAAGAATACTGAAGACCGAACGCGGGCAGGCAGGGAGGAGAAAGATGAGGTGGTTTGGAATGGATGATAAATCAGACACGGGCGGGGGTAGCGAGCGATCTGACATTTAAGAAATATGACTGTTCTTTTAATAAATAGAAAATGGATGGATTATGTGCAGTGTTGCGGAGTTTTTCTCTCTCAAATCCTCAAACACAATTGTTCTTAGGCCCAAAACATTTTCGAGGAACCTGAATTCCATAAAGTCTGGAGTCGGTCAGTGGCGCATGCGTTGAATGCAAAAGTGTGCAAATGTATTTAAGTGTAATTAAAAGTAAGTACATTGCCATGTTAGACAGGGGCTTTCTTGCTTTCTTTAGTGCAAGCTGCATCTAAATGTGCTCATTTATGTTATGAGAAAGAGCCTGAATGCTTGTGCAAGTGGAAGAGATGGAAAAGCAAGAGAAAGAGGGCATTCTAGTGCTTTGTGTATTTAAGGTTTTCTCCCTGGATACCAACGCAGACGAGTCGAGATAAAAGATTAATAACAGAATCTCTATATTTAACAAGACTGGGTGTAAAACATGCTCCCTAGCAGACATGAGGCCTTCACTCCCACCCACAGCCACCGTCATATGAGCAAATGTATAGGCGAGAAACTGGGAAATATCTTCTATGTTTATGCATGTGTTTGTTGCGCCTCACGCGCTAATGTCTGCGTGCCAACACATGCATGCGGCGCATGGCAAGTTGAGGAGAATCAATAAGTAAAAAGATGACAAGAAATGTCTAAGTCAGATTCTTCCTCCCACCAGCCTGTCTGCTCTAATAATAGCCTGGAGAAAACACAGAAAGGCAGAAGAGGAAAAACAAAGTGAGGGGGAGAAAATGCCAAATAATGCATGCGGGGCCAAATTAGGCCAATATCCATTACTCAAAAATGGCCCAGAACTATGCGGAGAGGCTCTAGGAACCGTCATACCAACCCAACTGCTACACCACCCTTCTGCTCCCACAAGCCCTTGGCACCCAGAGGGGGCTGAGAGTGTTACCCTGGGGCTCAGAGCCCACTAAATGGTGGGAGCACAGGCCCAGAGCGCCCATCTCTCACTGCTCTAATCCAATCAGACTCAGCAGCTCTGACTCTCCCCCTAAAAGCCCAGCAAAATCACATCAGCTTCTGAAACGCAAAAACGCTCCACTACATGAAAGCCGCTGTGTCGTTAGCAATGCATGAACTTTAGTAGGTTATATGTGGTAAAAGAAAATAAGGACAATGAATTGAGATTGTGGACATATGAAGTATTCTTTATTAATTATGGATGTTTATTATTATGACTGCCTAATCTTGTAAGCATTCTTATCACACCTTATCATGAATGTGCTAAATAGAAAGCCAACAAACATGTCCAAATCCCACTTTCATTTTGCGAGTTGTTACTTGTGAAACTGAATAAACAAGCACATTTAATCTAATCAAGCTTTGGTTATTATTTAAAATTTCAGACAAAAGTATCACAGAACACAGTCGGTGTGCCTCAAAGTGCTGGATCAATTATGACAGTTTATAATTGGTTCAAAACGTCTGAAATAATGAAAATGTAAAAAGGCTGAAAATGTATTTTTACTTTCTAATTTCCTTACAAATTTAGTTTTTACTTGTACACTTAAAATTAAATTTTCCAAAAGGGAGTTTTCACAGCAATGCCATTGAAGAACCATTTTTGGTTCCTCAAATAACTTTTCAGAAGAACAATTTTTTTCTTAGTGTGAAGAACATTTTAAAAATCTAAAAAAAATTAACTTTAAAGTACGTTTTGTGTAGTGGAAAGGTTCCATGGATGTTAAAGGGTTAGTTCACCCAAAAATGAAAATTCTGTCATTAATTACTCACCCTCATGTCGTTCCACACCCGTAAGACCTTCGTTCATCTTCAGAACACAAATTAAGATATTTTTGATGAAATCCGAGAGCTCTCTGACTCCTCAATAGACAGCAATTTAACCACCACTGTCAAGTTCCAGAAAGGTATTAAAGACACCATTAAAATAGTCGACGTGACTACCTGCATGTGATGCTGATGCAGGAGCCGGCCAATAATGAGTCGGCATTCTGATGTAGAACCTGGAAGCGCTGGACATATGAGAATGACACAGAAGAGAAGATATTGTTGAATAATGTTGTTATTTTTGTTTCGTTTTTGTGCACAAAAAGTATTCTTGTCGCTTCAAAAAATTAAGGTTGAACCACTGTAGTCACATGGACTATTTTAACAATCTCTTTAGTACTTTCTGGAATTTGAAAGTGGTGGTTAAATTGCTGTATATTGAGGAGTCGGACAGCTCTTGGATTTCATCAAAAATATCTTAATTTGTGTTCCGAAGATTAAAGGTCTTACGGGTGTAGAACGACATGAGGGTGAGTAATTAATGACAGAATTTTCATTTTTGGGTGAACTAACCCTTTAAAGGTTCTTCGTAGAACCACAGATGCCAATTTAGGCAATTTAGGCATTTCATGTACACTCTTAAAACTAAAGCCAATTGAAGGCTTTAGTTTTAAGAGTGTACATGAATTTTAGAATTTCTTAGTGTGCATAACATTTATGTAAATGCGAAATTATTGAAGAAATCTTTTCTCTTTTTGCCTTAATGGTATTAGCACTCAAACTGCATGAACTGCACAGTAAAAGTGAGCCGTACCATGCAGTGGAAAAGTGTCCAACCTGATGATCATTTTCTCCAGCATGATTTAAGATGATCCAAAGAGCTTCTTGAGATTCAATAAAAGAACATCTGACTGTCTGTACAAAAAGTCATATGATGAATGTCACAAATTTGACTACTGACCTATAAATAGTTCAGAATCTGACATTCTTATCCATTTTACATCATAACATATCTTTGGTTTACAATCCTAATTGTATAAGTTTAACTGAAATGCATCTCAGATTTTCAAGTGGTCTCATACTGTATAGTGGACCCCACTGTATATATTTAAGGTGCACTTTGACTAGTGCAATTTACAGCTTGCACATATATTACTGGAGGTGTCGCCAAGTTACATATAAACTCAACGTAACAGCATCCTATGAGTCAGGACCCTTCATGATATACTGTCATAACAATTGCCAAACAGTGTATTGACTATGATTATATGAGCCGTCACACTCAGCACAGCTGGGTAATGAGATTCCTCTTCATTTTATGTTCTTACATCCTGTGCTACCGCTTTCAGCATGTGAGCAGAGGTCCAAATTATGCTGAAATGTTGTACTCAACTAGAATGTTAATATTAATTCATAAGACATCTGTAAAAGAGGTAGAACGAATATTGAAGCACTGCAAAAAAAGAATAGATATTTGAGAATATTTAAGAGTATTCTACAGTGGTCATGGTGCAGATGACTTTAAAATGAAATAGTATTCATTAAACTGATTAATCACTAAACTGAACCGTGTATTGGTTTTTCATTTGCATGTATTTTATGCATTTGCCTGACATTTTTAATCCACAGTGGCCTACTGTGCATACATGGTATTAATTCAACTATATAAATGTATTTATTGTGTATTATTATTACTGTAACAAGCATATTTTGAAGTAAGGAATAACATTATAGCTTATATAGCTTTATGCAAATTAAGCTATTTTAAAATACTGCCAATTGGCAATACAAATCCAGGAAAAAATCTTCTTTAGCACAGACATTTGAGCCATTCTAATCTGCTACCTCAGACCATAATAAGGGGGATAACACTAGCTGTAGCAATGGAACACATCTGTTTCACACAATCATATCTCCTGCGCTGGTGCTAAGTAGATTCAGCGCGATCATAACATGCTTTCTTCCCATGAATGTAAATCCACAATTTGCAAATCTAAAACAGAGTTATTAGATAAAAGAACCAAGTGTATAGTTCTGTTTCCTCCACCACAACACATTTGGATGGCCATAAAAAAGTGACTAAAATCAATGATCTTTGAAAGAGCAAAAGAGAGCCTTAGAATCTCTTATGCGTTAATGCTACAGGGGACAAAAGCACCAGTCTCTTAATCGGCTCTTCTGGAGGGGCTCCTAAACATTAAAAATCATCAGTGAAATTATTGAAAGAGCTTCAAGCAACTGCCATGCTTGATCCTCTGAATCAGGGTTGTGAATAGGTGCTTCAGATGCCCTCTTACCCACGGGCTGGATTCAGTCGCCCCACTGCCAGCGAAGACCCCTAATGAGCCTCTGCAATTAAGCTGGTTTATTCACGTTAAGTGTGAACGGGGTGTGTGTAGAGCCGTAGGCAGCTAACAGACCTGTTCTCTTTGTGCTACAAGTGCTGCTTTTATTCAGCTCACAAAGCAGAAAACAACACCCGCACCTATAATGGTGCAATCTCCCCCCCGACTTGGTCGCCCTCGGTACGGTCTGAGGAAAGTCTCGACTTGACAGAGTAGAGTGGGCGGGGTTAAGACAGACTGACAGCGGGGCCCATCTCGATCCTCTTATTAACGCTTAACGAGTGCCTTCCTCATGCAATATTCATCGCCACTAATATCATCCAAGCTCTGAGCTGAGCTGGCTACTTATGTAAGGCAATTATGTAAAATATCAGACAGGGCCCACACTCTGACTGGGGTAGAGATGCGGGACAAGAACCGAGAGGAAGGAACTGAAAGTGAAAGGGAGCATGAGAGAGGAGGACGAAGGGCAGCAGTGCGAGGCATGAGACAAGAGTGCCCGATTGAGTCAAGATTACTGGAGAATGCTTGGCCTCCACTGTTAACCCCTTCCCCAGAAATGCACAACGTTCGGCGCTCCCGAGATTATCGAAAGGTTAACGAGTTTGAGCGCATCTGCCCACTCGCTCATCTCAGATGATTTCCCAAGAACTCATCAGCCAAAATATATATATTTGTGTATATTACTAACAGTAGACACATCGAGAAAATGCTGTTTTTCTGATCTGCATTACAGCGCATTTGCCCGCCAACGACAATACCACCCACTCGGTACCTCTCTGACTCCTGATGCCTGATACCTGTGCTGTGACTGTCTACAATCTGCATAATCACAGAGAAGACGCGCACACAACGATTTCCACAAGGTCACCCAAGGCCGATGCAGATGTAGGTGAGTTCCAGCGACCCGTGGTCTCCGGCGCACATATAAACAGACTAAAATAAACACATCCTCTAGTGGGAATGACAACCCCCTCACACCTCAAGTGTATATTTCCATAAGTCCGCAACCATCTCCTCCAGCTTCACCCATACAGACACGGCGGAGACTCGCACCTATGAAACTGCCAACAACATCCGCATAACAGAGATATACCGAGCGTGCTCCCTCAGGTCAAGGCCCTGTGGGGGTCTGTGCAGAAATAGGTCATTTGTCACACATCAAGTCCTGGGGCAGGAGATGCATTATAGATGAGACCAAACAGCCTGTCTCAGTGAGCTCTACCCACTCCCTGAGACTGGAAATGGGGGGGAAGGGAGCTTGAGATAACAACCGCTGCAATCAGTGTGTCGATGTTTAATATCAGCACCAATGACAACATGTGCATTAATTCTCAAATCTCTCAATTCAGGTGTCGCTGGACATGTTTTTGCGCGTGATTATACAACAACATTAATAACGTGTGACATCTATATGACACCCAAGATGATGTCTTAGTGTATGACTTTCTCATTTTAGGCATTGGCCTTTGTGCGATTATGTAATCCACGCATTCAACACGCACCTGACATGATAATATATAAATGGCTAAGTACAGGCAGGTATCTAAACACTACGTTCAGAAATGACCTTCACACAGTTTCGCCTTCGCACAGCCATTCTGCATTCTCTGTATTGAACAAACGGCAGACTTATTCACGGCATTTCTTTGAAATGCAGCGCGCCAGACTACAGGATGGAATTTGGGAAGACAAGGACAAATAATGTGAAATCAAGAAAGGAGAAAACTGAGGCATGAGTAAGGGGATGAGAGAGAGAGAGAGAGAGGGGCAAAGAGAAGGAGAAAGCATGGCTCCTGTCTTTTTCTGCACCCATCTGTTCGGAGTGCAGGTGGAGCTCTATTCACTCAGCTCTGCATGTGTGTTGGGGGGCAGGAAGAAAGGGAGGGCAAAAGGAAGAGTGGAGAGATGGTGGGGGGTGGAGAGACGGGGGGGCTCTCGGTGATCTCTCCTGAAGGGGATAATGGGAGAGGAGCGCATTGCAATGGCTGCCATGTAGTACCCTCCCTGCGCAATTAGCCAATCAGCAGCAAGCTCTGCCAGCCAGAAGGACACATAAAAGAAGAACATTGCAGCAGAGGCACAGAAGGAGCCTGCGAGGAGCTGGGAAATACACACACAACAGCAGATCCACAACACCCTCCCCTGGACACACCCTACTGGGGATCACTGCTTCTCTTTTTTTCTGAACCATCGCCCACGCCACACGGAGAGAAATCTCTCTCTCATCATCATCCTGAAGAAAACCCCCTTCTCCTCATTTTCACAGTACTGAGGAAACCTACAATCGCACGGGCTGAGATTTCCTGGCGAAGACTGTCGTTTTTCCTTTTTCTTTTTTTTTCTTTTCATTTGGAAACTGACATTTGCATTTCTCGAGCCACGCCACGGCGTAATATCTGCGAGCCGGCCTGAAGACCTGCAAATCGAAGGACCTAGATCACTATCATCTTTGTACATCAAGAATGGTTACTGTACGTATACCTTCTCTTTTTTGGTCTGTCTCATAAAAAACAATAGCAGCACCACCAGAAAATCAATTCGAACAGCCTCAGAACATGTACTACAATCTGTGGAAGACATTTAGATTGAAAAAGCAAACGTGTAGGCTAAAATATAGGCTATTTAAATGCAAGCTAATCAAAGAATATACACGGCATTTGGTCAAAGCTGGCACGTCTAATCGCGGATTCCGTAAACAAGATTAACGATTAGCCCAGGGTATAAGTAATGTGATACAGGCATGCGCGAGCATCGCTATAGCAGAGCTCGCTTCGTTTTCTGAGGGAAATCAAAACATTGCTTTCACCAGCCGTTCGTCATAAATCGTAATGCGTCATACGTAAAAACCCTTCGCAACATACATTTATTTCTACATCCGTTAATTACACGCATTCAAGCGATAATTAGCCATTATTCACACCGAGCGCTGAGGAATTCCTCAGAAATAGCTGAGGTGCGGCGGAGGCAGAAGGGCGTAAGAGAGCAGATGCCTCCTCGTTTAGAAAGGATGCTCGAGACTGAATCTCTGAGACAAAACACGATGCCTCGGAGGCTGAGAGCCCATCGAGAGCAAAGGCAAAGAAAAGGGTCGAGTCACTCAGAGGGGGAGGGGAGATATTATGCATCCGCTGGTTTGGATTGAATCAGGCAGGACAAAATTCCTAAGGCTTGCGATGCTACATAAGAGATCGCGAGAGAGGAAAAGGCGAAAATGTCATGAATGGAAACGGCTAAATGTCATCTATTTCTTGCGATATCTTCTCAAATCGCCTTTCCAGCTTTTCTCTCCACAAATACAAAGACACCGAGAGTGTAAATAAGCAATATGAGGGGAATACAAAGGCCTGAGGGAAAGCGTTTTGGGCGTGTCTTCTTGAAAAGAAGACAGCGATGGCACGCGCTCAGAATCAGCATCTTCACGTAGATTTTCTGTGAAAACAATAACAAAACAGCTCATTTAAATACGAACATGTGTATCTGAATGATCGTTTAAGATTAATTTATGACGTTTAACTCTTCAGGCCTGCTCTACGTGAAGCTTATTGTCAGAGGTAGTGTCTTTGTTTCTTGCTAGAGAGACTGTGATCATTCTAAACACTAGATTCGTTACTTAATTTATTAATTATTACAATTATTTAAAATTACACAAACACCCTGTCAGCTCTACAACATTTTGCGTTTGAAGTTAGAGGCCTCTGGTTCTGACAAATAGCCTAATCGTCTGCTGTCAAGGACAGCATGCCTTGTTTTATAGTGACCTTAAACAAAAGGCGATACGAAACGACGCGCTTCCCTTTCGTTTGAATTCTCAATAGATGGTGTGATGGATGAATGAATGACGGGCCCTTCGGCGTGTTGTTCCGCAGTCCTCCGTGAGCACGAGCCTCTACCGCAGTGCCAAGCACATAAAACCGTTGAGTCAGATAACCTTCTCCAGGCGCGTACACAATTCAAGGACAAGGACGTCACCACGATACACAACACAACACAACCGTCGAAACACACCGTCTCCTCATTAACCGTCAAGGGTTGTCAATCAAAGAAAAGACGGAGTTTAAAAAAAAAAAAACCGTTATGCTGGACAGTATTTACACTGTCAGGGCCGTTACGTACGTTATAACAACACCAGGCCTCGTCTATTGTGAATCGAAACGCTCAATATTCTGAACAGGTACAGTACATTAACTGATTTTATAGGCAAAATAATGAAATTAAACTGCTAAATGTTACAATCAGGCCTTTTAAGTACCATTTTTTGGGGGGGTAAGAAAACAAAAAAATATAATTTAACTACAGAATAGAACATTATACAATTAAGGCTATATAAAGGAAATACGAGCTATAGGCTTTAATGTTGTTTAAATTCACATTAACTATATATATTTTTATTATTATTTTTGCTATTATTATTTTTGTATTGTATTGTCTTGAAGGCAATTGCAATGTTCATTGTTCCCGGATAGTCCCGCAGCCTCTGGCCTCGACACAAAGCGCTACTGTTTACATTAATATTCATAGTGCTGCCATGGTCTCTGTAGAGGAGGAACGGGTGGCTCTTTTGTTCGCTTGTGTCAATACGTTTATTCAGCAAAAAGGAGCTCGGATTTGTGAATGCCCACAGAGCACACGCGCACTTGTCCAATCAAAGGACGAGAGGATAACGATTTTAAACGATTTGTAAGCGTGTTTATTTATAAAGACGACATCAAAAGCTTAATGTCCACTTGATAAAATGAAGCCCGCGGCACCAAGGATATTTTGAAGGTAGTTGTCCATGTTGAGCCACTCCCGAATTCAGCACTCTGGATAGCGACCAAAGAGGAGTAGGCTACAGGCATAACTCCTTTTCTTTCTGTTAAACGTTTTTTTTTTTTTTTTTTTTTTTTTTTTTGGCGTTCTTGCGAAATTACTAATAATTTAAAATAGTAAATACATTAGTAAAAAAATAACGCTATTAGGGAAACTATTGTGTATTCTCGCGATAAATCAATAGTCTTTCGCGCTGCAAATTTCACGAGCGAAATTAACCCAATTTCACCGGCAAAAATAAATAACAAAGAGAAGGGTTTATCCGTTCAGTTTTGACTTGTGTCCTGTTGTTTTACAGCTGCCACAGTGATCCCTTAAGCTGCAGTGAGAGTGTGGCTAATGCCTTTTGTTTAAGATAATCCTGTAATCTGTTACTGAAACGGCCTATTGGCAATCCAACATTCACATTTCAGTCAGAAGGCTCGTCCAGACACGTACGCTTATGAATTACAAATGATAAAATTAAGGTCTGCATTAGAAATGTCAAGAACACAGATTCATTTCACGTTGATAGGCCCTGGCTGTCTGAAAATTAATGTTGACATGATACATGCAGCTACAGATTAGATCAGCCCTATGCTTTATTTGTTTACCTCACCGGATCTTGTGCGAGACTGTGTTTATTTTAAGAAAATGGCTCCCTCACTGCACAGGGACATTAAGGAAGTGACGTGAGTCCTCACAGTCAAATGGCTCTTTATCTCATGCTGCTTTCAGGCCTGTTTGTAAATAGCGTTCTCAGGCATGATGTGTTTTAACTTATTCTAATATTTTTATCTCATTATTTCTCTCAAGAACAAATACGGCAGCAGTTAAACCAAGTGGCTTCTCACATTTGTGGATTGTGGCATTCAACAGGACACTTTTTCTAAAAAGTCCAATTAAATTTTCTTTTCTGTCTTGACGGTCATTTCAACAGACTCTAATTACAAACTCACTAAGAGGAATCTTTGCAGTCATTTATCCTTATCAGCGCGCTGGTGGGAAGGTAATGGGTTTTGCGTATGAGATGTTTGCGTGCGAGTCTGGGTCCTTGTGTAGGCGATGCTGATGCAGTGCATTAAATATTGAGGGAGAACTCTCCCAGAAATAGAAAAGTACAGGCTGGGACAGGAACGTCAAAGCCCGCTCTGTGGCCACGTTTTGTTTCGTAAGCCCTGTTTTTAATAGCATAAAATTCAGGGACAGTTGATAAGGTGTGTGATGCTTTAGGAGCACAGTGGAAGGGACTCCAGCAGTAAGCGGTCTCTCGCCTGTCTCTGTGAGTCATGTATTTTGGGATGAAATGCTCATCCACCTCTACCTCTGCTGTGCTGGCGCCAGTATCCGGGCTGTAAGATAGTATATGTGTCAGTCTGCGTGGCCGAAGAGACTGTGCGTTGTGTAACTCACTACATTCGTCGCTGTGGATGGGTGGCTTGCCATAGGGAGGTTTACTTCAGTTCACAAATCACATTTGCCCTGATCCTGTCACATTGTGTCAAGACTTGCTCTGTTTGTGTCAACGCTTAGACAGCGCTTGTTTGAGCAGGTTCACATTCAGAACCCGAGATATTTCCCAGGCTATGGGTCTACTGCCACAGCACAAAGCAAAAGATGCCATTTTATCGTCATTTGATTGATCAAACGAACAACCGTTTCTTAGAAATTCCTACTTGGGTGACAGTGAAATTGTCAGCTTTGCCTAGATCCATGTTTGCAGTGCTTTAATAACTCGCCTCTCTGAGCTTTCTCCTTGTCAGTGTCAATTTGCCTGAGATATAAATTCCAACTGCCCCGAAAGCTTATTTTATTAGCGCGAGACAAAAAATGATTTTAACCGAGCACTAGTTCTCGAACATCACTCCAAGCGCACATGCAACATGCACACATATGTGCCATGTTTGCTAAAAGTCAGGAAGCCAGCCAATAGCAGCAGTCGTCAAGCTGCTGTTACCTGGGCAACCTGGTTAGAGGTAAGGCTCAAGGCGAGAATAAATCATTCCACTGAAGAGACAGAGAGCGTTACAGAGAGATGAGAGAAAGAGGCAATACTGAAGGGAGAACAAAAGAACAGACTATCCACACTATTATGAATTTACCTGATTGCGCAGCTGATCATTAATGCTTGATTAGATATCAAACATTTAATTTATTTCCAATTACATTCCTAGAATGCTACTAAACATATTTGAATCATAAAAACATAGAGGGACACTTGTGGCATATGATTGTGCCTGTTGATTGTGGGGATCCAACAAAAAGATCACGGATGAATTGTTAATTAAGTCGGTGAGACACCCTGTTCCACCCCAGAGGCCGTTCTGAGGGAAGAGTGCTTTCAGTCAACTTAGGATGACTAATAGATGAACATACATTACATATGCCAATTTGTACATTCTGGAGAGTAACAGCCTTGGGAAAAATACTTAAAAAAATCAACATAAAAGTCACAAAAGAAATAAAAGGATGGATTGATTGCGGTACAATGCAGAGCGCTGGCTTTGAGAAATCCAGTCGTGCGTTGTGACAGAAAGGGACCGTTGAAGACAGAAGTAGCATCTAGACCTGCATACATCTGTTCTTTGAAAATCCCCTATAGGCCAAATTAAGCATCATGCTGTGCTCCACAGCAACACGGAAGAACCGAAGACCCAGACACACACACACACACTCACTCACGCTTTTCACATAAACAAGGTGCCAACGCCATATTCTCATTTTTATTTGTCTGAACTCCATTTTTTTAAAAGAAATTATTAAAAGTTAGCAAAGTTGACAACTATTTATGTGTATTTTCATGCCCACACCATCATCCTCTCAGAGGCTAGTGATGTAACGCTGTTTGACCCTGGATAGCATAAAGGGGGGCTGGGAAAGAGTGAAAGGACTGTGACATCTGCAGGGCCAGGGGCTGATGGAGAGAGTTGAAGTGAGGGAGGAGGTCATAGGAGGAGGGGAAGTGGGATATTGTTCTCCTCCAGCCCTCTACCCCTCAGACACATTGATTTTTAACCTCTCAACGAGGATGCCAAGCATTACGCCCCTCAAATTATGCGTATTCACCCAAACTGCACCGGCTTAGGGTGTAATTTGTAATTTTTCCACCTGCAGATAATTAGCACCATGGAAACTCAGGTGTCCAATGGTCCGAGCGGAACCAGCCTGCCTAACGGCCCCGTCATTAGCACCAACGGTGCCACGGACGACAGCAAAACCAACCTGATTGTCAACTACCTGCCTCAGAACATGACCCAGGAGGAGTTCAAGAGCCTGTTCGGCAGTATCGGCGAAATCGAGTCCTGCAAATTAGTCAGAGACAAGATCACAGGTAACTGTGCGGCATATCTTGATTTGGTAGGAAAAATTTCCATTAATGCATCGTTTTAAAGTGCATTCTTGTTTGTCTTATTGCAGGCCAGAGTTTGGGCTACGGCTTCGTAAACTATGTGGATCCCAATGATGCCGACAAGGCCATCAACACGCTCAACGGTCTCAAACTGCAGACCAAAACGATCAAAGTAAGAGAACTGTCCTCAACAAGCCCAAGCTCCTCAATCACGGAAGTAGGGAATGAAGCAGAGCCCAAGACAGACGTGGCAGCAGGAGGGGAGGAGAAAGGGAGGGGCAGGGGGAGGAATCGTGGCGGGGACAAAAGGAGCAAAAGAAAAGAGAAAGTGGAGGTCAGAAAGCAAAGGGTTGTGTGCAGAGGTGATTGTGATGGAAATGTAATTAGGGAGACGCAATGTGAGGCTTGGAGGTCAAGGCAGAGAGCCCCATCTGCCTCCAATCTTGGCTAATTAGGGCCTTCTTTGTCCCCAATTCAGCTGGGTTTTGGGGTGGGGAAAGGTCTGCTTGGGCTTCTGAAAGCAAGAGATTAAACAGTCGGTCCGCTTCTCCACCTGATCACCACACATCAAAGATTGCAACAAATCCACAAGAATCAGCAGTTAAGCAGCTTCTGCGGACTTAGTGTGTGTTTGCATGCATTCATATTGGAGATTTAGATGTACATTGTATACATACAGAGTAGTTTCATTCCTTGTAGTCTTTAGCAAAACATACAGTCTAACTGTAACACACTGTTATTCGGTGAATAATGACTGGCGAACATTATTGGCGTAGTTATTTAAAACGATTGCTATTGTCCTAAACGTCTTGTTTGTTCAGTGCATTCATCCAGCTTCGCCGCTGTTCTCTGACATTCAACGTTCGTGTGCCCACTGCCCTCAAATCCTTAAGCTGGGCAAATGTCATATTTTCCATGTCAATACGGCATTGTTAGAAAGGTAGAGAGCCGATAGCGAGGATGGGAGGGAGGGCGGTATTGCGAGGGAGGGAGGGTGACGGGGCGCAGTAGCAAAGGCTAGGAGGGAGCCGAATGCCAATGACAGGATTAGGGGCCATATGGGCTGCAGGCACCATCTGTACTGTGGGAGAGAGAGAGGGAGAGGGTTAATTATGGGGCAGCATCCCATCCCTCCAATAGATCTCCCCCCTCCAGTCTTTGCTGTAAAATCACCCACTCACTGCACAATTACACCCCTACCTCAACAATACCGCTGCTTAGTCATACTGGCCTGCAAGACTCAAGCACGCATATGGTGGAAAAAAACACATCATTCTGCCAAGGTCTGATGGTGAAACATGCAATAACTTGACTGGGTGTCATAAAATGTCTTGAATACGTTTAAAATAGACTCCTATTTGTTATAAAAACAAGTGTACTTGCTTAACTTTTTTTGCTGTAATCATACATAAAAGGTCAACAAATTCAAATTTGTGAAATGCTTTGTTCTAGAGCCCACCGTTGGTTGGAAAATGGTTATAGACCATAAAGAAATGGTTAAAGAAGTAAAAACAGCATTGGTAACAGGATTATATACACTGTAAAAAAGAACTGTTGGTTTAACTTAAAAAAGTAAGTTAGCTGGTTGCCTTTTTTTTGAGTTCATTGAAATTAAAAATTTGAGTTAATACAATGAAGGCGATTGGTTTAATCAACAGAAACATTATATAATAATCATCAGAAACAGAAATATTATCTTATCTGAACCACATTATTAATTAAGTTGATTTGACAAAAGAAAAAATGTTGTGATAACAAATCATGAAAATATTTTTTTACAGTGTAAGGCTATAAGGCAAAATGTTAAGAAAAAAAAATTATATTATATTCAATATAAAGTTATAGATTAAAATATATTAGTAAATAAGTGAAAAAAACATTAGTAAAACAAGTGTAAGGCTTTAAGGCAATATATATTAAAATTTAGATTTTACATTATATTATAGTCAATATAAAGTTAAATCAGTTATAGATTACAAATATATTAGTAAATACATAAAAAAAGAAAGTAAAAAGAGTGTAAGGCTATAAAAAATGTTATAAATATTTAGAAAAATAATGAAAAGTATATATATATATATATATATATATATATATATATATATATATATATATATATATATTATGTTATTTATAGAATAAATGTATATTAGTAAGTAAAAAAAGACCATTGATAAAAAGACTACATGTACAAAAGACTATTTTTTAGAAAAATAATAAAAAAGTATATTTTATATTATACTATGTTATTACGTATAATATAAAGGTAAATAAATTATAGGTTATGGACAAAATGAGATAATACAGAAAAAATAAATAAAATACAAAAGTAGAAATAAATAAAAAGAAATAAAAGAAGAGTAAAAAATAGTACAGTTTTTGTATAAGACTAATATAAATAACATGTCTACATATAAATAAGAATTATAAATTGTATGTATAATTCTGTTGAATGGAAACAATCGCACAAGAGCATTCAAGAGTTTTTAGAAAGTGAGGATGCTGCTTTTTTATTAGCATGAATTGGTATTGAGCTTTTTTATTTGATTTGCTTTTTTTTTTTTTTTTTGATTGGGTATTTTGTGAGGACGCGTGTTAGGGAGTTGTCAGGGATGCTGGACATCTTGTAATCTGTTTACTTGGTTCGCCGGTTGCCAGAGGAGCAGTTTCCCCTTGAGAGAGAAGACAAAGGAGAGATGGAGAAGAAGGAGGGGGCCAATCTCTTTATCTCAAAAAACCACATGCGCACACACTGACACCATCAATCAAAGTCACCCTCTTTCAACCAGAAACTCATAAATATACATATTTTATGAGAAAAATCTGTTCGCGTCTCAAATACAACCAAGACATCTCGGTGGGGGATTTTTAGGAAATATAGACGGAAATATAAAAATGAGATGAATATTTGAATGTCAAAACAAATGTCTAATTGGACTTGATATTACATGACACATCCCAAAGCGGAACAGGTTCTAACTGCTGCTGTCTTGTGGAAAATCACCGGCTAGAATAACAGCCCATGATATCAAATTTTCCTCACGACTCCCTGAGGGAGCTGGTCTCAAATCAGCGCAGAGGGTGCCAATGTGTCTGAAGGGGGGAAGTGTGGATGTGAGAGTGGGTTCGTGTTTCTGCTGTCAGGAGCACAGTGAAGCTGAAGTAGCATTTAATAAGGGAACCGGGTTTGGTTCGAGTGAAGTGCGCATAAGAGACGGGGATTTCAAGGAAGGAGGGATGAGAGAGAGTGGGCGGATGTCTCGCCTTTGAGCGTGGCACTGCTGTGACATATCTGCTTCGACTACACTTGAAAGTTTGCACTGCTGGGAGTTTTAGGACTGTCACAGCTGTCTTGATGCATGTTCCTTAATAATATTAGAAATCCTAAACTGCAGCTCCTTGTTTTGTGTGTGTGTGCGCGATGTAGGTGTCCTACGCCAGACCCAGCTCAGCTTCCATACGGGATGCCAACCTGTACGTGAGCGGGCTGCCCAAAACCATGAGTCAGAAAGACATGGAGCAGTTGTTTTCCCAGTATGGAAGGATCATCACCTCACGCATCCTGGTAGACCAGGTCACAGGTAAACGTTACCTCACTTCCACAAACAGCGCACACACCCTGGGGGAGGATTACAAATCTAATTAAAGCTCTGGATGTGATGCCAAAAAAAAAAGAAGAAGAAGAAAAAAAAAAGGCTATATGCTTCACAGTCAACATGAACTCAAAATTGACCCCATTTACATTTTTAATGCATGTTCCTGGCAGTGTTCATTTAGTATCATTGAGATTTTTAATATTTTGAATTAGATTTTATTTTTATAGTTTTAATTTTAGTTAAAATTATAGTAATTTTCTTTTATGTTTTTAGTTTTAATATATATTGTTTTCAGTTTTAGTTATTTTAGTACATTATATTAAACTAAGCAAAACTGAAATGTTTCTTTGGCAACTAGCTGAAATAAAAGTTTAGGCTTTTTAAAATTTTCAATTCAGTTAATGTTTATTTTATTTCAAGTAACAAAAATTGGTTTTTTTTATGCTTTTAGTTTTAGTAAACTATAATAACCTGGGTTCCTGATTTTAATTTCCTCTACTGTTGAATTAAAAAGGGCAGCATTGACACAAAGTGCTGCACAATGATAGATAGAAAAACCTCAAATCCATAAGGGATACAACTGAAATGGATAAAATGAAACTAAAAAAATCTTAACATAAGGCATATAAAATTACAACCTCAACCTCACAGAGTATTTAAAACTAAAGAATAGAAATATGCCTATTGTGCATGATTCATCTGTGCTTGTTATTCCCCCCCTCCCCCAAAAATAAATAAAATAAAAATCCTTTTTTCATTGGTATTAACAATTTACAATGTTAAAGGGTTAGTTCACACAAAAATGAAAATTCTGTCATCATTTACTCACCTTCATGTCGTTCCAAATTCAAAAGACTTTCGTTCATGTTCGGAACACAAATTAAGATATTTTTGATGAAATCTGAGAGATTTCTGTCCCTCCATTGACAGTCTACACAACTGACACTTTGAAGCTTCAAAAAGTTCATAAAGGGATCGGAAAACTAATCCATACGAATAGAAGGGTTTAGCTCAAATTTTCTGAAGAGACTCGATTGCTTTATATGATGAACAGTTTGAATGTAGGCTTTTTTTCCACATATACACATTGATCAACTCACACATCAGTTGTGGTAAACAGAAGCTCAAGCGTGTTTGCTTAAAGTGTGCAAGAACCAATTCATTCTCGTGTGTTACGCTTGTTTGAGCTTCCGGAAGAACCAATGAGGTCATTCTCGTGTTATGCAGCACATTTGAGCTTCCGCAAGAGGTTTGTTCTCGCGAGTCAAGCAGGTTCATTTGAGCTTCTGTTTATGTTCGCTGATCAGTGTTTATATGTGAACAAAAGCCTTGAAAAAAAACCTTTTCATCATATAAAGCGATTGAGTCTCTGCAGAAAATTTGGACTAAACGGCTCATTTCATATGGATTAGTTTTACAATCTCTTTATGAACTTTTTGAAGCCTCAAAGTGGTAGTTGCGTAGACTATCAATGGAGGGACCGAAATCGCTCAGATTTAATCAAAAAGATCTTAATTTGTGTTCCGAAGTTGAACGAAAGTCTTACAGGTTTGGAACGACATGAGGGTGAGTAAATGATGACAGAATTTTTATTTTTGTATGAACAAACACTTTAACCAAAAGCCAAATTCCCAATGAAAGTCCCGCCCATATTTTTCCTCTCTAAGTATCCTGTTTCACTCAGTAGTATGTCAGTTTATGGAAATGAGATGGTTTCCTAACTGTAAAATCATGTTTACGTTAACATTTTTCTCTGTCTGCTTTATAGAGTAGATCATAAAGTACTATAGACCTTATTTTCCAGAGAAACAAGCGCGCCGCCATCTTTAGAATATTGTCTTTGAACTTCCGGTTTTGCGGTAGCCCTGTATATTTCTATGGGAATAAGAATAAGAATAATTAACCGGTGAAGTGGATTTACCTGTTGTAGAGTCAATGAAAGTTATCATGAGCATTGTTATGTTTAAAGCAGATGTCTTAACAAATGTCAGTAGACCGGGAAGATTTTAAAATGAGCAGTTCATTCATAAATACAAGATCGCTGTGGAAATACAAACCGGAAGTCAAAAGACAACGAGCGCAGCGCTGAAAAGGGGCGGGGCTACAAAAGGTCTATACTGTAGTATAAAGCCTGGTTTATCCCTGTGACCACGTGACTCACTTATCTGCTATTAATTTAATTCACGGTGCTTACATTACTTCGCTTTCTGTCCGGAGCAGGTATATCGCGCGGAGTAGGATTCATTCGGTTCGACAAGCGAAATGAGGCAGAGGAGGCCATCAAAGGCCTGAACGGTCAAAAGCCGCTGGGTGCCGCCGAGCCCATCACCGTGAAGTTCGCCAACAACCCCAGTCAGAAGACGGGACAGGCCCTGCTTACCCAGCTTTACCAGACAGCTGCTCGCCGCTACACCGGCCCTCTGCACCACCAGACTCAGCGCTTCAGGTACTACCCCCACCCACAGCCCACAGCCCTGCCGCTCCCTACTCTTCCTCTGCCGGTTTTCCTTTAAACCGCAGCACGTTCACGCCATCAGGGGGATTGACAAATCACAATGAGTCTAACTGAGTCAGTGTGTAAATTTTTAAAAGAACTGCCCTGTTTAGAGATAAAACACAGTGTGTGTGAATCAGTCATGGCACGGATGCATTCAGAAGCATTCATCGCAGCACAAACATGCACGCAGTACTCTCGATCCATCGCCTGAGGGCTCTGTAAGCACTGCGTCAGTGCGATGGGCGAGCCGCGCCTGCCGATTGGTGGATGTGGTGCCCAGTAAAGAGCTCCCCCTGGTGGCTGAAGTGGCTCCATGAAAACGCTTTGCTCTGGTTGTTGGATCTTGCAACTAATATCTTCACCTCCGTCACTCTCCCTCTTGCATTGCAGACTCGACAATTTACTAAACGCCAGCTACGGAGTTAAGAGGTAATTTCAAAAAAAGGTGTCTTTTCAAAAGCATCCATGCCTAAACAAGCTCAAACAAAGTGCCCGGAATACCACCTGCTGACTTAAGCATTAACCTTAGAGATTTGATTTGAGAAAACACCGTTTCAGTAGACTAGATTGGCATAGCTGATATCACAGCAGGACATTCTGGCATGGCTTTGTTGAACCTTTTTGTTCTTTTGGTTGATTCTTTGATTGAACTGTATTTCTGTATTGAACTAACATTATTTTTTTTCTTCAGTTTTGGTTGCTTTAATGTTCTTTTTTCCACCAGCATGGACATACAAGATTCCGTTTGCGTCTCCTCTATTAGTTCCAATTTTCTGTTGATTTGTTTCTGATTTGCCTTCATCCCTCTCTAGGTTTCTGTTTTGCTAAGTATCGTGATTTTGTTGAACATTGTGAATTCTGTGTCCTATTTCTAACAGGGAATATGACTAGTTTGTTTTGGTCACCAGAGAATATGACTAGTTAATATGATAGCTGCTCATTTTCTTACATGCTTAAGGCTGTGGAGATCGAGTGTCCATTCCTCAAAGAGACAAAAATGAGAAGCACGCTGTGCTGAACTTCAGAATGACACCCATGGTAGCTCTCCTTCTTTCCTCCCCAGATTCTCCCCAATAACCATTGACAGCATGACCAGTCTAGCCGGCGTCAACCTGACCGGGCCCACTGGAGCTGGCTGGTGCATCTTCGTCTACAACCTGTCCCCGGAAGCTGACGAAAGCGTCCTGTGGCAGCTCTTCGGGCCGTTCGGCGCCGTCACAAACGTCAAGGTCATCCGTGACTTCACCACCAACAAATGTAAGGGCTTTGGCTTTGTCACCATGACCAACTACGACGAGGCAGCCATGGCTATCGCCAGCCTGAATGGCTACCGCTTGGGCGACCGTGTCCTGCAGGTCTCCTTCAAGACCAGCAAGCAGCACAAGGCTTAAAGGAAGGCCTAGTCACTACTGCTCTTTAACATGCAGGGGGAGCTACTGAGCTCCCTGTACATTCACTCTACATGGGCCTGGACTGAGTCTCTCTCTAACACACATTTGACACACACATACACACACACACGTTTAGTTGTTTCGAACAAAAATACACAAGTAGAGTCGTTTTTCTTTTCTCTTAACACAACATGCTAGTCCTTCCCAATGTTTGCCTGTATTGAATTAGCAGAGGTGCGAGGCGAGGCTGGGGAAATCCACGAGGAGGGACAGTCTAATGAATGTGACAGAGAATGTCTGCAGAGATTTAATTTAATTCAGGCAAAGTAAGAACTGGTCAACAGAAGAAAAAAAAAAGTTAATCAAATATGTGCAATTTACCCAAAATATTGCCCCGGTAACTCTCCTGTCTGGCTTCAGAGGATGTAGTCACTTTTTTACACTTGGGCATTTTGAATCAGTGATTTTTTTAGAGAAAAATGATTAAAAACAGTGTTCTCATATATATTATGATATAACTATATATTCAACATTTAAGGTGGTTATAATAGCCAAAAATGTAAGCATTTTCTAGAACTTTGAATACGGTTTCCTGGCTCTACATTAGGTTGCAACCTTGCCTAATGGCACCAAACACACACCTTACTCGAGGTCCAACCCAACAGCAACTGAACAAACTGTGTGGATGGTAGTCAAAAATCGAGAGGTCACCCGGGGGTCATCACAATCACCTCAGCACACCGAAAGACAACTTTCATCACAGAGACACTCGCACCCCAACACACACACACACACACACACACACACACACACACACACACTCGCACATACGTACCTCCACTGGAGGGCATAGCGAAACTTCACAAAACATGGCGACCTAGAATCTCCTCGTATCTTTCCACTCTGAGTTTTATAGTTAGAATTTAGAATCGATTCCACCACATGCAGTTGTCTGTGTAACTAGGGGCATTTCGATAGTGTTCCCATGGCGATGGCATTTGGAATTCTTTTGGAAGTCTTTCAAACCAATTACGAAGTCCAACCGCAAAATCCAGAACCATATTAGGTCATTTTAAACGGGTTTGAATGGCTCGGGAGTAGGAAAGGCTCTGCGTCAGCTCTTTGAGATGTACATGCAAGCCGTTATGGAGGTCAGGGGCCACTGGGATTGGTCGCCCTTGCTCTTCATAACCTCTCAGATACATTTAGCTCCATTCACTAAACAGAATCACTTTATAATTCGCTTTTCCCAAACCGGTTTTAGCAGCCCCTGCACATCTAAACAGCTACATATCAAAACATAAAATCAAATTTTGTGTCCTCAAGGCCCTTTTTTAAAGCAAGTCGCAGCCACATGAGCTACAAAACAAAAAGAATCTCATAAATGAAAAATTCCCTAGATACAGTTGAGTAACGACAATGCCCAAGCTGTCCACAGCCCTGTGATAAAACAAACTAAACTGTTCCATGGGGAGAGACATTGCTGTAAAAAAATCGCAAAACTTCACATTATATGAAGAAAAGAACTGAAAGATGTAAATGTGTGTTCAAATCAAGTGACATTTTGCTTTTCTAAATAACGCTGTGTTAGCCAAAGAGGACAATGATCTCTTTGAAAGGATTACATTAGAGATTAATATATTTTTATATCTACGAAAAAAACAAGACCTTGTGCGACATTTTTACAGATTCTTAAATCGTGAAAATCTTTGGACACACCGCATGGCTTTTATTTTCAGAGTTTTCAACTTTGGGGAGAGAGGGCCAGTCTGCGGTGTAAGGGAGGGGATCGGAGGGTTGGGGACTAAGACTTACATGCAGTGAAACCATTTCATTTTCAAAAATACAAAAAAAAAAAAGAGAAACATATGAAACATTTAAAAAAAAAAAAAAGAATCAGCAGACAGGTAAATGTATGCATTACGCAGGAAAAAAAGACGCTACGGTTTCTCTAAAGTGAAAAATGTTGCTTCAATGACGGTGCAGTGAAGCTCTAAATGGCGTCACATTGAAAACCCAGAGCATCTCATCTCGTGTCGGTAAAAAAACGAAAACGAAAGAATCACCTTAACGCTTCAGCATTTTCAGTGCACCAAAAAAAGTTGAAAATTGACATAATACAATGTAGCTGCACTTATCAATGTAATCAAATCTCACACAATAATCCATAGTGAATTATATTCACCAGTATGTCACCACACAAGGCAAATGTCTATCATTGTACTGTCTACATTTTTTTTTCTTGTTTATTTAATTTCTGCTACACATATCTTCTCTATTCCACCATCATATCGTCAACACCTGATTTTGCTCCTTTGCACAAGCACTAACCAACCAAGGGATCTTAGCTTTGTCACTGATGAAGGGAAAAAAGTCAGTCCGAAACAATTAGCAAGAGTGTGACCGCACACATACACACACATTTACACTTACACGCACACACATTATAACACATCAAAGTGTCTCTAAGCTCTTTCCATTCCCATTGTATAAAAACTGTGATACACCTTGAAACCCTCTCAGCTTACAATGCCACATTAACATCGCAACACATTATTCTTTCGCTAACGCTAACGCAACTCATCCTGGAACTCATCGGTGGTGTGCCCTAGAGGGGACAAAAAAATCCTAAATGTAAAGATTCGTCCACCCTAAAATGAGCGACGGGGTAGATACAGTGACCAGGGCAACCCAGTAGTGCACCTGGCGTCCGAAAGAGGGGGGTCTTTAGCGTCGTCCCTCTGGCTGAGTGTCCCAACCAACCCTTTAGCTACACCACTTCCCCCATTCCCTCAGAGAGCCAAGGACAATGGCAGGAAACAAACATACTGCACCGCTTGAGCAACTACAATAATCATTTTAAAAAAAGACAAAAAAACTTTCCTATGGAACAGTAAGTGCAATGTGCTTCGTTTTTATATTGACTGAGAACAAAAGATATATATATTTTTTAAAAAAGAAATTAAACGTCACACTGAAATGGTTTGCAGAATAGTGAAAGGATCAAATGTAATGAACAACAACAAAATGAACAAAATGAAAAAAAAAGTGTTAACTAACAGATTCATTAGAAGAATCAAACAAGCACCAAGAGCTCTGGTCTCTAAAAACGTCCATTATCCCTTCCTCCGCCCCCTTATTAGTGCTCTGACCATGCAAGCTAAAACAAACAGCCGTCTATGGTACAAACAAGAGCAATTTCTAAAAGACAGTGAAAGGAATACCGTCTAAAATATCATCGGTTTTAGCCCATGTTGATTTCAGAGTATCATTTTTTCCTGTAATTTATTGATTTCCTTTACATATCAGAATCACACGTTAACTTAGCGTATTTGTGTTGTTGATGTTGCCATAGAGGACACACACGTGGGTCGAATATTTTGTTTTGTTTCCTTTTATTGGGTACGATTTCTTATATTTGTTTCCATTATTTATAATTAGTTGCCGTTCTTACAGTGTATGCAGGTTTTAGAATTAGTTAGAATTATTTCTTTTCAATCAAAATGTGTTTAATTGTGTTTGTAAAAGTCTGTGGTAGCTTTTGTTGCAACATAAATAATTTAAACTGAAAAAAAAATCAATATAGCGCCAATGAACTTGTATTATTTGGGCGACTTTAAGCTTGTAGTTTTAACTTATTGTTAACTTAAAAACTATTTATTATCATTATTATGATTATTATTATTGCCTCGTATGAAAGTATGTTTTGTGTATATTTATGGTTTATTTCATTATATTTGCAAGTTTAAATACTTTTCATTTTGCCAAAATGTGGTTACACCTTTTTGTTTTTCTTTAAAGGGAACAAATAGATTAAAAAAGAAAATAAAAAAAAACAAAAACAAAAAAAAAATACTGCTTTAGAATTACAATTTGGGAAAAGTTCTCCATAGGCAAAGAATGCACTGCTATATTAAACTAATTGAAGTGTATAAACATACATGCTGTGTGCTAGATGTTATGCCTTTAATGCCTGTGTTTTGTTTGTCTTGTTAAATGAAAACGTTTTGATTATTTAATCTAATCACAGTCTTGTTTTTCCAGCCACGTTCAGAACCCCATAGTGAATCAGGGCTCGGGGCGAGGCCTGGGGCAAGGGGGGGGCGGGCCGAGGCGCGGTCTGGTCCCGCAGCCAGGCCTTAGGCTCAGTGTCCCTCGCCAAGCACCCCTCACCCCGCTGCCGTACAGAGCCGTGGAACCGCCTGAGAGAGCAGTCAAGGAAATAAAAGAGTCAGTTGGGGGGCTAGGGCTCAATGATTTGCAGACTTGACTGGAGAAAGCGCAGCGGGGGGGACGGGACAGGCGAGGCGCTGAGCTAGATAAAGGGGTCAGTGGTCACTTTGTTCTCAACCAGTTGTATTTTGTGTCAGGTAATTTAGGAGGGACACAGAGTTACTTAGCAACGTTCTTCTGAAACCATTTTCCAGGAATAACAGAACAATAACAGAATAAAACAAACGAACAATATTAATAATAATAATTAAAAAAAACGATCAAAAGCAGAACTCCTGATCTCAGTGTCTGTGTGTCACAAATAAAAATCTCATACTTCCAAACATGAACAAACGAACAAAGACGAACACACAACAAAGGGGAAAAAATAAATAAACCTTTCAGTTTAGTTTAGGATATTTATTACTGGGATTTCAGCTGAAGACGCTTGAGGACTTTTTCATGGAATTGTTTAATTATTTGTACTTTACATGCCAGAAAAAAAAATAAACGATATGAATCTCACTGTTTTCTTTGTGCCTGCTTTTTTTTTTTTTTTCAGAGTAGTTGTGTACAAGCTCATCACACACTGCTGCATTCATTCAGGACAAAATGAAATTCCTTCATCCAGTATCACTGTCAGTAAACAGCTTGATATTTAACAGGTCCACAACTCCAAATAAGCATTAAGATAATGCTAAAGGTCATAGTCGACTGTGTAAAACATTAACCTCAGTTATTCATCTAAAAAATGCCAATTTTGGTGGTTCATTTCAGGTAAAGACAAATACTTGTGCACTGTTCTATGCAATTTTGTAGTATAATAGTGAGTAGTGTGTTCACACTGACAAATCCAACAAGAAAAAGTATACTTTAATTACCTGGATGATGCACTT
This sequence comes from Megalobrama amblycephala, assembly GCF_018812025.1. Lineage (NCBI taxonomy): Eukaryota > Metazoa > Chordata > Actinopteri > Cypriniformes > Xenocyprididae > Megalobrama > Megalobrama amblycephala. The sequence goes on along the minus strand of NC_063044.1, from coordinate 37,737,488 downwards.
AAGGCCCGTTCACACCAAGGATGATAACTATAACGATAACGATAAAGAATGATAAAAAACAATGACAGCCAATCAGAATCCATCCTGCTTTAAAGAGCTAAAGCATGGGCAGATGACAAAACTGCAGCGTACTTATAAGTAAACAATAAGGCATGAGAGGCTGTGCTGTATCATGCACAAGTCACGGCTGAAGGGCGTTGTTAGGTATGTCGTGAAGCGGAGTGCCTGCAACCCCTTCAGCCATGACTTATTCATAATACAGCACTACCCTTGAGTACCTTATTGCTTTTATAATAAAGTTACCACACAATACAAATATTAAAGACAAAAATATGTATCAATGCAACTTTCATGAAGTAAACTTTCACTAAAAGTCTTCCTTCCGCCGGAAAAAAAAATAGTCCCTGACCGTAAACAGCAACAAAAGTTACATTATTACGCCATTAGATGGCGACAAAGATCGTCTTTATGAGTGTGTCAGTCAGTAATGAATGAACTGAATTGTTGTGAACACAGCACAAGACACAACTGACAAATGCTTTGACTAGTGCTGTCAGTCACGGGAAAACCCCTTAACTGTTAAAAGGACAAGATAATACATCAGACATTTAAACAGATTTTTTATTATGAACATAGGACTGATCTGAAGGATAATGCTAAATCTGAATGCAGGTAATAAACTTGCTCACTCGATCTCTTTCTCACAATATAATCTTCTACATACTACAGTAAGATTCAAAGAACAATATCAATGAGAACATACAGTTTAAGTTGCTAAGAGTGGATGCTAAGGGTTTTGTGTAGTGATACAAAGAACCGTTGGGTGAAGCGATTTATCGTGAATAAAACACAGCTATTGACCAATCAGAATCAAGGACAGGAACAAACCGTTTTATAATCAACAGAACGAAATACCGTTTGCTGGAGTGGACGCTAATATAGTTATCGTTCTTGTGAACGGGCCTTTAATTCACAAAAAAATAAACCAGTGTGGTATGTTGGATACCTCAAAACCTTTTAAATTCATACTCAAGAGTACATATTGTATAGAACATAGAGTATAGTGAATAGTATAGTCAGTGTATAGTCATTTGGGACACAACTAAGGTCTTTTTTTCAACAAGTCACAACAATTTTTCAGATATAAAGTTGAATTTATTTCAACATGATCCATGGAATGTGAAGAGATCAGATTTTAATCAGTTAAAAACAACAACAAAAACATTACAGTTTACCAAAAATAATGCTCTCCCAACATCCAGCCTCGTTTAGCTGATCCAAAACAAATGGAAGAGGTTCTTAAACAGCTTGAACAGGAAATGAAGTTTCTCTAGTTCCCACAGAGCAAAAACCTACAGACAAGGAAAGAGAGAGCGAAATAAGTTTATATTGATTTTTGACCACATACACAAACATTTCATGTATTTTAAAGAAAATATTGCACAACGAACTGAACTTAGTGGTCATAAACCGATAATAATCCACCATTGTGCATCAGTGAGGATGGAAAGCCTAATCTCAGGAAATTTGCAAGCTAGGCTAATTGTATTATGGAGAAAGTCACAGGCTTTTAAGAACATCTCCGAACAAAACAAGACAATCTTTTGTATGTGATACCTGAGACATCCACACTTGTTCCAGACAGTTAAGAGGTTTTCCAATTTTCATATTAGACAATGTTGTTGATTGCAGGGTTAGTGCAATCTTTGGTGGAACAAAGCAGTTGTTTTTGTACATTCACTCCATAATGTTGCAATTAGTGTAAACAAAGGCTAGCAGAATCTATTAAAGCAGGCAGCAAACTGTCATAACCAAGGCAAAACCCAGACCTTATTACATTCAAATTGTGATAAAACACATAAAAACAATTTGGACCCTACGATAACCCAGGTCTCTTGAAAAATCAAACCTTGTTTTTTCCATTAATAGTGTTTTAAACATCTAAAATAAAGTATGCATTCATTTTTGTGGCCCACCATGCAACAAGCAGAGCAGAGAGTCTAGAGCTCCTCGTGGTCATGTGGCGAGAGGTCAACGTTGTTTGGCTCTTGGCACACTGCAGGAGTGGTGAACTCCATCAGATATTCACAGCGACTTGGCTCCGACGTCGAGGTCACCACCGTCTCCTTCCCACAAGTCAGCTTCACCTACACACAAAGATACACTTAGCAGAAAAACCCAGAGTGAATGGCACAGTCAAAGTAATGAAAGAACTAGTACTTACTGTAGTTGATCTGCTTGGACCTTGCCAGCACCCAGTGCCGTGCTCGTATTTCATCACCAAGTACTTATTATTTTCGGGCCCTGACCAACTTCCCCATGACCTGCAAACATGAGCATCTCTCATTAAAGACTGTCAAAAATGCTCACGGCATGCTATTACAAATATGGTGACAAAAAAACTGTTTAAACCGGTCTAAAGGTGGTTTGCTGGTCTTAGTGGGTTTAAAGGGATAGTTCACCCAAAAATGAAAATGTAATGTTTATTTGCTTACCCCCAGGACATCCAAGATGTAGATGACTTTGTTTCTTCAGTAGAACACAAATGATGATTTTTAACTCCAACCTTTGCGGTCTGTCAGTCGTATAATGCTTGTCAATGGAAACTCCATCTATAAGAGTCAAAAAAACATGCACAGACAAATCCAAATTAAACCCTGCGGCTTGTGAAGACACATTGATGTCCTAAGACAAAACGATCGGTGTGTGAAAAACCGAACAGTATATAATTTTTTTACCTCTAAAACACCACTATGTCCAACTGCGTTTAGCATCCGGTTAGTGAGGTCAAACAACACGTTCTGATGACGGAACTGATATCTCGCGCTTTGCTTCAATGAGTGTGAGACATCACTTCCGCTGTCAGAGCGTGATCAGACCTCACTAAGCGAATGCTGAACGCAGTTGGACATAGTGGTGTTTTAGAGGTAAAAGATAAAAATATTGTTCGGATTCTCGCACAAACCAATCGTTTCATGTCTTAGGACATCAATGTGTCGTCACGAGCCGCAGGGTTTAATTTGGATTTGTCTGTGCATGTTTTTTTTTTACTCTTATAGATGGAGTTCCCATTGACATGCATTATACGACTGACAGACGGCAACGGTTGGAGTTAAAAAAAATCATCATTTGTGTTCTACTGAAGAAACAAAGTCACCTACATCTTGGATGCCCTGGGGGTAAGCAGATAAACATCACATTTTCATTTTTGGGTGAACTATCCCTTTAAGCTAGCTTCCTAGCCGTATAACTTTCCCCAACACTGATTACCAGTGACACAAGCGTACGTTGATTGGCTGAACGCACGCCATATGAAACACTGGAACCTGCCATTTTAACATATACTTACTCCAGGAACATGGAAAACAGCCAGATTCATAGTATTTACCTGTCGCCTTTGTCTGTGTTCTTTTCTCAGCCTGATAAGTAGCAAGTTGTCGTAGGAGATTTAGCCTCTTAGCTCTCCTTTTTGCTTTTTCAATCGCATAACATAAGGTGCGTCCCAATTCGCGTACTTATGCACTATTCTATGACGTTTTTAAGTATAAATAGAGCAAGTAGTGCTTTCACACAGTAAATTCCAAAAAGAAAAAGTGCACTTTAAATACCCAGATGATGCACTAAATTATCAAGAAAAAACGAAGTATGGAATGTTGGACACTTCGTGCACTCAACTGTCACAGCTTCCACGTAGTGGAGGGGAAGGGAGGATTGGACACCGTTGTTAAATGACAAAATAACCTTATACAATTCACGCACTACATGGATGAGTGCATAGTACATAGTGTATAAGTGCATAGTGTATAGTGCGTCATTTGGGACGCAACTATACACATCTAGGTTCCATCTCTGTTATTAGGAAACCCATGGCACACAACAAAAACACAGCTCTGATGTCTTGCATCCTCCAGTTGTTGAATGCTGTGCTTAAATGATGCAGCTGTCAACTGGCTTACATCACATAAAGGTATAGTTTACCCCAAACTTAACATTTTAATCATTTACTCACCCTAAGTTATCCCAAACCTGTATGAATTTCTTTCTTCGGCTGAATGCAAAAGAAAATATTTTGAAGAAACTTTCTGGTCCCCAATGACTTTAATGGTATTTTTTTTCCTTACTATAAAAAGCAGTGGAGCTATCAACTGTTTGGTTATTCATATTCTTCAAAATATCTTCTGTTTTCAGCCGAAGAAAGAAATTCAAACAGGTTGGGAACAACTTAAGGGCGAGTAAATGATGACAGAATTTTCATTTTTGGGTGAACTATCCCTTTAAGAGTTCAAACTGGTGGTGTGAATGCAACCAGGAAAATGGCCCTAGGGGAAACTGTTCTCAAAAGAAGCCTCACCAAGGCTGTATTTAACCAAAAATACAGTAAAAACTGTAATATTGTGAAATGTTACAATTTAAAACACCTGTTTTCTATTTCAATATCTTTTAAAATGTAATTTATTTCTGTGATCAAAGCTGAATTTTCAACACCATTACTCCAGTCTTCATTTTAATATACAGATTTGCTGTTCAAGAAACATTTTTAATTACTCCTATTCTTTGATCAATAGAAAGTTCAAAAGAACAGCATCTATTTGAAATCTTTTGTAACATTATCAAAAAATGTATTGTTACTTTTCATCAGTTTAAAGCATCCTTGTTGAAAAACTATTAATTTCTCCATTCTTTTATACTTCAGTTCAAAAGTACCCCAAAACCTTCAAAAACTACCTCGGTCTGTTTTAAAATGTTTTTTTTTTCCCCCACCAAAGTGTCTTACCCAAGGTTGGTCTCTGAGCCTCCGTACTTGGGTTTCTGTGAAACCCGACTGAAAGGACAGAGTCTGTAGATGTACCTAAAGGCAAACCGAGCACACAAGTCAACATGGAAATACATCAGAGATAGGGCTGCACGATAAATCATTTTTGCGTCAATATCGCGATGTGCGCATCTGAGAAATCAAGTATAGAGATTGTGTTTTAGATCAGATCAGTTTAATCATTCAAGCGATTTTAAGCTGCAACAAGACGCAAAAGAAAACTAACTTCGAAACTCGTGCTCTTTTCTGTGCTGCATTGCACGTGAACACCGAATTCCATTCTCTTCCATCTGTATTTGTGCATGAACGGACACATACACAAAATAACGTTAAAATATCCGTCTCTGCCAGTGTCCTTGTAAACACATATGGCTTACATGAACGTAAACAATTGAGAAAGAAAACTGAATGTGTATCAGTATATTGGATCAGTGCATTAGCTCTTAAAGTGACAGCAGCCTAATATACCTGCTGCTGTCTGAGTCATTAATGATAATCAAACAAAATAAAAAGAGAAAACCTCTTTTGTAGCTTTAACAAAGATTAATTATATTTAATTTATACAGTGAAGACTATGCAGTGTTATTTTACATTTGATTATTCAATTTCTGTACCTGAATACTGTTAAGACTTACCTGAAAAACAGGCTAAAGTACTGTTTTTGTCAATGTATCTTTGTTCTTTGCTTGTAATTTGTTTATTATTTTATATGCAGATTCATTCCCTTACAAATTCACCTCAGTCATTTTAGAATGATTCATTCTTTCCAAATACAGCTATTCTTGTTCATATCTTCGCAGAGAGAAACAAAATATCGCAATGTCAGTTTTTTTCAATATCGTGCAGCCCTAATCACAGCACAAAAATATAATTCCAAAACAACAAATGCTAGTTTCACTTACTCGCTAGTGGTAAGTTCGTAGCACTGGTTGTACAGGTAAGTGAACTCAGCATTAGGGCCGAAATCAAAGGACAGCTCTTTTTCAATATTTCTGCAACACAATCAAAGGACAACTCAACACAATGCTCAGCAGCAGGGCCCCCACACACCAGCGTCAGAGAACATTGCAAATGCATCACATTCAAAGAAAACAAGAATGTAGCAGATAAACGCAAGATGTTTATTAACCACAACTTGAGAAAACGCAATGCACCCTGTTGTAGGCATTCGATGACAAAAGAGAATTCCAGTTGCATACGAAAACCCAATTCGCTACACTTCCATTTGATTTCAAACTCGACGTCTTTCGATTTCATTGAAGAATGTAGTATTGAACAAACCCGATTTGATCATCCATTTCCCGAAGAGCTTTCTCAGCCTCCTCAAAGTCATCTCTGGCCTTCTGAGCAGCTGTGAACCAGAGAACAGTTGGTAAGCAGACGGAAACAATGAAGAACTGACTAAAACTGATCAAGAACAATCGTATTTCTCTGTATTGTATCAATAAATAGCTTCCGGACTGGCTGTTGAACCAACCATCGATGAGGGTCTGGGTGTCCACGTCGTAGGGTGGCATAGCTTCCTCGTCGTCTTGACTTTTCTCTGGAGTCCTAACGGTGGGCGGCGCCTGCACAACACACAGCCATGCTCATATGAAGACATATATTTTTACACCTGCACAGTACGGTGAGCAAGAGTTATGACACACTATGTTGCAAGACCTTTGCCATTGTGCCTTAGGACATGAGTTAAAGGTTAAGGACGTTAAATGTCAAGCAAAGAAGTGTTAATAGAAGACTCAAAATGTCACTGCAGGTGTAAACATCACTGAGGTTAATGCTTGCTCAGGTTTTCTGTGCGATATACCCTCTCACCTTGTCGTCGTCTTCATGATAATCATCTTCGTCATCGTCATCCTCGTCCTCTTCCTCAGAGATGTCTTCTTCTGGGTATGGCTCAGATTCATTGTCTACAACTGGCTCCTTCACTTCATCTGGAGATGTTTCCACTGGAGCAGGTTCCTCAGGCTGGGACTGAGGGAGAACAGAAGAACAGACATTCAAAATGCATATTGATGGGCCATTTTATGTTTGTTTGTTTTTTTTATGTTTTTTTAAAAGACAAAAGGACAAAATAAGTAATCTAACTACACTACTGTTCAAATGTTTGGTGTCGGTAGAAAGATATTAATACTTTAATTCAGCAAGGATATGTTAAATTGATCAAAAGTGACAGTAAAGAATTTTACGTTGTTGCAATAGATGTCTATTTCAAATAAATGCTGCTCTTTCTATTTTTCAAATAAACCTGTAAAAATGTATCAAGATTTCCACATACATATTAAGCAGCACAACAAATGTTCCGAGCATCAAATCATCATATTAAAATGATTTCTGAAGGATCATGTGACACTGAAGACTGGAGTAATGATACTGAAAATTCAGCTTTGATCACAGGAATAAATTACATTTTAAAATATATTACTGTAGAACAGAGTTATTTGAATTGAAAATCTAATAATATTTCACAATATTACTACTTTTACTGTATTTTTAATCAAATAAATGAAGCTTCTTGGTGAGCGTAATATATTTGTTAAAGAGTCCAACCCCAAACTTTTGAAAGGTAGTGTAAATAACTAACATTGAAAATGAAAACAAAGTTAATTTTAGGGCTGGGCGATATATCGCATGCGATTCTCACGCGCATTTCGTCAGGAAAGCCGGTTCCCTGATTACCGCTAAATCACCATCACCTGCTTTCAAATGGTGCGCCATTTAACAGACAGAGCCGTAGTTCACTGATAAGCCACGCAAATATCGCGTTCATTATCGAAGGCGATTCATCTGCGATATGAACGTGATATTGTGTGGCTTATCAGTGAACTACGGCTCTGTCTGTTAAATGGCGCTCCATTTGAAAGCAGGTGATGGCGATTTAGCGGTAATCAGGGAACCGGCTTTACTGACGAAATGCGCGTGAGAATCGCATGCGATATATCGCCCAGCCCTAGTTAATTTTATGTTACAGTTTATCTAAATGCCTTCTTCTCTACTGACCTCTGAGTGGTACTTGTCTTTAATACTGGCCCAAACACTCTCAAATGTTGATGTGTCCACCTGCTCAGTTCCTCCCATCAGTCCCTGAATAAATCACAAAGCATAGATCTGAACTAGTGGCACTTGAGTCTATGCTTTTTTGACTGAGAAAGATTAAATGCAAAAATACCTGGGCTTCAGTTTCAGTAAGTGTGCCATCAGCATCAGGGTCCAATTCAGCATGGGTCTGAAGCTCAGAGACAGACACGCTGACACACAGAGACAACATGTTATTTTATATTCATTCTCTACACGCCCAATCAGAGAGAAAAACCATATTCATTGGCACTTACAAGCCATCTGCATTGTCATCCAGCTCCAAAAATGCTTCTGCCATTTTGGCTTTGTCCTTCTCCAAGCGAATAGCTGCCTTTTGCTCTGCAATGGAGTTAAAACATAGATTAGACTTACATTAATGAGGAATCACAGATGATATTAGCTAACAAGCAAACAAAACACCATAGGATCTGTACTTATATTCAGTGGTTTCAGAGCATTAAGGAATAGTTCACCCAAAAATGAAAATTGTGTCATTCAATTACTCACCCTCAGGTTGTTCCAAACCTGTATGAATTTCTTTCTTCTGTTGAACACAAAAGAAGGTATTTTAAAGAATGGCTACCAGACAGTTAATTGTAGCCATTGACTTCCATGGTATTTTTTTCCTACTATGGAAATCAATAGCCACTGTCAAGTGTTTGATCACCAACATTCTTTAAAAAATATCTTCTTTTGTGTCCAACAGAAGAAAGAAACTCATACAGGTTTGAAACAACATGAGGGTGAGTAATTGAATGACACAATTTTCATTTTTGGGTGAACTATTCCTTTTGAAGTGTGAATGATTTTGCAGGCAATACTGCAAATATAAATATTATAACAACTATGAGAACTGAAAACACTGCAGAACTTTTTTATAGTGGGCCGATACGGTCTGGCTTAAAGAGATATGCATTTGAATTGACGTGATCATGAACAGCTGCACTCACCCTCCCAGGCCTTGAGGTGGCGCTCTTTAGCTTCCTTCTCAGGCTGTTCTGCAGTTTCTTTCACTGTCCTCAGCGCTTCAACTTTCTCCTCAAGCTGTTTCTTATTTTCCTGCATATCAGTCACTTTATCCTACAGAAGAGACAGCATTTTACATTTACCAAAATTCACTGACACAATATGGCTTCTTTTTTTTTCTTAAACTGCAGTATATACAAGAAATAATACATGCTGCAACTGGATTATTTGTGTTGGACATGAGCAAATACGAGTGCAAAGCATTTTGACAATCCTGGACTGATATGTTTGTTCATACAAAGCAAGTCTTACCTGCTTTTCTTGCCGTCCCTTCTTGGCTTCCTCAATGAGCTGCTGTTTCAGGAGAAAGCCCTCTTTGGTGATCTCAGCCATCTTCTGCAGAACCTCCCTCTCTTTACGTCCCAGTTCCCTGAGAACCAATCAAACATTTCAGTGGGTCACTGTATTAAATCACAAGTAAAAAGCAAAGTAAAACAACAAAATTGTCAATGTAATGTTTGGCTTATTATGAGCAGTTACATGTTCTCGTAAAAATGTGTTCTGCATTTAGTTATATAAAACTTCTCTATTGTCAAAAACATTTTTGCAAATCCCCTTCTGTGAGGAAACTACAAGGGCCTATTAGGATATAAGGGCCACACAGGATACATTTTCATGTTAAATGTGCAAGAAGGCATGTTATTTACCATAAATTGCTAATATATACATTTAAAGGGTTAGTTCACCCAAAAATGAAAATTCTGTCATTTATTACTCACCCTCATGTCGTTCAAAAAACCCGTAAGACCTTCGTTAATCTTCGGAACACAAATTAAGATATTTTTGTTGAAATCCGATGGCTCAGTGAGGCCTCCATAGGGAGCAATGACACTTCCTCTCTCAAGATCCATTAAGGTACTAAAAACATATTTAAATCAGTTCATGCGAGTACAGTGGTTCAATATTAATATTATAAAACAACGAGAATATTTTTGGTGCGCCAAAAAAAACAAAATAATGACTTATTTAGTGATGGCCGATTTCAAAACACTGCTTCAGGAAGCTTCGGAGCACAAATGAATCAGTGTATCGAATCATGAATCAGTGTATCGAATCATGATTCGGATCGCGTGTTAAACTGCTGAAATCACGTGACTTTGGCGCTCCGAACCGCTGATTCGACACAAAAGATTCATAACGCTCCAAAGTTTCCTGAAGCAGTGTTTTGAAATCGGCCATCACTATATAAGTCGTTATTTTGTTTTTTTTGGCGCACCAAAAATATTCTCGTCACTTTATAATATTAATATTGAACCACTGTACTCACATGAACTGATTTAAATATGTTTTTAGTACCTTTATGGATCTTGAGAGAGGAAATGTCATTGCTGGCTATGGAGGCCACACTGAGCTATCGGATTTCAACTAAAATATCTTACTTTGTGTTCCGATGATTAACAAAGGTCTTACGGATGTGGAACGACATGAGGATAAGTAATAAATGACAGAATTTTCATTTTTGGGTGAACTAACCCTTTAAGGTGATTAAAACGTATAATGAGCTGCTGCTATGAAAAACTGGACTATTTTAAAAAGGCATCTTAAAAAAAGGGCCAGTAAAACAACTTTGAGATGCAACACAATGGCTAAGGACATCCATCTGGTGCATGAGAATGCAATGGATTGCAAGAACGTGTCCTGTGTGAATGACTCCTAATGTGCTTCTCCCTGGAAAGCAATTACATTTGGATCAAAACTCACTTGCAGGTATTTTCACATTTGGCTCCACTGTTGTACTCATCAGTAGTATCACAGCAATCTGAGGGGAGCAAAAATTTTAAATGCAATGCCATTCAGAGAACACTGCTGAGGAGAAATATCAAGATGCATAGTCATCTTACCACAGATGCCATCATTAATACGGGATGATGGGATGAAGGTGGGCCTGAAACCAGCATTGGTGCAATGGAAGCTGCCATTCGGACAAGCGGCAGTGCCTGATGACAGACATGAACAAATGTCATGCACAACATCAAACTATACTTTATCACCACTTTCTACACATCATGGACTTAAGAAGGACAGATAATTCTGACATCGGTTGTACTGTGATTTACTCAACCTCATGTCCTGTAGGCTTTCTTTCTTACAAGGAACACAAAACAAGATATTTAGCAAAATGTCCAAACTGTTTCTCCCCCTATACAATGAAAGTGAATGGGGACAAGAAACAGTCATGTTTCCATTCATTTTTATTGTATGAAAAAGAGCAGCTTGTGTATTCTGTTTGATATAGGTTGTGTTCTGTGCAAGAAAGAAAGGGTCTGAATTTTCATTTTGGTGCACCCTAAGGCTTGTCACTTTGCACACTTTATCCATATACAATAACATTGTAGATTTACTTATTAATCTATACATGTACCGATTAGGGATGCACGGATAGGATTTTTTGGGGCCGATACCAATTTTAACAAACAATTATTGGCCGATACCGATATTTGTCACTTCCTGTGTTTTGAAATTTTGTCATCAAAATAGATAGCATTTTGATCATGTTTTAAATCAACAAAGTTCAAAAACACCTGCATTAAATTATCCTAGCAGGTTTATTGCTGCATCAAATAATTTCTAATGAACAACGATTGGATCCATTTAACATTCAGCAGGCCTACATAAAGACAACAGAACAAAGATATATATGAAATAAGCAGTGCTTTTTAGGTAGGTTTAATAAAGAAATAAAGTAAACAAATGTAAAATAACATTGCATATTCTTCACTGTATAAATTATATACATATTAATCCTTCTTTATTGTAACAGACTTTATTGTGATTAATCTCTAATTTGTTTTTGTATACATTTTAACATTTTTTGTAAGTTTAAATATGTATGAGATCTGCACGATCTCCTTTACTAAGGCGGGACTCTTATTTTGACGGGTGTTCTAGTCTACGGACTGACAAGGAGTGCACGCAGTTCTTCTGAGATATTTTGCAGATTTAAAGTTTGCCAATTTATTATGCACCCCCCGAAAAAGTCATAAGATATGTATGCATTTATTTACTGTTAGTTGTAAAAAAAAAAGTGTTTTGTGTAATTCGCTGTGTATGTTGATGATAACTGAGAGAGAGATTTTAATGTGCACTTCTTGTTTAGCTCTTAAGGTGATTTTTTTTTTTTTTGGAGTGAAAACAGACGCAATAAACTTTATAAAACATCAGTAAAGGTTTGGTCATTATTCGGATGGGGTCTGCTACACTTATGAAAGTTACAAAAGTGGCTTAGTCAAGAATAGTGTGCGATCTTTTGTTATTTGATTAGCATTAAAGCATATGAATAATGTAACAGGCATTATACAGCTCAGTGCCTTCACACAGTTCATTTATAAACCATCGGTTTGTTATAGCAGCCTTTTTACTGCTAAAGCCAACATGCCGGTGGTTGTAAATTGAGCAAAAATCGGCTGATAAATATCGGCGGCCGATACATCGGTGCATCCCTAGTACAGATTCTTTGTTTGGATTTTTTTTAGCATTTTTTTTTAAACACAATGAGGTTTGTTTTTGTGTCGCGCAAGCATATTTGAGTTTCCCTTTACTGTATCTGATGTGCTTTATGTGTGTTGATCAGTGTTTTTATGTGAATAAAAGCCTAAATTAAATCTGTTAATTATATAAAGCAATTGCATATCTTTAGAATACTTGAATTAAACTGCTCGATTCATATGGATTAATTTTATGATGTCTTTATGAACTTTTTGAAGCTTGAAAGTTTTGATTGCATTGAGAGTTAGATATAACAACAAGAGGGTGAATAAATAACAAAATTTTCATTTTGGGTTAACTAACCCATTCAATTTAAAAACTATATAGTTCAAGCAGACTTTTCAGGAAAACATTTCACTGCTGAATGATTTTGATCATGAATGAACATGAAAAGATTGTAATTATGGACTACTGGTAAAGTAATGTACCTGGCTCATCTGAACCATCTTTGCAGTCACAGTAGTCATCATTCACTCGGTCAAAAGGAATGGTCTGGGATCCATCGAGACAGGTGAAAGGCTTGTTCTCCTCATAAAACGCTTTCTCTTTAAGCATTTAAACAAAAGAAAGTAAGAGTTAAACAAGTTAAACCAGTGCAGGTTTAATAGAGAATTTGCAATATATGAAATGACTTTACTTGACAGTGGTACTCCTCGTGGTCGTTGAATCTCTACAGCTGTCCCCAAGCTGACAGCAAAGACCAAAGTCATCAGCAGGTGTATGCAGGTCATGATGCCTCAGGAAATTAGGGATAAATGCAAACTCCCACTAGAGGCGCGTGACCTTGGAGCACAAGGAATACACAATGTATTGTTCAACTGAACACAGTGCATCTAATCCCAGCAAAGATAAACATCTCATACCAATGGTTTACAAAGAATACTAAACAAATTAACAATTTCAGTCAAATGATTATCGAAGATAAATCTGTGTTTAAATCCGATGTCTTATTCACATCATTCTACTTAATTCAATCTGAAATGGCTTCCGCATACACGGCCAACTGAACAAACTGAAATACTCACTGATCTGAAATGATAAACAATACAATATCACGATAGCAAGCAATATGCTTTAATAAACATCGCGTACATTAAATATGCAATTGTAGAATTAGTCAAATAAATCTAAAGAAAAGAAAATCATCGTCCAACAGTAACTCATTACTTACTTCCGTAGAGCGCTCTTGCGTTACGTCACCAAGATGAGCGGTGTTCTCATATGATTGGCGGATTCATGTGCAGGAAAACAGCATTGTGGGTAATGCAGTCTTTTTCAAGCTTTCTCAATTTTTGTTTTGTAAAACATCAATAATATGATTCATAATAGATCAATAACCGTACATTTAGGCACACGAGTCCCGCCAGTATTTAAATACAGACAAATCATGCAACACTGACAGGAATAAATCTCATTATGCAATTGTAAACAATAATTATCATGTTAAAATACACGGTGTGATAAAACAGAAATGTTATTATAATTCATTTTTAGTCTAAATGACCTTGTGGTTCATGTCACGTGCAAAAAGCGCGCGCGCTTTTCTCTCTCTCTCAGTGAGCCAGAGAGACGTTAGCTCTTCTAAACTTAACAACAACAACAAAAAAAAAAACCGTTTATAAGAATTTAAGCTTGTTAATTCATATCATTGGAAGTTTCTCCCCACTGTTTCAGGACTTACAGGTAATTAGCTAGTTAAATTTGAGTTGGCTGTGATATTAATTGTTTTTCCAAACGACTAAGTTACAAGAAGATATGTCTATCTTAATACCTTTAACGCTGGTTATTAAGGACACAGGACAGATGTTAAGCCTTGCAGGTAACAGAAAATGTAATTAAAAAATGTAGCTTTGTAAACAGCAGGTTATGAGTGTTTTGTATATTTGAGCAGCACTGTATGATGATTAATTGAGTAATGAATATTTGCTTTAATGCAGCCAGGGCAAAGGTAGAAAAGAGAAGGTCATGAGGTTGAAACAGGAACATGCACGTGCGTGATATAAGGTAAGAGGACATGTATTTTATATCTACACCTTGCATTACAACGGTTGGGGTTTAGTTAGTGTTAGTTACTTGTAATTGTGCATAATTTACAGCTACTACTGTAGTAAATACATGTAACAAGTGTAATAAGAAGAGCACATTAAAATAGTTAAATTATAATACCAAACACACACATGCACACACACACACACACACACACACACACACACACACACACACACACACACACACACACGTCTGGTTCACTATCATTGTAGGGACATAATGGTTTTTATACCGTACAAACTGTATTTTCTATCCCCTAAACCTACCCATCACAGAAAACTTTCAGCATTTTTACATTCTTAAAAAAACAAGCATAATTTAGTATGTTTATTAATCCATTTCCCCCATGGGGACTTCTGGCTGGTCCCCACAATGTAGGTGATCTCAGCTTTTACTATCCTTGTAATATAAACATGTAAACACACACACACATTCATTTTTGTGAATTGTGGGGACATTCCATAGGCGTAATGGTTTTTATACTGTACAAACTATATTTTCTATCCACCTACACTACCCCTAAACCTAAACCTACCCATCACAGGAAACTGTGCACACTTTTACTTTCTCACAAAAACTCATTCCTTTTGAAAAATGGGGACATGGGGTAATGTCCTCATAAGTCACCATCTCCTTGTAATACCTACCATGTCATTATACACATTTGTGTCCTGATATGTCACACACACACACAGACACACACACACACACACACACACACACACACACAGTGAAATGCTATTTCCAGTGAAGGAGGTGGGACAACTCTAACTTTAATTTAAAGACATTTTCATATTCTCAAGTCTCTAATCTTTTTAAAAAAGTTAAATAAACAGAAAAAATTACATGCTATTATGCTTACATTTACATTAATATTCTATATAGTAAATAAAAATAAAGCAAAATATATAACAATAATTGTTTTATTTGAAATGAAAGAAGTCACAGGCCATATACAGGTTCAGAGGGTAATAAAAAAAAAAGTTAATAAAATGTTCAACTAAAAATAATAAAACTACTACGTCTGCAGTAATTTAACAACTGCCTATTACTATGTTTGTCTCTAAATAATGGCAGTCTGTAGGGGTCAGTAAAGTGTCACTGATGAGCAAAACACCCTATATTGTTTATCATAAAGCTGAGTACCATTTCCTTCTCTAAGCAGATGGTTGCAAAATATTTTAAAACTGTGTTTGCTGTCATGAGTTGCATATTGACGATACACACAAATCAGGCTCATTGCATGTAGCCATTACTGTAATATAAGGCTGGACATGGAAAAAAAAGCAAAATAAAAATATAGCTATTGTATTTATTAGAAAAATCGTCCTTTATTTGTATTTTCAACACACTTTACAGTACTGAACAGTGAAAGAAAAAATATACTGGTATATATTTATATATTTGTGTTTTTATATATAGCTGTTTGCTTATTAAATGCATTTTATTCACAAAATGACAACTCAGTTCTCTCAGAGGAAAACCTTTCATAAAAATAATATAATATAAAATAACTTGGACACATTATACACATTACAGCAATATAATGTACAAATATTACAATCATTTTCCTGTGTTTTCTTTTTCATTTATATTATTACCATAACTTGTGAACAAGTAACATATTATTTAAAGCCCAGAGAATAATTTCATTGGAGAGTCTCATGAGGCATAACTTCAAAGTACAAAGAAAAACTATTCTCTGATTAAGCCACGTCATCTTTCTGACTGTCTCTAGGTCATTAACCTCACAGAAGTATTTAAAACCCCTATTAAAAGCCTTTACAGTGCAGATTATTGACACAGAGTAGCTGATGTTGCTCAGAGCTTTAGCAGGAAATGGCATTGAGGACCAAAAAGAAGACTTTTGGACCGAGCCATTTAAAGTGCTCACCCTGTGCCATGCTATACAACCTTCTATACCATTCCCCTTGATTTCAGCCATCTCACAACACCTTCCGACACAAAAAATAAAGTGCTGGTAAAGACAAGTTTTAGAAATAACTGATGATTAGTCTGTTTTCCAATACAATTCAAATATTCACATTTAAAGGTGATGGGAGGTTGACTAAAATCCCCCAAATGAATGGCAGGGGAGATGACAGGAGAAAGAAAGGGGAAGGTGGAGGGTGCTTATGAAATTCCACAATTCAAATACAGTTCATTACAACTAAAAGTGATTCATTGTGACTGATTCTGAGAGATCTCAAATTTACAATTCAACATTACAGTATATACAAAACAAGCAGTGATTCGTCTACTATTTATATTAGATAGTAGTTTTGATTTTTAAACCATCAAACCAGAATGATACAAAAATAAAAACTGTACACAAACTGTTCAAAGAAAACACTTGTTTTTCCTTTTGATATCCAAAAAGAATGGCAGCAAGGAATTAATTTTAATAATTTCTTAATAAGAAACAATTGCTACAGTGTCGTGTTAAAATGGCAAATATTATTTGTTAGCGTAGTGCTCACAACATTAACGAAAACCTACACAACAAAGCATTTTAAGGTAAGACAGGCAAATGTAATGGGAATGTCATTAGTTTGCACAAACCAATTGTGTAACCTCAGCCTTTCCTCCTGTGGTCCGCCAAATGAAAATTTATACCACGACATCCTCTAATCCTGTCACAGACAAGTACATTTATCATATATGTACTGGTATGACCTCGAGTCACTGCTCTGACAGACACAGGCTTGTGTAAAGCTAAGCTACTGACCAGCAGAAACTAGCTTGTTATCATATTTCAAGAGGGATGCTTACAAACGCCGCCCCACAATATAGCAACAACTGGTTTATTCAACTGAACTAAAACCATACTAAAAAGTTCTGAGATGAGAGAGAGGCAATATTGCAAATCTAACATCAACCTGAGAACTCTCTCATTCTCTTACTTTCTCTATCTCTCTCTTTCTCCCTTTAAAAGTTGGTGAAAAGTCAAATAGACATCATGAAAAGATGCCGGACATGAAGTACATTAGAGCAACAGTTTATTTTAATGGTATGACCTTCTTTCTCTGTCTGTACTGTCTGCTGTAGTACCTTTGCCATGCAGAAAAACTACCCTAAACCTCCAGATGGAGCTATTTTATTCACAGACATCTACCAAGGCATTTAGACATGAAATAAATAGTCTGGGATATAATGCCAACATCTTATTAGTCCACAATGTGACAGGTAGAAACCCTGCAGTTGACATTAAGGCATAAAAGCATCAAACTCAATATGGCTGCATGTGACTCCCTCTATCTTTTTCCAGCATTCTAACCACCAACGTCTTTCTTTCTCAGATATACCTCATCCTTCTCTCACCACCCTTTGTTCTAGTCCCCGATCAATGCTTCTCCAACTTATCAGCTAAGCACTCATTCCTTTGGCAAAACATAATGTAGTGTGTTGTGGTGTAGACAGAGAATGTATTACCAGCGTGAGTGGGTGAAGGTGAGAGAGTCTGTGTGAATGTGTGCTGCAATTGAGGAGACTGTTGCTTTTACAAATTTGGCAGGAATGGATATAACAAAACAAAACAAAAAGAAGGCAAAACATATGTTTCAAAGCGTCACATGGCTTATCCTCAGAAAGTGACTATCATTAATTATTCACATGGAAAGTGAGGGCAGTCCATGAGCAGTGACGGTGATAAATACTAATCTAGGCCCTAAACGCTCGGTTGGCCCGAAAGCGACCGAGGAAGACAGACGAATGAGAGCAGGAATTATCACACAGACAACGCGAACGCTCCATGCCGGCACAAACCATAATCGATGGAGATAGATTGCTTAAAAAGAGAAAGAGACAATCAAAAATGAAGACAAAAGCAGACACTCCTGTCCCATGATGCATTGCTTCACAACAGCTCCAGAGTTGAAGCTGGTGGTTCAGAAAGGCACACAGCCATCTTGCACTGGTAGCACTCCTGGGTAAAGGGTAAGAGGGGGTGGGACCAACTAACAAATCATTTCCGACATCCTCATCCCTCCACAGTTTTTTGGACAGCAGACGTTATCTCATTTCTCCTGGCAGATGCAACTGTGTTCTCTCTATGACAGAAATTGAAAAAAAGTCTCTCCGATTTCACCCAACATGTGAATTCTGAGGATTTAAGTCCCTGTTAGAATGCTTTAAAAGCTGATTATTGACACTGATGCTCCTTTTTGAGATGGCTTTTTCCCAAAGAAATTCCTTTCAGATCCAGGCCCCCTGAACACATACACAGACACACAGCCGTGTGTTTGCATGTACTATGCGGTATCGTTATTTTAGACTGAAATTCACGTACGTCTGTGAATGTGTGTATGTGTATGTGTGAAAATTCCAGAGTGCTACACTGACGTAATGGCCCTTTACAAACCCCACCATAATTCTGTTTCTCCATCAAACTTCACCCTCGCTGCTGGATGGACTCCAGCTCACACTTGTAATCTACAGTTGCTGTGTTAAATACTTCTCTGATATCAATATTATTTTGTTCCCTTTTTGAAAAATAAAATCAAACGTCTTATTGGATTGGTACACAAGACTTAATCTGTTTATGGTCTAGCTATCAGAAACAGAAGAGTCCTATGTGAACGGTCGAGCGTAGGTAAAGAGTTTCTGAAGGATGGCCCCTACTTAGCCCTCTGGGCCAGACAGCTGTTCCTTGAATCTCTCGTATTATGTGTCATCGGTAGGAGAGGACGACTTCTCCTCCTCTGTCTCCTCCACAGGGCTCTCATCAGACTGTCTCTCGTCCTCCTCCTCGACTACTGACTGAACCTGCAGTCGCCTCCGTCCCGACCTCTCGAGCACTACCTCTGTCACCTCCTCCCCGTCCTCCATTTTTTCTTCTGCCTCGTCCTCAGCTTCCACCGCCTCCTCATCTTCTTTCTTTGCCTCCTGACCATGGGTGCCTATGTGGTTATGACTGGGAGCTCCGACTGGTCCTGTTTCTCCCTCCAGGGTGAGCTGAAACTGGAATTTGTTCGTGCAGGATTCAAGCTCGTTATCTGGGCCGTCCGGCGGTGGTGACGGGCTCTGGGGAATGGTGCTTTGGTACCAGTCCCGGTTGTCCTCAAGGGTGTCCAAAATTTCCTGAGCATCAGGGTGGACCAGGTCCCCCCAGGTCTCCCACAGGGGATGCACAATATAATCGATAAAGCCGACCTAAATCAGGAAACCCAGCATATAGAGAGACTCTTTAGGAGCAGCTTATGCCGTAGAAGGTTGAGAATTTATATTTGTGTGGGTGTTTATATGTGTACCTGACTCTTTTCCACGGACGCAGTGTGTTTGTCACACATGGGGCTGATTTCCATCCCACGCTCTCGCTCTTTATCGCCCTGCCGGAAGAACTCCTCCATAATGCGCTCAGTCCACTGCCTGTACACTGCCAGGGGCTTCGTTGGGTTACTAAGGTCAGCACAGTGCACCATGTTCCTCAGGACCTAAACACACACACACACACACTTATGACTAAGTAGTTTCTCTTTTTTTCTGGTCTGCACTTAAAGACCCATGTCATTTTTGAAATAATATTTTTGAACTGTTTTGTTGCATAATTAAGAAACACTTTTGTTGGTAATCACCTGTATTCGGTCATTATAATGGTCCAGCATCAGCACTCCTGAACTCGTCACTTTCTTCGTCTCCACCATTGTCTTAAGATCTGCCAGCAAGCTCATATGTTTTGACATGTCTGTTGCCAGAACCTAAAAGACAAGCAGCACCATTTACCCAGGAAATAAAAGTGTAGACCCTCAGAAATACAAAAGAAAAGAAAAGCAAGCTGATGTTCAGTGCAGTGCAAAGAGCATCTAACCATGTCAATGACCAGCTTGCGCAGACTTTGCCGTTGTCGTTTGGTGAGGTTCTGAAAGATGTCGCAGTTCTCCTCATGCAGAAGCTTGAAGCCTACAGCCAGGTGGTGGTTCTCCAATACAGATTCATCGTTGTACATTAATGCCAGTTCTGAGTCTGTGAAACATAGCAGACCAGGCAATTAGTGGATTTCATGGCTCAACAATAAGGATAGCCTACTGGACCCATGGCCAGTGTGAAAGGCCAATTTCACAATTTTTTTGGCCAATACTAAATACTGAATAGCTTCTAGATCAATTTTTATTTTTCTTTGGGAAAAAGCCATCTCAAAAAGGAGCATCAGTGTCAATAATCAGCTTTTAAAGCATTCTAACAGGGACTTAAATCCTCAGAATTAACATGTTGGGTGAAATCGGAGAGACTTTTTTTTTTCAATTTCTGTCAATTTTTATCAATTTTTATTTTTCAGTTTCATTTTCTGTAATCTATTTTACTTTGTTTTTGCTAGTTGGACACAGAGTGTTGTGTTATTGCTCAATTGTTTTGTTCTAAACTTTGAATTTTAGTTTTAATTTATTTTAACAAAATATTAAAACGAAACTGAAAAATAAGGGAATTAATTTACACACTTAATTAGTTCAAATTAAAATGAAGGATACATGAAACGTGGGGTGGCAGAGTAAACCTGCATAGAAAGGTTGAGGGACTGCACATATGTCCACTATTGTGTGGGGTACACAAAAACAAGTCAGTGAGTATGTGTAATCTAAAACAACAAAAATACAATATGTGCAGTTGCCAGGTTACCAATATAATTATCTACAACCCCATTTCCAGAAAATCTGGGACATTTTGTAAAATGAAATAAAATCAAGAATCTGTGATTTCTTCATTCTCTAAAACCTTTATTTAACTGACATAAGTACAAAGAAAATTATCCAATGTTTTCACTGACCAACTTAATGGTATTTTTCCATGTAAAAACAAATTTTGATTTTGATGGCTGCAATACACTCCAAAAAAGTAGGGACAGAGGCAAAATAAAAGTCAAAAGATTAAAGAATATCCAAGTTAAACAGTTTTGAAACAGTCCACAATTAGCATGTGAACTGGTAATAAGTGAGTGTGTTGTGATTGGGTATAAAAGGAGCATCCACCAAAGGCTTTGCAAGGAAAGATGGGTCATGGCATAAAACTTTGAGAGATTTATCAAACAATTTGAAAATCACATTTCTCAAAGCAAGATTCCAATGAATTTAGGTCTTTTACCTTCTACCGTACATAATATATTGAAAAGATTCAGGGAATCCAGAGAAATCCCAGTCCATGTGGGGCAAGGCAGGAAACCTCTGTTGAATGTGCATGATGTTCGAGCCCTTAGATTGCACTGCATGAGAAACTTTTACTGTGTTAAATATAATGGCATTGGCTCTGAAGTACTTTGAAAAATTGTTGTCACTTAACACAGTCTGCCGCTGAATCAAGAGATGCAACTTGAATCGCTGTTATGCAAGGAGAAACCTATACATTAATTCTTTGCAGAGATGCCACCGAGTTTCCTAGGCCTGAGAAAAACTCAGATGGTCCAAAATACCGTGGAAATGTGTGCTGTGGTCAGATGAGTCCAAGTTTCAGCTCGTTTTTGGAAAAAATGAACATCGAGTTTTCGGTCTCAAAGAAGAAATGTTGGTTGCTGAAACTGCTGAAAGTGAGCTGTTATGTCGGAGCAAAAATATCCCACCTTTAATAGTCAAGCATATTTACAGTACAAACCTTGTCAGTGAATTATGAGGGGGGAAAAAAACGGGGAAGAAAAATCGTTCCTTAATCATAATCAAGGTAAAATGTTCAGTTAATCAAGATTTTGATTTTAGGTCATAATCGTCGTCCTACTTTGATCAGTGACAGGTGCAAAAGCAAACATCTGTCATGGTATGGAGTTGCATCTATGCAAAAGGCATGGGTGACTTGCATATCTGTGAATATGCATTGATGTGGAAATGTGTATTGGGATTGTCCAGAGATATATACTGCTATCAAGATGACATAATTCCTGAGAAGTCCATTGTTATTAGGGCAAGACGATGCCAGGCCTCATTCTGCACATGCTACAACAGAGTGGTTTCATAGACACTCTTGCGAAACTGCAAAAATTAGTATCCTCAATCACCCAAACTATTAACAAGTGTAATTAAAAGGAAAGGTGATGTGACACAGTAGGAAACATGCCTCTGTCCCAACTTTTCTGGAGCGTGTTGTAGCCATCAAAATCAAAATTTGTTTATATTTACAAAAAAATAAAATATAAAAGCAGAATACATTCTTATCGTTGAGCCATGTAATTCTGTACTGCCCTATACCAGTTCTCAGATGTCCAACTCACCAAAATTAACATCTTATTCATTTGACATGAATGTTTCTTTCATATGTTTGACAAGTTATTGACAAATTATTTTTCTCAAGTTATTTCTCAAAAGCACTGTGAGCTAAATTGATCGTAGAGAACATTGGTGGCAATAGTTCTATGATCTACTTAAGCTTACGATGCTTTTGGGAAATGCAGACTAGGATAATTCATCAACATCATAATTTTTTTACAATGTAGACTTACTGGTGTTAATGAGGAACTGGTTGGAAACTCCAGGGTGGTCTACATCATGAATGGCAGCAGCGAACAATGCAGCCAGGATTTCAAGATCAGTGAAAACAGCCTGGTGGGAAGATACAGTAGAACAGTGGTCATAGTGTCAGTGCTGACTTTGAAATCTGATTTCATTTTATGAAACATTTTTGCTTCTGAATGGGCACATGGCTGTCCCATGTTAGCATATACTCACGTCCAGTGCTGGTGTGGAGAGCAGCACATGTGTAGACTGTGTGACATCAGCGGCATGCAGGCTGTTATGATAGGCCACGTTGGCATGGTAGTGGTCTTCCAGTGTCATCACATAGGTGATAAATGTGTCCACTGGGATCCGAAATGTCTTCAATAGATCCCTTTCCTTTAACGCATTACAGAACGTAGACAGTATATAGTGAATGGTCAGTATAATTGATGAAGAGGTTTGCTGTTGAAACTAGTAGGGCTGGATAATGATACAGATTTCCTGATTTGATTAGATTCTGATTTATAATCTCTCATTTTGATTACAATTTCATTTTGATTTGATTCAATTCAGTTGGGTATATTTCGTTTGTAATGTTTATTATGCTTACATACAGTATGAAGAAATTATTTCTCTTCAAATAGTTATACAGCGCAGTGTAGAGTTTTTTCCACAGTACACATTGCACCACATACGAAACAGACTGCATACTCACATTCACAACTCAGCAGGAAAACTGATATAGGGAATCTTCTAACTTTACGAAAATATACATTTTAAAAATGAACAACTATGTAGTTGAGTGAATTAGTTCAGCAGAATGCTGTGGCATGTGCAAGATGGGAAGTAAAAACATATTTCCACATAGCCACTGAAAATAGGCATTGAGTAAAAGATTGATTTGAGGATTTTAAGAATCAATATTGTGATTGTTCAAATGGAGATAATTGGAAACTCAATGGGTTTTATTCACTAATAATTGCATGGATCATTTCGTACAACATGTCAGTGGTGTGCAGTGGTGTTCTGAAATGAGGAGGCAAACAATTACCTCAGGTTTTTTTCATTTTTAATTTTTAATTTTTTATAAATCAAATGTAAAATTCATGTCCGTTACTTTTAACGTTATCACATTTTCCTCGTTAAATGTACATTACATGACATCAAAAAAGAAACCAAATACAATTCTATTTTGTATTCTTACATTAACAATGTAATTAATGTTCTATTTATTAAAACCAAGCCAATCTCATCAAGTTTTAAGCATTTTTACATTTATTCCAAAATAATAACTAAAGGCAGTAACAATTTAACACTCTATGGTATGCAATATGATATCAATGAGGAAAAATTATTTGTGGTGTTTTTTCCTGCTTAAAATTGGACACTATAACAATATCAATAAACATTTTCAGTAATTTTTAATAGTTCATTTAAAAGTCTAATTTTATTAAAAACAAACTAAACTAGATTGTGTTGCCTGGAGGCAACACCATACCGTAGAGGGTTAAAGAATAGGCTATATTTTTTTGTGTATTGATTTTCAGCTGTTCTTTTTAATAATCAACATATTTCAGATCATCAGTCATTCTCAGTAAATACTCTAATTTCACCAAGCTGATTGCTCACTAAAACCCCAGCAGTCATCATGTTTTCAGGTCTTTCATGTTTGATTTTGACGTGACATAAAATGGTGATATCTAAGTGGGTGAGTTGTTTATTTAATTTTTAATTAGTCTTCCCATTGACGCCATCCTTTTGTTCATTTAGACTAACGCGCAAAATGCGCACGTAAACAAGAGGCGGGAATTATCGCACAAACCAATCATATCCAATCATAACCGATCATATCCAATCATAGCACGATAGAGGCACTGCCTCCTCTCACGTGACTTTCCCCGCACGCTTTAGGGGTTCTGCTTTATTTCTATGGAGCTCAAGGGAGGCACAAGAGATGCGGACTCCTGCTGTAACTTCACCTGCGGGTGTCGCTGTTGGACAGTGTTCATTTAGAAAAACGAGTGACTTGTACACTTTTTATTGTCACATTTTGTAATATTTGCGTTGTTTTATTTTAGTGATATGGATTATTTTCTCATCCTGATTTTTTGAGGAGGCACTGCCTCCCTTGCCTCCTCAGAGGAAACGCCCCTGCAACACGTGTACACACATGAATTTGTTCTTAACCTTGTTCTTATTTTAGTGAATTTGGAGTATTCTAAATGAGCGGCCATGTGCACAAGGTTAGTCATTTGCATAAAACACGCCCAAACCATGTCCATATAAGGGCTTTCAGCGCACGCTTTCCTAACAGGCTTCCATCACTCTCGTCAGACATGCCGCTGTTTAAAGCAACACCATGGAACATTTCCTCACGGTTACCCCATGTGGTTGATAAGCGCAATTGTCTGTTACCAGTGTCGTGAATACTGTCACAGAATAAGGTTCCCTGTGGGCAACGAAATACACGTGAATTTGTTGACTGAGCTGATGGTTCCGGCAAATGCAGAAACCTCATTTGGAAACCATGTCCACCAACCAGGCAAAGTAGCTATGTAACTATGTTCTACAAATATCATTACATAGTTTTATTTATTGTTACTCCAGAATTGAAAAGTACAATGACAAAAAGAATGGTAGTATGTTAGCCTAGTTTTTTTGCTCGCATAGTTCATATGTAGCATTGTTTGCAAAGGGTGTAATTTGTATAATAGAATAAAATGTTGTCTGCATGGTTTTAAGACTTGCATATTAGATCGTTTCTTCTTATAGTTAGCTGTTGGCTAACTCCACCCAGGCTATGAGTAAAATATGTGATGTATGCCATAAAGCAGGTTGCACTCTTCCACTGGCAGGGGATGGCAGGCTGTGTGTACCGACCCGAACATGAAAATTGCAGAGTGCTAGGAGGCTGCTCAGGTAGCAGTGGCAATAGAATTCGTCCGGTTAAGAGTTCTACCACTGAAATAATTTTAGAGACATTATTTTAAGGTTGAAAAAACGACATGGTGTTGCTTTAAAGACGCGCTCTTGCCTGATCTTCGAGCAATGCCAAGTGTGCCATTCTCATCAGTTCTCACAATAAACACCTTTCATACAGACCCAGATTACAGACCTCTCATGAGCCAGCTGTACATATGCGTATATCTGCGTTATTCAGAGAAACTTCGCAGCTGAACATAATTACTGTATATGATGAAATGTATTTAAGATAAAATTTTAATATTTAATAATTTTATTATATAATTTTATATATGGATTATATAATACAATTAATGTTACATACTTTAAAATAATTATAGTCTTGTTAGGATGAAATTTCATATTTATATAACTTTTTAACACGTTTATAAGGCCGTACAGAGTAAGTGCTTTTTTGCATACAAGTGCTTTCTGTTGTTCCTATATTTTGTTGTAAATTCAGAATTAATTTTATTATGAAACTTTTTGTGAATCGTGATTTGTTCTTAAAATCATTCCTATGCACATTTAACGCACAAATTTCTAAGTATGCATGCTTAGTGAATAAGACCCAATATTTTACCCATCCCTCACAATGAGCATACAAAACCACACTGACATCTTTGCATCTGACATATTTCAAAAGCACAGCACAGAAACATGGAGTAAAATCAAGGGACCACAAACCTGGAAGATAGCAAACATGATGCAACTTAGAGGTCTGTTATTGGAAAACTCAGCCACATGGAAGATATTAAGGCCCCACTTGTTTAAATCATTCAGCTCCTGTAAAGATAAAGTAAATAAAATTATAACAAATCCATTCAACAAACTGACTTTTAATACTGATAACTTGTAGTAATGGTGGAGGATTAGGTGTTGGGAAAGTCTGGAGATAGAGTATGCATGCATTGTGTCTGTACCCTAGCCAGTGCGTCCTCCTGCTCGGTTTTGACCCCGAAGCGGGGCAGGGCTGCACTAGTGAGGCTCGAGCTATGTGTAAGCTTCTTGACACCGCTGATGTGAGACATTGGTTTCTCTCGCTCCCGGAGCGTAGGAGAGGGAATCTCCACCTCATTCTGCTTGTCTGGGACACAACAAATACATGAACTATTAACAGATGACAGCTCATTTCAAATCAGTGAGCACAGAGTGTTTCAGAGCTGTGAATGTACTCTGCTATAACCTACTGCAATGCTGAAATTAAGGTTCTGCACTTTTGAAAATAGAAGGCTGAGATGTACAAAGCAGCGCGTGAGCAGACTCACTTACCTAGGAAGGTAGTAGAGATGTATTCAGACACCTGATTCCCCGAGCGGCTCATCTCAGACAGATGAGACAGTTCCCTGTTTAACATCCTCTTGAACTAGAGATCAGAAAAGGGAAAGATAGACAGGGGAAAGAGCATAGTTATAAGTATACAGCAGATGGTAATAATGCAGAAAAAGGAAAATTTTAGTCTGAAAATCTGAAAACATGATAAATGGACATGATATATTTTATCACTTGGTAGCATATCAAATAAATGTTTTAAGGCAAAAAGAAAAAAAAAATCATCAAGAATATTGGGTTCCAAACTACATTAGACCCCGTTGATTTTCATGGTATGGACAAAAATATATATTTTTAAATATCTTCCTTCATGTTCCACAGAAAAAAATAGTCATGACAGAATTGACATTTTTGGGTGAACTGTCCCAATAAGGCTTATATTGTTCTTTATTATGCAGACTGTTACCTTTGCCTTGCTGCAAAACTCAACAAAGCATATAGACATAAGACATATGTTGAAAATATCTAAATTATGTTACCCAAACACACCATGGTATGTGGTAGTGCAAGGTTATATAGAGCTTATGCTTATAAAGCGTGCAGATATTTACTTGCAAATAAACCTAAGGCAGTTCTAATGTTGTAGCTGTAACTTTGTGTGGTTAGAGGAAGGGCCTGTCTTTAATTAAAATCTAATTAAGTAATGGCCATTGGGGGAGAACATTGTGGAATGATCTCACATCTCTGCAAACCATTGTTCAACAAAAAAAGAAAAGAGAGCTTTGTAGCAAAATTAGTTGTTTATAAGAACCAAATATGTGCCTCAAATGACTGAAATTGTGCCACTTCAGCAGATAACACAAGACGACTACACAGTCGCACAGCACGACTCCGATAAGACCCCTGGTCTGTCCCACTGACTGGTCCTTCACACATTACAATCTCCATGGAAACCAGCAGGTTTCCTTAGCAACTGCCTCCTCACAGTCCCTCCTGCAGCATGATGGGAGTGAGGCGATGGGTTGGGTGACAATCTGAGAGAGTAGGCAGGTGTCTGTCTCTGACCTCCTCCAAGGTCAACACTCTCTGTATCACTCTCCATCTCTTCTGCTCTCCTCCCTTCTGTCTTTATCTTTCTCTCTCTTTAAGCCCTCCTTTTCGTTTCCTGTCTCTTTTCATCTCTGTCCTCCACATTTTATATCCTTTTTTTCTAATGCAATACAATCACCCTCTGCAGTCATATTTTTCCATTGATTGTGTTTCATTCTATTTCATGGTGTGCATGTAATTCCCCCCCTAGAATACATGGACATGTGTATTAAACATATGCAAATGTATAATTTCTATTATATGCATCATTATAGTTGTTGTTAAATCTTCTATAGCTGGCATAAAATAATATGTTTTGATGACAGTATCCTTATCTTCAGGTTTAAGGACACAATCTGGCATGTGAGAATGCCATAAAATAATTGACAATTTCTAATCAACAACACAATAGTAGAAATAACAATCAATGTTAAGTGTAATTTTTAAGTGAGTCCAAGTCAATTTCCTTTCACAGCTATAAACTCACTCACTGTAAACCTGAATCTTCCTGAATTTTCTCTCAGGGATCAATACACAATTTTTGTCTCACACAGAGTTTATATAAAGCTTCATTTACAAAACCCTCTTCCCTGTGCAAGTGCATATCACATACTGTACCAAGGCTCTGTTTGTACTTTGCTGAGTCATTATTAAAACATTCACAGAGTGCCAACTGTTTTTAGCATACATGCGTCCTCTGGAGGACCAAGATGATACCAGATCATGTGGAAAGGAAATCAGACCAAATTAATACAAATATGTGTTACTAGGGAAGTCTGATACTATCTGTTGCCTTTATATGTAGTTCCAAACGTAGGTTCGGGAGGAGCCTAAACATTCAGTCCTGCCAATCATCATTACGAGCGTATGTAAGCAGCAGTCACTACGTCATCCCAGCGACAATTCTTCCAGCATCCCTCTTCCTCCCCATCTCCTCCTCTATTTCTCTTATTCTCCCTCTACGCAGTACTGTTATAGGGGAGGTTTAACTCGGAGCTCAAGCCGAGCCTCGGGTTCGAGCCTCCTTCGAGGACAGCAAGCCAAGTTTGTTTTACCATTAACCATTCAGACTGAATGGGCAGGCGAACTTGTGAATATTTATTAAGACTGAGCTTGATGAAAGGGTGAGCACAAAAACATGGCAAACAACATTTAAATCTTTAAAGGGAAATGTATTGTGGTTGTATTATAGTTGTACCAATTTATATATAGAAATGATGTATAAGAATTATATTAAATTTATATATTTTTATATACCATTTTTAAATAATAATAATAATCTGTGGAAGGTGTAGGACCATAAAATGTTTGTCCAATCATTGTGTCAGTCACTGAGCACCTGAACCAAAACAACAAGTGTATGCTACGTTCACAACAATAACTAACATAATTTGGAAGACATGGAAACCCGTGACGTTACTCAGAGCGGTTTGTGACTCGAATTTTGCGTTTCACACTATCAATGCCGAAATTAATCTGCAGCAGTCATGTAGTACAGGTCAGAGCTCTTTAAGTTATGTTCATTATTATTTCAATATTATGTAGTTTGAGACATGAGGTAGTTTAACACCGTCTCTTGTGATGCTTTTGTTTGCTTCCTGCTGTACATGTTGATGTGTCTTGAAGGGGGCCTGGTTTTGGAGATACTCTGAAGGGAGGGTGGGATCTTATGCTTTCAAAGCTAGCTTGCTATTGCTAGCATCTTCGAAAATTGTCTACCCTACGTTTAAGCAACATAGATAAAACACATCTGTCATTCAAAAATTAAGAACCAAGAAATAGAAAACAGTTCACTGAAACCACAGGGAGCATCCCTGCCCATGTTGAAATGTGGCAAGGAGTCACTATTTGTGTCCTAATGGTTTTAATTCTATCTGGCAGCAAACCTTAAAGGGTTAGTTCACCCAAAAATGAAATTTCTGTCATTAATTACTCACCCTTATGTCATTCCAATCCCGTAATACCTTTGTTCATCTTCAGAACACAAATTAAGATATTTTTGATGAAATCCATGTTTGTTTATTTTTATTGTCCCATAGAAAGCAAATTATTACATTTAAGGAACTACTGAAATTGCCACATTCAAAGTCCAGAAAAGTGGTAAAGACATCGTTAAAGTCAACGTGACTACAGTGGTTCAACCTTAATGTTATGAAGCGAGGAAAATACCTTTTGTGTGCAAAAACTAAACAAAAATTACAACATTCCACTTCCATGCTCTACGTCAGAACGGCGACTCTGTATTGGCCGGTTCCTGCGTCAGCATCACACGCATGCGTCGTGCTGCTCACGTGAACAACGTCAGCCAATACTGAGCCGGTGTTCAGACATAAACACAGAAGCGCTGCACTGTGTCAACTGTGTAGGAGTAAGGGTAGAGAAGAAAATGTTGAATAAAGTTGTTATTTTTGTTTTGTTTTTGTGCACAAAAAGTATTCTCGTCGCTTCATAACATTAATGATGAACTACTGTAGTGAAGTTGACTATTTTAAGATTATTGTCTTTACTACTTCTCTCGACCTTGAATGTGGTAATTTCTATGGGAGATAAAAAAAACTCTCAGATTTCATCAAAAATATCTTAATTTGTGTACCGAAGATGACCGAAGGTCTTGTGGGTTTGGAACGACATGAGGGTGAATAATTAATGACAGAAATTAAATTTTTGGGTGAAATAACCCTTTAAGTTTAGCCCGTGATAGACTTAAAGGTGATGAAGTGATGGAGTATCCAGATAGAAATTTGTTGCCCGTTCTCAATGGGAAAGTGCCCAAGCAATATCGCTCTGCAACATTTCCTGGCAACATTGCCCAAAAAATTACCCTGTGTATCATCACCTTTAAGATGTATTGTTGCTGGATAGAATTGTGACACAAACAATGACTCTGTAACATTTCAACATCATCATTATCTATGTCAAACATCTCAACAGTAAAGAAGTCTTGGATGAAAGAACTATCTAGAAAAAAAGCTGGTCCTACACTACCAAATAATGAGCAGATGAAGCCTGATCCCAGATCGGAGATAGAGCAATAGAGGGAAGGATAGAGGAAGTGGGAAGAGAGTGGTTGAGGCGTCCTGAGACACAAGCCCACCATACAGATTCTGTCCATCTCTAGGCACTGAAACAACATAAGCCAAGTGCTATGGCGGCAGCCATTTTCTCCCTGGCTCTTAAAGTGTCACTGAATAAGTGCCTAAGTTAGAGCTCGGGTATAAAAATCACATTTGAGGTATGGAGACTGGTACAAATTTTGATACAGCAGCATACAACAAACATCAGCCTTCTGTTCCAGAAGCATTACAGTTCAATCACCTAAGCAACTTTTCTTTCCCCCCACATTTCTGTTTCTCATCCTGCTGAGCAAACATCCTTTCTCCTTTTTAGGACCTGACCAAGTTTGTTAACAGATATTTAGCAATCTTTTTCTATTCATGCTGACCCTACCTGGTCCCACCAGCCAATCAGCCATGGTTTGGAGCAGGTATCACAGAACAGATCCATGAAGGGGGTCCTACGCTCGGTGGCCTGACCACCCCCATCCAGCACCCCATCTGCAGCTGCCTCAAGCTCCAGCTCTGACCCTCTTCTCCCCTGCAGGGGGCTGTAGCTGGAGGAGTGGGCCAGCCGGTAGCCTCCGGGCACAGGTGAGGGGCAGGAAGAGGGTGGCGGGTCAATGGCCTCCACCACGCCCATGCTGAGGGTGACGGACGGCGTGGACCGTTGGCAAAGGCAAGAGGCGCGAAAGTGCACAGGGGCCGAAGCGCGGCGGGTGCCCCAGCGGCATGTGGGCGTGGTCAGGGTGTGGGCAGAGAGGCCGCAGCCTAGCCGACCAGGGTGCTCCAGAGTGACGGCTGCCCCCAAGAGGCGGGGAGCAAGGGGGGGGTAAAAGTCCAGCGGCAAGCGCTCGCTAAGTCTGTCTCTCTACATGCATCAAGCAGTGTAAGAACGAGGCCCTCCTGAAAACCATAGAGTGGGCTCCACTGTGATCTGCAGGCGAGTGTCCCCTGTGAACGGCCCGCCAGGAGCCGCCCAAATCCACAGGCCAAAGGAACTACATCTCATCCCAGCAGCTGAGTAGAGCTGACCCCAATCCAGCAGAAGGGAGAAAAAGCGATGAGAGGTGGAACAGACAAAGATGGAGAGTCAGAGAGACAGAACCGTCTGAAGGACACAGAGAGGATGCGGAGGGAAGGGGAACAGAGGAATTATAGGAGGTAAGGAGGAAGATGGATATGAGCAAATAGCTAACGGAGGCTGAGGGATGACAGGACAAGGAAAGAAAACAACAACAACAACACACAGGTAACAGCAGGAGGAAGCGGTTAAGAAGAGACAGAGAGGACAACGGAAACAAGGAGACACAGAAAAAAGACAGGGCCTTTAGTCAAAAGCCAAACTACAAAAGAGCGGTGGTCTGGAAAAACATCATTTCTTTCCCTGCGTTGATGCCCCTCCCCCACCGCAGAGCTCCAGGACCCGGGCCCAGCGTTCCCAGCGAGTTGTGTTCAGAGCGCACAGTCCATGAAGCACAATACCAGTCCTGTCAGCACAACGCAGCTCTCTTCAGCAGCCCCACTGTTTAATCCACACGCGGTGTCAGATGCGCCGATGCAGCTTAGCTGATGCTCTGCCTCTCGCTCTGTTTCCCTGGATGCTGTAGACAGATCTCGCAAGCTAATCAGCCGCTGTGGCAGGAGGCGCGTGCTTGGGTGTGTGTGCTAGTGGCGTGTGTGCGTGTACACGCACACCAAGAGCGCATGTGCGGCAGACGGCATGTAAGAGTGTAGAGAAATGGACAGTCTGTTCGTGTACACACGTGTATGTATGTCAGATATATTTACTAATCTGACAAAGATGAGGGGAAAGAATCTAGGCTTTAGTGTTTCTGCTAATCTCTGCATGAATGATTCTGCCCATATGCATATGGGAGTAAATGTGTGTGTTTATGTGTGTCATCTGCTTCAGCATAGTAAGCTTTGCCTCAATCACCCAAGAGATCTTCAATTCATAAGTTGTAATATACACACACAAATGCTGCGTCTAGTTTATCAGCTATATAGCAAAACACATGAAACACCAGTAGTATGGAATATGAAAACAACCATACAAAAACTGCACATTCTAAGTCTTCATGGTACTGTCTCTTTAAACAGGCAAGGTATGGAAGAGAGCAACAGATTTTTCATTGGCCAGGATCTAAATCACATGCCTCATGGCCACAGCAAAGAGCCAATGGATTAACTGGCAGGGTAGACCTTGCTGCAGCTCGATAGCAACGAAGGTTACAGCAGAAACACTGGCATCAGGACCAAACTGCAGCCCCCTCCTCCCTCCTTCATGTCCTCCTCATCCACAAACCCTCTTTTTTTCTCCCTCTATCTCCATCTCTCCTGCACTTCTCAAACCAGAACAGTGTGTATGACAGGGCTGGCAGAGTTCCACACAAAAGCTAGTTGCATCTGTGTTTACGGATGATAATTAAAAATACATTAAAGAAAGGAACATCACTCAGACGGGACCATATCAGATGAACCAGGACACACACAAGACTCTTTCTTCTCATTCACATAGATGTAGTCCTTCATGTGTGATAATCCACAGAATGGCAGATTTGGAAACCTATTCTTGAGGAAATCAAATTGTGTGTTTCGGAAAATGTACAAGGTGAATTATAAACTATGGATTATAAATTATAAACCATGAATGGATACTTGAAATGGAGAAAATACATAGTGTGATAGGCCATAAAATTATGGTAGACTGTATGTAGACAAAATTGGTCTTTGAGAAGGTAGGAAAAAAGTCCTACAGTAAACAAACTAGGCAGCACAGATGCAACAGTAAGTGATTGAAGAAACACCTTGTTGGAGGCCATCTCGCTAACAGAGCGGTGGGTCTGTATGGTCTCCAGCTGGTCCAAACACCAGTCAAGTTCCTCCAGAGTTTCCCGGGCCAGCTGCTGGTATGTCTCATCTACACAGGACATAAGACACAGGCATCAGCATCACATCACAACAGCACTGTCACATGCATTTAACACTTACTGTGAGAACTTCGTTTGTGAACAGTGGGGATGTTGTTTCCTGACAGGAGGACATAAAGAATTGTCTGAGTGATGTCTTCAAAAAAAAAAAGAAAAAGAAAAAAAACTTCCAAGCATGAATATTTCAAGAGCTTCATATGGAGAGATCAAATGCCTTATAAATAATGGATCTTTTTACACGTAAGAATGAATAATCATATATTTTCAAACCAGAGGAACAAGAGAATAAAACGGAAGAAGTCTATGATGACTAAAATGCTGAAACCAAGTGACAAACCAATTTATAAACTTATAAAAATATCAAAGAAAGCTCAATAATTTGTTCTAAAAATTAACTGACTTATGACTTATGTCAGTTATATACAGAGGAACCAAGTTGTTTAAGCATTTAACACCACAAATACAACAAATGTATAGAGTGTGTAGAAAAATAAGTATAAATTAGACAAATAATGAAGCAGGAGTAACACTTAACTGATGGGTCTAATTCAGATAACTAAAATAGAAGGGAAGAAGTATGTGAAAACCCCTTCAAAATGAACGGGTTTAACTACATTAATTTCTGTAAGGACAGATTTCTGTAGTAAAGGAGGGACATTTTCTCTTCCAAAATGACAACACCCCTGCTCCCTAAGCAAAGTCCATATAAAAATATATTTTTATGATGTCTGGCATGGAGGAACTTGACTGGCCTGCACAAAGCCCAGGCAGGCAGCATCACCCAGTGTCTGACCTAATTATTGCTCTTGTTAAACATTTAATTTTAACCCCTCCTATTGCTGCTATATCAGCTTACTGTAATGCTAATGTCCAATGAAGAAGAAAAAGATGATTTAAAACAAAGG
The DNA here is from genome assembly GCF_018812025.1 of Megalobrama amblycephala. Lineage (NCBI taxonomy): Eukaryota > Metazoa > Chordata > Actinopteri > Cypriniformes > Xenocyprididae > Megalobrama > Megalobrama amblycephala. The sequence continues at coordinate 37,702,412 of NC_063044.1, read as the reverse complement.
GGCCCGGTTTCACAGACAGGGCTTAGACTAAACCAGGATTAGGCCTTTAAGTAGCTTTTATAAATGTACCCTAGAAAAAATGTACTGGTGTGCATCTTGAGACAAAACAATGACACTGACATATTTTAAGATACCTCAGTGTAAGTTGTTTTCAGTTAAAACAGCTCAAACATGCATTTCAGTCTGGGACTAGCTTAAGCCTTGTCTGTGGAACCAGGGGAGGGTGTATTAGAACAACCCAAACTGATAGCCAATGTGCGAAAAAGTGTATAACACAAGACACGAACAATACCGGACAATGAACAGAACACAAGCAGGAACTTTAATACACAGAGATGATTAACTAAAACCTGCGATGATGAGTGTTAGTGTCCATGGTAACTGATGAGTGGGGGGAAACTAGAACAAACGAGCACATGTGATGAATGACAACAAACTGAAAGTCCAAGAAAACTAAAACAAACTTAATGTCACTGTGACACTTACACTCTTCTAAGACTGTGGCAAGTTGCATAAACATAGCCACTATATTAAGACTGTGTCTTAAGAACTAGTCTGACCAACTAGCAATTAACCAAAATCATTTTTTTGGATTCAAATGAGACCAATCTACCTTTTTATGTAATTGACTTTAAAAAGTTAGACAAACCTTGAAGAAAAATAATTAAATGACTAACTTGTAAGACTAGTCTTAGCAGTTTATGCAACCAGCCACTGCTGGTCCTAACTTTAAAGTCAGTTGCATAAAAAGGTGCATTGGTCTAATTTGAATCAGAAAAGCAAGACTTACCTCTTGTCTAACTGCTAGTTGATCAAACTAGGTCTTAAGACAGTCTTAACGTAGAGGCTATGTTTATGCAACTGGCTCCAGGTGACTGAGCCAGGTAGGCCTGCATTTCCATCAATATTCTAACTTATCCCCAAATTGTAAAAAGGTGTTCAGATCTAGGCTTTGTGTATTTTAAGGTGCTCTAAGTGATGTCATGCGTTTTTAGGCCAAAACATTTTTTTGTCACATACAGCAAACATCTCCTCACTGTCCGCTAGCTGCCTGTCCCCTGAACATACTGTAAAAAAACGCAGTCTCTTTAGTCGCCACAAGCTCCGAAAATGGCAATAAAAACAAACTGGTGCAGCCTGGACCATGAATCATAATAAACACACTCCAGCCAATAACCGACAAGAATGATTTTAAATGCGTGTTCATGACTGTTTCAGGAAGCACGGAGGGGAGGGGAGGGGAGGGGAGGAGGAGGAGGAGGGAGGGTCTAGCTAGCCTCTGTTTTGTTTGACAACACTTCGAACGTCAACAGGAAGTTACATCCACCCAGGATCACTTAGAGCACCTTTAACCTCTACACAGACTTATTAAACCATTTCTATATGGACATTGCTTTGTGCACAGGGATGATGTTGACTGTTGCAGCAAAAGTTAAAAGCATGTGATTCTCTAGAATGTCACTGTAGGGTTAAGATTTGTTCTCACAGAAATCACTGCAATACACAAACCTGTTAAAGGTGGAGTGAGTATTTTTTCAAAAACACTATTTCGAAGTTAGTCAGGCCGACACCAACAATAAAAGTGTAACCAATCAGCATTAGGGGGCGTATGACGATTGAGGAGAGAGAACGAGCAAGAGGGAGATTTGAAAAAAAAAGAACTGCAGAAAGAGAGATGAGACACAATACAAAAGAGCTCAAAAGAATATCACTGGAATGAAGGTTTATGACTGGGCAAGCTCTTTAGGACCCGTGTTAATATTAGAAAAGCTTTCCAGCGCTGGAGAGAGCTAAGCGGAAGGCCTGAAATCAGACACGGAGGCTGCTTTGATTCCTTCTCATGTGAGTTACACTGGGTTTGAGTGTCATTGATTGTTTGGAGCTGCTGTGCTGTTGGCGACTAACAACGAACACTTGTTGGTATTTACTCTTGTGTACTGTACGTTCATTTTTTGTGCTTGTCGTTTGTTCATCATCTGCGCTTTATTTTTCGTGAAGCATTTTGTTGCGTGTCAGCTGTGATAAACAGACATCCACTCTCGCATTGTGTGTGTAACAGTGGCCAGATAGTGAGAGTTGTGCAGGTAAACCACTGCGCACTGACGACTGCTAGAGAATGAGGTGTTTAGAGTCATTGTTAGTGCACTCGCCTCACCTGCCAGCAGCGATCGGGGTTTGAGACTGACTCGGAGCAGGGTGGTTAGGATTGGAGGGTGAGTTTTGGAGGCGGAGCAATGAAGAGAGGGGTGGGTTTGTTTGGGTTGATTTCAAATATCAACACTGTCCAACAACATTTTTGGAAATCTTCTTACCTCACCTTTAATTAGAAGGGTATCCACATACGTTTAGTCATGTACTGTACATTAAAAGATCTGATGAGGGCTCTTTAAAGTGATATCCTAAATAAGAAAACAATTATATATTTATTATTATATTACATATAAGTACTTCTATTATTGTAACTACTTTCATTTATTTTTATTTAATTTTATATAAAGTTCAACATGTGCAGCGTGTTCACTGCTTATATGCCTCAGAGTTTCTCATATAAACTAGCAGCTGAGAGCTGTTATTTGGCTAGTTAAAGCATCTGGTTATGTTCCAGCCCCTGTTTCCCATATGGCTCCACTATTTCTGATGCTGTAATGCATTTTACTGGCAACAGTGTCTACAAGAGGAAGTGTATGCGTAATGTGAGAGACACTGTGTGGGAGAGTGCTAGTGTGGGAGATAGAAAGCTCACCAGTGACTAAGTTACAGTACAGTAAACATACCTGAGAGCGTTGCTGGGGGAACCGTGGGTTGGCTGGTCACTGGTGACCTCCTGTGGACAAAAAGATAATTACATCAGTGTTAGTGGTAGAGGTTGCCCTCTACTGGTATAAATCCAATTAGCATTGCTCACTGAGAGGAAAGCTGCACTTATGAACTGAGCAAATCAAAATATTACACATTTAAAAAAAATCAATTTAAATTTATATTATAAAGACTATATTATTAAAATATTAAACATTATACATTCATATATAATTATATATCATTTATAAAAATATAAGTATGTCATTTTAAGATATTTATTTTCACATAAAATAAGATTAAATTTTTTTATGTTAAAAATTAAGATTTTAGCTATCTGAATGTGCATACTTTTTGTACATTATTTTTAATTATATATCATGAATAAAAGCAAAAATGCTTCATTGAAAAGAAAACACTGGCGGCCATAAGGGGGCAGAGCAGAAATAAAGAAATTGTTGCATCAAAGCTAAAAACTGACTTGTTAGTGGGAGTCGTGACGTTGGCGAGAATGGTGAAGTTGCTTCTGACAGTTCGTAGACTAGCCAACACCTGCATTAAAGAGGCAGCGAGGAAAAGAGAGAACAGCAGGATATCACTCAACTCAAACTCAGCAAGTCATGACAAGCAATTATCACTCATTATATACTGTTTGCCAGACACAACAGAGGCTTACCTGAGCAAAAGGGGTGACTATGAGATCTTCAGCATGACTGGAGAAAGAGGAAAGAGCAGTTCCAGTAAATGGGAAGAAAAAAAATGTTTATAAATGGTCTGCTATAGTATTGAGATGAGGCAAGGAATCATCCCCAGGTGCGAGGAAATAGATTTAGCCAACATCAAAAAATGCCATTTTTTATGGACATAATCCAGAGATGGCAGTCACGGGGTCACTGCTGCGTGCTGAGAGCATGAGCACTTCTGAGGGTGTAACAGTATTATAGTGAGACGGGTAAAGAGGGATTTAGTTGATGTGCTTAATACTGCATGGTGATTCTGGGATAAAAGAACTTCCTCTGAGGCCTTTTAGAAATGAAAAGTGAAGACAGTAAACAGTGAAAGTGTGCTGTGTGTTGAGGGAGACGGCTTACCCCTCGCTGTTGATGGAGGAGTTTCGTGACATGGTCTTGGGGGACATGTCGTAGTCAGAGTCAGAGCGGTAGAGAAAAGATTCCCTTCTCTGACTCTGAGGGAAGGGGGGATGGAGCACCAGCCCCGGACTCGCCTGCGAATCCATAGGGCTGCGGCCAGGAGAGGGCCCATTCTCCCCATCATAGCTGTGGAGAGAGAGAAATCAAAATGACATGGAGAGAAAGTAGAAATGCATGTCTTGTCATTTAGCTCAAACAATGCTTTGCCAGTGGCTGCATTAGATTTCCAGTCTCTGGCCAACACAGCACAAATAGAGATGTGAAACACAAATAATCATGATTGCCTCTTACTCTAGAGACAGCAAACGCTCTCTGAATGTATAAAGAGCTGATGAAGACTGTGTCACCCTGAACAAGCATTAAAGGAAATCACAAGCCTAATCAGAGAAGAATCCTCAGCCACCACTTCACAATTTATATTCTATGGGCACTTTGTGGCTTAACGGAATAATTCACGCAAAAATTAAAAATCTGTTATTATCTGCTCACCCTAATGTCATCCAAACCCATATCCTGTATGCTTTATCTCTGAATTACAAAAGGATTTTTACACATATTTTTCCATACAAGGACAGTACATGGCTGTCAAGCTCCAAAAAGGACAAAAACACCATAAAAATAGCCCAAACGACTACAGTGGTTCAACCTTAATGTTAAAAAGCGACAAAAATACTTTGTGTGCACCCAAAAAGCAAAATAGCGACTTTATTCAACAATATCTAGTGATGGGCGATTTCAAAACACTGCTTCATGAAGCTTCGAAGCTTTACAAATATCAAACTGCCAAAGTCACGTGAACTATTGAAATTTCAAAACACTTATGCCGTAACGAAGCCTCGTTTACTGAAATTTGGTGCTCTGAACTACTGATTTGAAACAAAAGATTCGTAAAGATTCGAAGCTTCATGAAGCAGTGTTTTGAAATCACCCATCACTAGATATTGTTGAAGTCGCTATTTTGTTTTTTTTTTGCCGCACAAAAAGTGTTCTCGTCGCCTTATAATATTAAAGTTGAACCACTGTACTTACATAAACTGTTTTAAAAAGGAAATGATCTTGCTGTCAATGGAGGCCTCACTGAACCATCGGATTTTATCAAAAATATCTTAATTTGTGTTCTGAAGATGAATGAAGGCCTTATGGGTGTGGAACGACATGAGGGTGAGTAATAAATGACTGAATTTTCATTTTTGGGTGAACTAACCCTTTAATGTCACTGACACAAAAACAAAATTGCATTCCTGTAGCTCAAACAGTATGGTGCTAGCAATGCCAAACTCATGGGTTTGATTCCAGGGAATGATTGAACTAATAAAAATATTTAAATACCTTAAATGGAATCTAAGGCACTTTGGATAATGCATAAGTTGGTTCTTTCATGTGCTGTAACTGAATGTGATATGTCAGTTCTAATATGCAAAATTGAGAAATCTTAGAGTTGTACTTAATTCTTAAAGCTTTAGAAAACTTTGAAAATGGTGATGTGGACTTTTTCATGGCGTTTTTGTCCTTTATTTTTCATTGAAAAAAAATTACCACATAAGGGTTTAAAACCACATGAGACCACATTAAATGCCGACATATGTGGAAGGACTAATCCACACAGTTTTAGCATTAAACATGTGACTAGTGGAAAAGTACCAGATACGGTGTCTCACCCCATCTGGGGTTATAATATGTACTGTATTTGTTCAGTTATCATGGCTCTGTGATAACGAATGAAAACTAGTCATCTGGAGAGCCTAATGACTACAGAGCTGAAAGTAAGCCTGAAACCTATTGTAGGTCATTCGCCAGTTGCAAACAAGACAAATAATGCCACCAAATCCTACTTGCAATAGCAGATATAATAATGGATAGGGAGAATGCCAACAACAGTGCAAAGTACATCCTTGGGCACCCATCTGAAGAGTCTGGAGGCCACAAACCATTTGACTGGGATCACATGTGCTCCTGTACTTTGCGATAGAGCCTCATACATCTGAAAAAGCAATTGTCCATGGAGCTCGTAGCGGGGTCAGTGGTCATGGGCATGATGCGAGAGAAGCCAAGCAGAAGAAAGGGAGGGCTCTCACATGGTTCCTAATTCCTCTAGTTCCAGCCTCCTCTGAGTCATGCTGGGAATTTTGGGTACACCACACCAGAGAAACCTCAAACCAAAGCCTACACTTCAGAAGTGAAGCGTCAGAACTAGGTGCCTGCCAAGACTTCAGTCTCTCTCGCGCTGTCAGTCACTCTTCCTCCTCCTCACTCCCTCGCTTCTCACAGACAAAATACTAAAACCCCTCTTCCCACACACAGCGCATAAGGCATCCAAGCTCGTCTCCTGCCCCTAACTGCAGAACTGAAGGTAGTTTTAGCCTGTGGCTATAGAGAGCTCCTGTTTCTGTGCTGCTCTTGGTGAGCTGGATCTGGACTATGGCTAGGTTCAAGTCGGTCCTTTATTCCGGTTGTTTACATTTTTTTTTTATAATACAGACGTCATGTGCAACAGGACTTCTTTCTAGCAGCTGCTGTCCCCTCTCTCTAGAGATCCTGAGTGATGTGAATCCACAGTAAACAGGCCCTACCTGTCCTCTCTACACGCCCCTTGAGACAAACAGAGCCTTAGGCTCTTGACCTACACCTCGTCTTTCCTCTCCATCTCTTTTTTTTTTACTCAGTCTACCTTCCATTTAAATCCTTCCCCTTTGCAGTTGCTTTTTCTGTTTTTCCTGTTCTCGCACTCCTTATCTCACAGCTCACAGAATTCCTCTCGCAGCGATGGGAAGACCAAATGACGTGAGCGACAGGAGAAGATGGAGTGTGCGAGTACTTGAAAAAGGGAGCAAAAACATAAAGGAGAAGAGGAAGAGCAAGAGGGAGGGGGGTGACTCATGGCCTATCTAAATATTTACATGCCCTAGGTACATGTACAGCTTCTTCCAAAACCATTTTATTTTTCCAGCAACAACTGCAACACCAATTAGAGATGACAACACACGGTTGACCTTAAAGAGTCAACGTACCACTGCCTGTCACTATCTACATAACTACAGCAGTCAGGCTTTACTGCGCAGTAGAAATAGCAGCTCTCTGTAAACCCATTTCCTATTTTTATGAAGAACAAGCTCTTTTTTTTCAGCATTAACACGGCGCCTTTCGCTCAGAGTGTGTTGCTTTTCTTGCACTGTATTCATGCCTGTAGAGGTAGCGTGTGTGTGTGTGTGTGTGCGAGAGAGAGAGAGAGTGAATGTGTGGGCGCACACGAATGCTCCTGCTTTTCTGTCTGTGCTTCACTTTAATGCCTCCTGTAGTCATGTGACATTTGTGCCGCTCAGAGACTATCCACAAAGGAGTGAACAATAAGAAATGAGAAGCCTTGTCAACCAGTTTCCCCCTCTCCTCCCCTTTCTCGTGTTGTGATTCGAGCCCTTCTATTTCTCCTTCACCCTCATTCTATCTCCTTCTCTGGCTTTTTACCAGTCTCTGTCTTCTGTCTCTCAAAGATCTCTGCCTTCCACTGCCTCCTTCTCTGTAATTTGTGTCTATGGTTGTGACTCAGCCCAGAATAAAAAGCAAGCAGAATGCATGCTGGGATGTTGGAGTTCTCATTTGTTTATAAGGCACAAGAAACACACTCACTATACCCTCATAGACACAGAATCAAAGGGCGTTTGTGTGTGTGTGCGTGTGTGTGTGTGGAACTGTCGTGTCGTTGTTAACTCCTGGAAATTTAAAATGGAGCTTCAAGAATTGAAGGAATCAGATATTTGTCTTTTTAGGAATTATTATAAATAGCACTTACATTGAGTAGGCTTTTACACATGTATGTATGCAAATGTGCAAATGCAGTATATTAATGTGCATAAATTAATTGTGGAAGAAGAAGCAGCAATTATCTTGCTTCAGTAATCAATAAGGGTAGAAATGTATTAAACTTTAATTGTAGATAATGCACTTGCAAAATACACACACAAATTTTTTTTATTTTTTTTTTGTGCACGCTGTGATTGCAGGATATGCCATTGGCAGCTCTTGCTTTCATTCAGTGATAACAGAACCCCTGGAGAGTAGCACTCTGGACAATGACATGATGATCATAGGGGGCACAGAGGAAAGGATTTGTGCCAGCTGGGTGAGTCTTTCCTATAAAAGATAACACATTAGTGTCAGCACATCCCCGTGCCTCTGAAAACCAACACTAGTGCATTGACTGGGCTGTTTATGTATCTTCTCGCTAAATGACTTTGGAGTAACTGTAAAAGGCTGCAACCTGACAGTAATTCCAGGAGACAAGAAAAGCAATTACTGCTTTCAAATACAAAGATGCTCAAACTGATGCGGACCAAAGTCTAAAAATAAAAGAAACGGTTATATGGTAAAAGTCCAGAGGGAGGAATTCAAATTTATAATAGCTCACATGTGTGCACCCTGAAGGCTTCACACAATGAGGATGTCTTACTAACGTCCAAGAGGCTGCCTGAACGTGACAGCACAATTAAAGTAATTTGATAAATGTTGTACTGTTCTCTATGTGGTCCAGGATAGTATGAGTGGAGGCATGACACTTTCATTCCATTCACAGCTTTTTGGGGTGGCAGTTTTGAAATTAATTGAATATAAATCTGGGTCTATGAGTAATGGAGCGTGTAATGCTCTAAAAGAAGTAGCTTTGAGTCACAAGGACTAAAAGACGACTCACAAAATAAACGCATTAAAACTACCCCCATTTTCCCTCCAAGATCACAATCGTAAGCGCCTCCTCCATGTAATCACAAATTCGTAGGTGAACCTAAACACTTCATTTGAAGAGCTTGCCTCAAGTACATACTGTAGCACTTACTCCCCATTTGTTCCAAGTGTTCCGGTGGCTTATTCCGAACATTCACACATACAGAGCAATAATAAAGGAATTTTATTATGTTCCATGGGTTTTAAAAGACTTTGAAGTTTGAGTCAAGAAGCTGATTGAATTAATTAAAGCTTGGTGTACAGTATGTGAGGGAGGATTTACAGGCTCACTCCATCCGATCACCCTCTTATTGATTCCTTACTACCAGTAAACACAAAACCTGGGCCCTGGAGACTCTGATCTACAAGCTCCCAGTGCACACTGCTGCAGTCCATCAGCAGACCAGAGTGAATACTTTAAGTGGGAAGAGCAATTCTCAAAAAAGGCCTCTCGCAAAGGAAAAAAACCCTTAATTCTCTCCCTTTCAGTTAATGATTAACGCCTCCTCCGACCCCCAACCACCACCACTCGCCCATTCCCAGCATGGCAGCCTGAATGGAGAGTGACAGTTATTTCCTGCCTCCACTTTCTCTGCTGCCAAGCGCAGATGCTTGTTGCCTGTTCTCCAAGTGCACACCAACACCCTCGACGACTGCCTCTCTCTCTCCTTGCCCGGGCATTTAGCACCTGGCTGATTGCTGCATGCAGGGAGGGGGTCAGTGGAGGGGTGAGATGTTGGGGAGTGGGGGGGGCAATCATAAAATCAGTGGTGACTGTATATGATGCTGTCACATTGCTGGCTCTTTAATCAGCAGCTGATGCCATGTGATAGAGCTTTTATTGTGGCGCTCTGTCCCTTTGGCAGTGAATTACAGCGAACTGTGTCTCATCAGTCCCCGCTCTGACTCACAGAGATATTTAAGGGAGCATGTGGAACACTCTCTTCCAGCCGCTAATGTCTTGGTGAAACCTCCTGATGTTCCCCCAAACGACATTCCACTGTTCTACCTATTCCCTCGAGACAGGTGAGTGACCGGCTCCCAGAGGGCAAGTAAACATGGAAGCTGAAAGCCGGTTGTGATCTGCACCGGAGGCTGTGCCCTGTGTCACAGTCCCGCACAAACATGTAGGCAGTGCTGTAAAGAGGCAGGTTGGCCACGCTGCGCTTCCTGGCGTGAAGTCATCTTGCCGGACACCGTGCTCCAGTCAGATAAGAGAGCTAGGGATTACAGCAGATTATCTGACAGACAGGATCAGAAGCACCCCATTGAAAGTGTCCCAACAGTGAGAGCTCTACCATTACAGACAAGCCAGGCATCTGCCCTCAGGAAGAGGCTTTAAAGCCTTGATACCATTGATTCAACTGTACAGTCATTTCTGTGAGAGCCATTGAGAAGATTGCTTTTACTATCTATATTATGGCTGGATGCTTTTCCAAATTCCATATAAGCCTCAGCTTTGTGCATGGAGTGACTCTTCTGTGGTGCGAGAAGTCGGAGTCCTGTACAGACATGATAGGCTGCCACAAACTTGTTTTACTACCGTCCTGCTCACTGTCTATTTCTGATTTCCTTTAAGCAATACTGCATCATTCATTCGTGCTGTTATTTGTCTTTTGCTTGATATCTCTATTTTCATGCAAATCCTCATGGGATACCTATCATTTCGTATTAGCCAAACGATTTCAGCACACTTCTATCTTCAAAAACAGTACCCCGTCTTTGCTATAAATACACCCCAGAAAATTTTTTCAACATTTATACATCTACATGTCATTCCAAATGTCACTTTCTTTCTTCCACAGAAGACAAAAAGAGAAGTCTGGGCTTAAAGGCTGAAGCTTTCAAGCTTTAAAAGGACATAAAACCATTAAAATATTATAACAGTTGTACACTATAGTCCAAGGCTTCTGAAGTCATATGGTGCTTTGTGTGATAAACAAAAGTCTTAATTTACTTAATTGAGTCTTAATCCACAGAAGATCCTGACATCTGCCCAACTCTCCTTGGTGCGTTCATGAGAAAAGAAGTGATGCCTGATTCATATACTAATTGTTTGAGTCAGACCTTTTAAATTGATCAGATGATCTGGTTTACAAAACCAGTCTGCATAATTTATTTACTGTACTGAAAGGGTTAGTTCACCCAAAAATGAAAATTCAGTCATTAATTACTCACCCTCATGTCGTTGCACACTTGTAAGACCTTTGTTCATCTTCAGAACACAAATTAAAATATTTTTGATAAAATCCGATGGCTCAGTGAGGTCTACATTGGCAGCAAGACAATTAACAAGCAGTGTTTTAAAAAAATTACCCATCATTAGATATTGTGGAATAGTTGTTATTTTGTTTTTTTGGCGCACAAAAAGTATTCTTGTCACTTCATAACATTAAGATTGAACCACTGTAGTCACATGAACTGTTTTAAATATGTCTTTAGTAGCTTTCTGGGCATTGAAAGTGTTAATTGTCTTGCTGGCAATGGAGGCCTCATTGAGCCATCGGATTTTATCAAAAATATCTTACTTTGTGTTCTGAAGATGAACGAAGGTCTTATGGGTGAGTAATTAATGACAGAATTTTCATTTTTGGGTGAACTAACTGTAACGCAGTTTATATATACGGGAAGAAGGAGGCGGGAACCGGCGAACGTTCAAACAATAATCTTTAATAAAATAAATAAAGAACAAAACGAAAGTAATGCTGGCAGACCCTCACGGACGTCTGCCGGCCACACAAACATAATAAAACATAACGTAAAGTCCAGGCCTGGTCCTCTCTCGTCCTTCATGGTCGTCGCTCCTACTTTTATGCTCCCGGAGCTCCTCCGTGAGAGACTCAAGGCCGGTGCGCCTCCCAAGTGATGCTCGTTATCACTTGCGTCACCGGCCTCGCGCCGTTCCCTCACGGCTCTCGCCCGCCCTGGTCGCCACACTAACCCTTTAAGATTGTTATTGAATAACAATGTAAATTCTAAACTGTATCTCACACAACTTCTCATGACTTTTATGGTGATTTTGCATATCATTTCGAAGCTTTAAAGATTCAGTAGCCATTCATTGTAATTGAATGGAAAAGATGATCCAGTCCTGCAGTTTGAACAAAGAAAGTCATACAAATTTAGAACAATTATCTTTGAATTATCATTTTTGAGAGAACTATTGCTTAAAATCATTCAAAAAAGATGCCTAAAATATAATCCTTATTGTGAACAGCGTTCATGCCATATGTGGAATAAATTATTCTTTTTGGCACCCTGCAGCACTCTCCTCTCAATCCCATCCTGCTGTGTCACCCAGCTGTGACCTCATAACAGCAAAATCCACCCAGTGAACCCCACTCCCATGCCACAGTAACCAACATTGACCAACATTACTCAGTAGTGTTGGCACTGGCCAAGCCAAGCAGCCAACAGCCTGCCAGCTCCCTGCTCAAATACTCGAATCTGACTAATTCCTACTGAGTACAGCCATCAGCACCCCAAAGGTTCTCTCTCCCCCTGCTATGTTCACTCCTCTCATTCCCTAGTGTGGCTCAGCTCCATAACCTTTTATATGGAAATCTTTCCTGTGAATCTAGGGACCATGTGGAGTAATGGGAAACTATTAAAAATCTGGTTTCCAGCATGCACATCTTTTAACAAGCTTTAGTGAGCTGAAATGTCAGGGGGAAGCCCTGAACAAGTGTTTGGTTTAATGAGAGTTGCTTCTGATCAGCATCTGTCTGGTTTCAATACTTGAGCACTTCCATCCTCACTGGTTTCAGGTGGAGGATACTTTGCTTAATAGCACATCATAGAATGAATATATGAATGGACTGGGAGAAAGATACGCAAAGGACTGTTTACAATCGAAACAGTTCCATTCTCAGACGCAACAGCTGACCTGAAAAATGTGTTGTCCTGAGCTTTGTTTACATCTAACGCCAGCAAAAATTCACCCTTAGGTAAGCGGCGATGCTCCATTTCACTGCATGACGACATATTGATTTTTTAATAGCACCAATCGAACATCATTTCCTGGTGTAATGACCAAGGCAAAGAAGTTACTGAAGGAAGGAATTCCATAATCGAGAGAGCAGTGGTCAGTTGGCTGTCTAGCAAAGGCCCTTCAGAGACACCATTAGAGACATCGCAACTGAACTGGAAATACAATTAACACTCTAATCCATGTAATGAGCCAATCAGTGATATTGACACCGGCGCTGATCCAGTAAAAGCATCTATCCTGTGCGTTTAGACGGCACATAGACTCTCATGCTGCATACACCAAATCTGTAATGTACAAACCAGCTTCCAGAGCTGCACCCCCGCCCTGATCTCCTAGTGCAGCCCACACACAGAGGGGTATTTTTAGCGTATCACCCTGTCTCTGAGATGGAAAGCATAACTCCCCCTCTGTAGGCTGGGGCTGCTGGGGCTCTGTTATTTTAATCCAGACTGGAAAGAGAGATACAGAAAAAAAAGAGAGAGTGAGTCATCAAGAGCTACCTTTGTGTCACTGTAGAGTTGTCTTCTCCGCCACCATCATCTCTACATCTCTTTCTGCACTAATCTATCGGTTACATTTCAGATTCATATTATTGCAATCTATGAATCTATCTACAGGTGCATCTCAATAAATTAGAATATCATAAAAAAGTTTTTTTTGTTCTGTAATTTAATTCAAAAAGTAAAACTTAAATATATTCTATATTTATTAGACATAAAGTAAAATATTTCCAGACTTGTATTGTTTTAATTTTGATAATTATGGCTTGCTGCTCATCAAAAAAAAAAAAAAAAAAAAACAGTATCTCAAATTATTAGAATATTTAATTTCAAGTTCTATTAAATGACCATTCTCAGGGTATAAATACTGGGTTTAGGTCAGTAATCCCAACAGCAGTCATGGGGAAGCCTGCTGAATTGACAGTTGTCCAGAAGACGATCATCAAGACCCTCTACAATGAGGGTAAGCCACAGAGGGTCATTCCTGAAAGAGCTGGCTGTTCACAGAGTGCTGTGCCAAAGCATATTCATGGAAAGTTGATTGGAAGGAAAAAGTGTGGTAGGAAAACGTACAAGTGAAAGGAATGAGATTGTCAGGCGAAGCCCATTTAAAAACTTAGGAGAGCTTCAAAAGGAGTGGACTGAAGCTGGAGTCAGTGCATCAAGAGCCACCGCACATAGATGTCTTCAGGAAATGGGCTACAACTGTCCCATTCCATGTACCAATCCACTTCTGAACCAAAGACAACGTCAGAAGCGTCTTACCTGGGCTAAGGAGAAAAAGAACTGGACTGTTGCTCAGTGGTCCAAAATCCTCTTTTCAGATGAAAGTAAATTTTGCATTTAATTTGGAAATCAAGGTCCCAGAGTCTGGAGGAAGAGTGGAGAGGCACAGAAACCATGTTGCTTGAAGTCCAGTGTGAAGTTTCCACAGTCAGTGATGATTTGGGCTGCCATGTCATCTGCTGGTGTTGGTCCACTGTGTTTTCTGAAGTCCACAGTCAATGCAGCCATCTACCTGGACATTTTAGAGCACTTCATGCTTCCTTATGCTGAAAAGCTTTATGGAGATGCTGATTTCATTTTCCAATAGGATTTGGCACCTGCCCACACTGCCAAAGGTACCAAAAGCTGGTTCAATGACCATGGTGTTACTGTGCTTGATTGGCCAGCAAACTCACCTGACCTGAACCCCATGTCAAGAGGAAGATAAGAGCCACCAGAACAACAATGAAGGCCACTATCAAAGCAACCTGGGCTTCCATTACACCTGAGCAGTACCACAGGCTGATTGCCTCCATGCCACGCCACATTGATGCAGTAATTCATGCAAAAGGAGGCCCAACCAAGTATTGAGTGCATAGAAATGAACATACTTTTCAGAAGCCTGACATTTCTGTTTAAAATATCCTTTTTTTAATTGATCTTATGAAGTATTCTAATTTATTGAGATAGTGAATTGGTGGGTTTTTGTTAAATTTGAGCCAAAATCATCATAATTAAAAGAACCAAAGACTTAAAGTACTTCAGTCTGTGTGCACTGAATTTATTTAATACAAGAGTTCCACAATTTGAGTTGAATTACTGAAATAAATGAACTTTTCCACGACATTCTAATTTATTGAGATGCACCTGTATATGTCTATGTATCTAGGTATCTATATATTGCACATCATTATTGTTCTAAATAAGAGTGTAATATCACATTGTCACGTTGTTCATGATCCACTTTAATCAAAATGAATCTGTGCACAGGATGGCCTGGAGAACCCCATTAAAGTTGTGCTTCACTGGGATTTTAATGGCGCAAAGATCGCTTTTCATTGAACAAGAAGCTCTAAACACATCATTTTGGGTCCTGCAGGACACTGTGCTTCTATGGGAATCTACGAGAGCATCATGAGCACTGTTTGCATTGGAAAAAAAAGATTTTTCATTGGACACTGGGCTTTCAATCACTGTATTTTTATCTTGCCTGGAAGCTCTACTTCTCACATGAAACACATGGACACTAATCAATATGGTGATGAATGACTTCTTCAATGTACAGTAGTGATTCTCAGTCCTGGTCCAGGAGGCTCCCCAAAACTGCACAATTTGGATGCATCCCTAATCAGTCACACCAAATTCAACTAATTTGTACAGTACTTCATGTCCTGAAATGGGTGTATTAAATAAGGGAGACCAGTATTGGCATTTAATTGCCAAATTAACTTAACATTTAATATTGCATTTAATTTATTTCATATTCTTATTTCTTGCATATTTCCATTTAAGCATTTTATTAGGTTTACTATCTATCTATCTATCTATCTATCTATCTATCTATCTATCTATCTATCTACTGATTTCCATTTGTGTTCTTTCCAAGGTGTAAATCTGAAGTTCTTCTCTTCCCTCTTTGTGCAAGGCAATTTATTAATGAGATGTTATCTAATATGGCAACCTTCACAATCGATTTGTCACACTAAATTTATAAAGACATACAGATATGATACCAGGGTATGAAAAACATATCATGAATGCTGATTGGTATAATAATGGAAAATGAAATGACAAGTTTAATTGTAGTAAACAGGATAAGAATGTGAGCAATGTTTTCATTTGGTAATTGTGTTTTACATATACATATACATTATTCACATATGCATTTTAAAATCTATCTTCAGGTTACAGTGGTTGACCTTGCATAACAGCCCTGATAGACAGATGAATGGCATTGAATTGCCAACAGTGGAAAGCAATAAAAGATTCAAACTGAAGCCTATGAGGGTACATTCACTCCAACATAGGTATTACACCTATATTTCTTTGGATTAATTAAGTTATCCTGAGAGGATAATAATTATGCTCATTGATAGAAAAGGCAAAAACAGTCATTAGTGGGAGAGAGAAGAATTCCATGGAGCATTTTGTTTAAACCGCATGAACCACATTCACCCTGAGGCAATACGCTACTCGCATTGTGTCGTTTTTGGAGACTGTCTGTCAAAGCTGAAAAGTTTAAAAAGATTTGAGACAGAAAAATAATATATTAGGTTAGACTGTAGGAAGTGTCAGGCTCCTTTTCACAATGCCGAGACGACGTCTGACGTCTGTCTATCTGTGAATACACTGTGCCACTCCAGCTGTGAAGCCCCTCTAAAATCAATTTTCTCTGAATGTTTGCAGCCTTGACCTCTATCAGCAAACAGGCATCAGCCGTGGTTGACACCGACTTGCTTTTACTAGAAAGAACAGCTCAGACTCTGGCTCAGAGACGTTATGCTTTCTTATTGAATCCCACTGGCTTTTATTTATAGTGTTTTCATATACTTTTATAGTTCATGTGATTTGATTGTGCTTGACATTGGGCTACTTTGAGGCAATGGCCTACATCACAGTAAGAAAGAGCTTTATGTGAAAGTTTGTCATTTTATCTTCAATGAGAAAAGTGCCTGGATTATTTTAGACACTTGGGTCCAGGGCTGGTAATGCTGAACGATCCATTTAGGTTGTGCATCTAGACGTTTGCACTAAAAATGGGCTATTCATAGACAGCATTTTTTTCTGCAGCTGCATTTGTCTTATCTGGTCCTCTCTCTCTCACTCACTCAAGAATAAAATCATTCTCTTTCAGCTTCTCTTGCCTCTTCTCATGTGTATCTCTTAACACTCCATCTTTCACAATCTATTCTGTCACTCCTCACTACACGGAAAGTAAATCTCTCTCTCTCTGTCTGTCCACATCTGATCACCCTCTGATGAATTGACTTCAATCAGTGCTCACTCAAGCAATACATTAATGCACATAGACATCATGTTTCAACTGATATTTATGATAGTAATTGTAGGCGAGACATATAGGAAGCATTGTGGTTACTGACTGCGCACTGGGAGTAGTTATTGGAGGTGGATTGAGTGGACGGGGAAGCGGAAGCTGTTATTGGTAGAGAGAGATGAAAAAGGGCAGAAAAAATAGAGCAGTAGAAAAGCTTTACATGCAATGGTAGAAACACTTTTAAATCTGAGAATAAATCAAAATCAGAAACTTGTTATTAAGGAGTGTCCCTATTTGTTTTCGATTGCTTGATGCATTCATATAAAATTCAGCTCATGTGCAGTGGCTTTGAATGTGGCTCATTGTGCTTTTGTAATATTACTTTATTTTTGTTTTTAACTCGTGTTACATAAAGATGCTTGGCACTGATGCCAGATTTATAATTCATTTGTTATGAATAATTATCTTTTGGATGGCATCCATCAACTTCCAAATAAAAAGAGAAAATAATGAAATGATATGAAGTACCTTTTGTTAAATATTTAATCTAGACAGTCCAAAAAAATCTATTATTGAATTTTAAGCCATTGTATATGGCAGCTGTCACCCTGTGGCACAAGACTGGTTTCCCACTGTAGCTAAGCAGGGTTGAGCCTGGTCAGTACCTGGATGGGAGACCTCCTGGGAAAACTAGGTTGTTGCTGGAAGAGGTGTTCGAATGAGACGTTAAACCAAGGTCCTGACTCTCTGTGGTCATAAAAAATGTCCTTTGAAAAAGAGTAGGGGTTTAATCCCGGCATCCTGGCCAAATTTGCCTATTGGCCTCTGTCAATTATGGCCTCCTTATCATCCCCATACACTGATTGGCTTCATCTCTCTGTCTCCTCTCCACCAATAAGCTGGTGTGTGGTGGGCGTTCTGGCGCAATATGGCTGTCGTCGCATCATCCAGGTAGATGCTGCACACAGGTGGGGGTTGAGGAGATTCCCCCTTCCATATGTAAAAAGTGCTTTGAGTACCCAGAAAAGCGCTATATAAATGTAACAAATTACTATTACTTAGTCCCCCCTGAGGTAGTTGGTACAATACAGCCTCCTGTAGTGTATTAAGCACTAAGCAGTAAACAGAATGCACTCTTGCATAGGTCATTTGTTTTTGTAGGGCTGATAAAAAACAAAAGGTATTTGGTCACAATCAGCTGCAAAACTGAAAAGCATCTCTTGTGTTACGAAAGTACAAAATAAATAGAATAATGTCCACTACACAAATCGGAACAATGCAAATGTCTTATTAAAACAGCGGAAACAACTTAAAATACTCCGTCGTTTATGGTCATATCCAATATACTGTAGGATCTTTTAAAACTGTAAAGGGTCTATTTTTAAACAAACATGATGCCGCTTTCTGCTGTCCCGGTTTCCTTTCCTTGAAGTTTGTGTAACACTCACAAAAATTAATGGAATCTCAGCGTATAGGCTACTAGCAAACTCTTGCGTGCCATTCTGAACTTCTGAACTTTTGCATAGATCATCTCTTTTTCTGCTCTTTTTCCTGTTGTGGCAGTTAGCAAACAACATTGCATTACCGTGCATGCCCCCTTCTAGATTGAAGTGTGCATCACCTATGACTGACTGTATTCATCGTTTGACTATGCACCGAACTGTGCCACCTGTACTGTGGCGGTTCAGGACGAATGTCTGCAGGGCTGTCAAGTCATCAAAATGTTTAATCTAATTAATCGCACATCAAATTTGGCTGAGAAATTACCCCCAAAAGATCATTTAAAGTCATTATTGTGTTAAACGAGAAAAGCATCAAATAGACATTACAAAAAGTAGTTTTAGAAATAAATATTTTATTTGATTCAACATAGAATTTATTACACATTAACTTTTAGGCTACAACAGCCATGTCATGTTATGTAAATAAACAGAAGTATGAAATAAATTTTTTTAATTGAAATGATACTCTAAAACTGCCAGTAGGTGGCTGTAAATGTCTAAATGAGTAAGTCATTGAGTCATTCATTCATTCGATTCATTCAAACGGCTGATTCATTCAGGAATGAAGTAAATGGGCCCTATTGTATCGATCTAAGCACATGGTGCAAGTGAGCTTAGGGCGTGTCCGAATCCACTTTTGCTAGTTTAAGGACAGGAAAAATGGTCGGCGCGCCCAGCGCATGGTCTAAAAGGGTTGTCCCTATTCTCTTAATGAGTAATGGGTGTGTTTTGGGCATAACGTGCATTAAACCAGAGTCTTATCTCCTATTCCATTTAAAAGCCAGTTGCGCTCGCGCCATAGCGGATTAGCTATATACTTGGCGGAATTTGCAAGCGGACAAAAAGGAATGCTTCTATAGTGAGGAAACAGATCTGCTCGTACCCAAGGTTAAAGCACGTGAGCAGACCATCTATGGGAAAAGCCAGATTCCACCAAAGCATTTTTATCTTTATGCACACAATAATAATCTTTTACATTGTAATCCTTTTATTTTTAATATTTGGCATGTTTGTGTGCTGCTGCGCATCCCTGTGTGTGTGTAATAAGCGGAGTGTACGTGCGTTGTGCACCCGCATATAGGTGCATATTACTAACATGCTCTTTAAATAACAAAAAAAATATTGCGGCATTGACTTTAGATCAGGTTTCAGTTGGTCAATGGCGGCGTCTCAAAATAGCAATGCGCCAACAACGCGCCTCAACGCACCTCGTTTTCAGACCAGCACGCCCATGGGTGCACAAATGGGTGCAAATGCACTTGCTATTTAAACAGCGTGGTGCAGGACGTGAAAATGATAACTGCGTCAGGCTGAAACTAGTAAAAAAACACTTGTGTCGCATGTATGATAGGGCCCCATAGGTGTGTTCGAAGTAAATATGTGTGTTCGAACACATTCCTGAATAAATCAGCCATATGAATGAATCGAATTAATGAATAACTAAATGTTAAAAAGTATGCACAGCGCCACTTCAAATAGAACACACCTATTGGCTCTCTTTATGAATGGGCCATTGAATCATTGGTTCACCCGATTGATTCGCTCAAAACGCAGATTCATTCAGAAACAAAACACTGCTGTGTGTTGTTCGGAGACACACAACTGCTCTGACTTTATAGGTAATATTTTCGTTGGAAAAATTGAGCAAAAACAGACAATATTGTGTATAAAATATATCACAATTATATTTTATTTATTGAAATGATGTATAAAATCAATATCACGTTTGCATTCATGTTATTCAGGATAAAAACAGCACTTGTGTGATATTGCGCTCCTTGTGTGATATTGCTTAACTTTATCATATAGGCCTATATATGAGGCATTTTTGCCCTGATATCTTACATTTTTGGGGCATTCTAACTGCATTCTATTGGTTACATCACGCAGTGAGTTGTTTTTTTTTTTTTTTTTTTTCAAATCATGTAATAAGATTTTGTTCATATCGCCTACCTCTAGCAGCAAAAGGGTTAAAAAGCCGGTAGAGCACCAACAGCGAGTACCCCTAGTGAGCTGCAGCCGTGCTTTAAGAGCGTCTGCTCTTGGAGGCTCTTACAGCGTATGGCAGAGAGCATGTATGGGCTGCCGACCAGCAGTATGGCCAAACAGACTGGTCGTCTCCCACTCTGTCCCCAGACACATGCAAATAGTCAGTGACACTCACACACAGGCACATACTCACAAACACATACGCTAACACATGCTTGCATTACCAGAATTCATCTTGCTCATGTCATGAGAACTGGCTGATTTTGGTTGGACCTTTTAACTCGAAGAGAGCTGTCTAACTACAAAAGACACATCTGATATAAAACCCAGCCTGACAAGCTGATTGCAGCCATTAGTGTAAAACACAGGTTGCTGAAGAATTTTTATGGTACTGTGGTGTTAAGCACATTGCCCTGATAAAGGACAGATCACAAGGAAAAAACGGCACACCCTGAGCGGAGGTGTGGTGAGATTGCAGAAACAGTAAAACGCCTTATCAAATCCATAAACATAGATACTACAAAAACAACATGGGGGGCATGCAGGTGTGTGGAGTACACATGGCTTGTGTTCTCTGAACGAAAATATTACTGAAAAAAAAATTATGAATAAATGTTTTACTTAGTTTACTTAGTTTATTCTGAGAAATATTAATAAATATCCTGACACATCCAAGCTTTATAATGGTGTTATCAAATGAGTATGAGCTGAAGAAATTGTCTCCATCCACATCCATCCATCATAAACATATTCCACACGACTCCGGAGAGTTAATAAAGGCCTTCTGAAGTGAAGTGATGCGTTTGTGTAAAAAAAAAAAAAAAAATCATATTTAACAAGTTATGAAGTAAAATATGTAGCTTCCGCCAGACCGCCTTCAGTATTCAAATTACTGAAAAACGGAAATGGTCAGGCGGTCTGGCGGAAGCTACATATTTTACTTCATAACTTGTTAAATATGATTTTTTTTTTTTTTTACACAAACGCATCACTTCACTTCAGAAGGCCTTTATTAACTCTCCGGAGTCGTGTGGAATATGTTTATGATGGATGGATGTGGATGGAGACACTTTCTTCAGCTCGTACTCGTTTGGTAACGCTTACTACCATTTTAAAGCTTGTATGCGTCAGGATATTTATTAATATTTCTCCGATGGATCATCAGAAAGAAGAAAGTCATATACATATACATACTAGGAAGGCTTGAGGGTGAGTAAAGCTTGGGCTAATTTTCATTTGGAAGTGAACTAATCCTTTAAGTTCACTCAAAACACTTAAAATCTTACCTTTCAAAACCAGATGAACTGATTTTCTACCCATGCACACTACTCTTTTTCCAAAGCAAGATATAGAAGTGATGCTCAATTCACACTCATTGTTGAGGCTGGTTGGATTTAATCTCATTACAGTGAGAGCCTGAGGCCTCCTATACTATTTATAGCCCTCACAAAGAGGCGGGCTGGATCCACGAGGTCATGCTGCTGTGGCCTCATGAGTGATACAACATGGGCCAATCACAGCTGGGGCCAGCCTCGAATTTGATTTGGCCAAATGAAAGACTACAGTGAATCCATTATGACAGCGGCCATCACTGGCACCACCGCTTCCTCTCATCTACCCTACCCCTTCACTCTCTCTTTCCCCTGTCTCTCTCTACCAGTCTCAGCCCATCTTTCTCTCCCTCTGTGCACTGTCCCCGTCTCTTTCCTGTCCTCGGTCCACCTGTCTCTCTCCACAGAACGCCTAGACTCCTGCGTCGACTCCCATCACGACGACTGCATTTAAACATAGACGACGACAAGTGCCCTGATCTGTCACGGGCGATAAGCATCTCAAGAGCAGAAGGAGTGGGGGTGGGGTGAGCCAGCGATGTGTGTGTCAACATCACATTCCGCTGTGTTCCGTTCATTTACAGTTTTTACCGTTTGCATAACGTTCCGTGTTTTGTGCAAGCATAACATGGGATACAGAAATATACAGCTGAAAAAAAGTGTTCGATAACCTTCGCAGACCGTATAAGGCGTGACTAAACGATCAGATCCCGCACATACAGAGGCAGACACGTAAACAAGTGTAGAGGGGACAGGAGAAGCCGGAAAAGTAGGGCAAGTGAAAGAGCCAACTGCGATAATCTGAATTTAAGAGGGAGAAACAAGGTCTCGCTGTTGATGGTAATGAATTACCCTCGTTGGAGTTATCACTGGCTCTTGGCCCGTTCCCTGCATCACAGGAAATTTCAATTCCTGCTCTTTTGCAGATTTCCAGAACCCTGCTGCCAATCACAGAGCAGCAGAGCGTGACGCTGCCAGGGAAATCTCTAACCCATGAGCCCATCCAGAGGCAACACACAGAGGTCTTGGATCTGAGGATAATAGATTCAGTCCCAGCATGGAAGGGAGTCCTGGGGCACAATGGGAATCTCAGGCCTTTAAATGCCAGAATGCCATGTTCCGCTTACAAGCATGGCTTCCAGATCAGACGAGCTGCATTCCTGAATCAGTCTCACAGAGGTCAAGAGATGGTCCCGTGAGACCACAGCAGTGTCCATTACAGTAACTCAACACTGTGATGTAATGAAAAGATCAGTCGGACATTTGTCAATAGCTGCAGTGCACTAGCATCAATAATGCAAGAGCACGTTCTAAGTTCGTCGTGAATTATCTGCTGCGTTTCCGGTAAGAAACAATTACAGTATATTAAATACAGCTGAGCGCTGATGCTACACAGCAGGAATCTTTTTTGAAGACATTTGAAACATCTCAGCAAGTGGACCACTTTTAGGATCCTTAGTTACCACCCTGAATCTATATTTTTTCAACAAAATGTTGGTTGTCTGCATGTTACGTAATGCGAGTGACTCAGAAACAGCAGTTTCCAGTCCAGTTCACACATGACCAGACCACAGCCGACTCCAACCGAGCAGTCCAAGGCATCCTCACGCTCTTTCTTTCTCTCAAAGGATATTCACATTGTAAGCTAAACCACATGCAACTTCACAATCACGACATACCAAACCAGCAAACATGAAAATACTGCATAATAAATTCATAGAGGAAGCATTAATTATATTTATCTGTGAGTTGATTCATTGGACCAGGCGATAATGTTGTCTAAATGACTAATGTTTAGCATGGAGACGTGTATTTTCAAGCTAATTCATTATAGGTTAGTACAAGCCAATGCAATATTGTCTTGGATCATGGTTCAGTGTGACAGTCAGAGCCATATTCTGCTGATACCGCAGCCATCTGTCCTTCCCCAGTGAGTAGGATTGCCACTTTCTCATAATTATCCAGTGGGTTGAAGCCAGTCTATCTACGGGTTACAAATCCCTGGTGACATCGTATATCAGGTGGGACAACAGGAAACCCTGCCTCAAACATAACAGGTGGATCGCATACATATTAAGTGAGGGACGCTCTTCATATCTCTCAAACCCCAGGTGTGGTAATGCACTCGGCTCGGCTCTGATTTGTTTTCTGTCCTCGATTTGAACTAGACTCTCCCCAGCGGGCTTTCTGCTGCCCAACCTACATTATCTAACCCGTCTATTGCTCTGACAACTGTCTTTTGATGTCTCTGGTGTCATTGTGTGTGCGCATGCGAATGAGAGTGTGTGTGAATGCATATGTGTGGATCTGTGCGGCTGACAACTCGGTGACACAAGTATGTCGGTCTCTCTCAGAACTGCCGCCCGTTGAGACGAGAGTCCACAGTGCTCACGCACACACATTCAGACATGCTTACATACTCAGAGAGGGTCCAAGATCCCTTGACGGATGTCACTACACAGCTTATCATCAAAATGTGAGAATGGGAATGAAGTCTGCCGCTGTGGAGCAGGTTGATTCAGGTTGTCTGTCTGATAACACACGAAATTCAAGACTCCTCACACCTCTACACATATCCGACACGCTCCTTGCAGAATACTGCCGCACTAAAGCTAAACAGCAGACGCAAAGAGGACTGTGAGAACTGACCCCTTTGCACACAACTAAATGCAGCATGGGAAATTAAAATGGCTCTTTACATTACTCTGTTTTTTGTTCATATTAGCATATGAAAGTTTATGAGGGGGTGTTTATGAGCCAATTATGGTTAATTGCTATGCTATGGTTAATTATGGTTAGACTTGGCTATTTTATGTGCCATTGAAGCTGCATGAATGAGGCAAATATACATATGAAATTTACACACACGCAAATGTATTTGCACAACTATCACAATCGAAGAATCGAGACCCATTTTTGATTTGTGTTCTTTTCATTTATATGACAATAAATTTTACTGACCAGTGCTAACTCACTGTAAACCTCCTGAAGCCCATCAGATTTGTTTTACTAAGCAATCTAGAATGAAGAACGGGAAATATTTCAGCACAGGCTAGGATAAATAAAGAGAAAAGTATTTAACAGAGCAAAAATGCCCAAACTAACGTCACTGTCTCCATCAGAGATAGCAGTTCATCTTTTGCCAAGATTTCCGATATGCCACTGTGTATTAGTGCTGGGTGGTATTAGTTACTATTTTGAGTTTTTAGTTTTTTTATCCAAGTGTCAGTCATTTGAATCACTGATTCTTGATGTATCATTCACTTCTTTTCAATGATCTTTTGATATATACGTCTAGCATATGTAATAATATAAGTTATATGGGTCATTGACAAATAAGGTTTTTCAAAAAGTATAAAAAAAAAACATATAATTAATAAAAACATATAATTAATTTTTAAGTTTTATTAAGAGTTAACAATGAGATTATGTGGTTTTTATAATCAATTAACACTGTCTGCTTTTGTCATTTTTTACAAGATGGACAAAATTTGTCACCAAAAAAGTCATTCGGTTTTACCAAAATTTCGGTTTTACCAAATGACACTTTTGGTTATACTAAATGACGATATTTTCAGACAATGTTAACAGGCTGATATCTAGCTAGCAACAGGACAATCAGGTTTTTAAAATATTACAAAATTTACCATGTTTTATAGCGGTTGTACCGAATGACCTGATGTTTCGGGACATGTGTATGAGCAACTGAAAACATGAATTTTTCAAATAGTTAAGAGAAAGTTAGTTATTTTGCTTCATGACCATGTGGTCCTTTGCAGGCGTCTGAATGATGTCACATCCTGTCACATGATATTGAACACATGACTTGATCCAAAATGGTCCCTTTATATTGGTTACTCCGAATGACATCAATGAAATTCATTTTTCCGGACATTCTCATAACAAAGCAACGACTTCTACACATAATTTTACAATTAATTTGAATACCATTTTGCACTATGTTGATATATGATGTTATAAAATCATGCCAGAATAAAAAAAAATATATACATTTATAGCATTTTAAGATATTTTAATCACAAATGAAATGGCTCTATTGGTCTTTGGACGAATGATCTTTTAAACCGAGTGTAATGATCTTTTAAACCTTTTTTAAACCGAATGATCTTTTGACACTTCAAAATCTTTAAAATACCATTATATGTAGCAAAATATAATTAAAACCTTTTGGATTTAATAAAAGAGATCAAGTTGTACTACCTTACATACATTGGATGTCATATCTTTGTTTTTATTATTATTAAGGCCTTTGGACAAAAAAATGACCCATCACATCATTTACCCATATATGTATAAATATAAGTAAGTATAATACTTACTGTATGTAAATAAAGTCAATATGCCTCAATGCACATGCAGGTGTTCAGCAGCTATGTGAATCTACCCCATCAGCATCTAGCACATTTACTTCAGACCTAAATAATGCTGAATACAATCCTCTAATCATATCCGTTACAGTGGCTGCTGTTTACTGTGGAAAAGCTCCTGGTTTCACTCTTCCAGGCTTTAGGAGGGGAGGTATGGGCAGGTCAAAAGAGGGTGAGCATGGTGCAGCTTAGCCTGTTGGTGCACAAAGAAAAACAGATGTCGCTAACCGTGAGATCACATGCCCAAACCTGAGGGCCAGCATTATCCGTGAAGCTGGATGCTTAATGCTTGCTCATTAAAGCACTTGACTGAGCTACAGTAAATGTGAAGGTTAGACAAGCTAGGAGCACATCATGTCTCTCACATGGGAAACAAATCCTTAAAGGAACACTCCAGGCTGAATGCAACCCAAAAATGAAAATCCTGTCACCTCATGTAGTTCCAAACCATTTCTTTCATGAAATTTGAAAATTTGGAAGACTGCATATTATAATTAAAATTAACGTGAACCGGGGATTTCAAGATTTTACGTTCCAAGGAAGAAATTCATATGGATTTGGAACCACATGAGGGTGAGTAAATGAAATTGAATATTTGCTGAACTGTTAGCATGAACTAACAACATCTGTGGCATCATATTGGTTTCCACAAATAATATTGAATTGTCCCTGTCAAAATGCATTAACAGCAATGCGCTTACAATGGAAGTCAATGGGGAAATATACAACTATCACACCATTTTAAAAGTATAGCAATATGATATACACATTATACATAGCTTGACACTTCAGTATGCAGTCATAACCATAATCATCATGTAAAGCCAGAGATTATTTTTAGATTATCCAGACAAGGATACCAGAAAGGAATGTGACAATCTATAAAGCACTATTTTTAAATAATAATAATAATAATAATAATTCTCATAAATGCTTTAACAAAAACAGAAACTTCATATTTTTCCTTTTACACCATCGAGTACGATTTACACATAGATTTCCGATGCACTGCTATAAATGCATTTTTTTACTTGTTTTCTCAGATTGAGGGATTTAAAAGTGATAATATATTTTGACGAATTTTTCAAAAATTGCAAGC
Organism: Megalobrama amblycephala; assembly: GCF_018812025.1. Lineage (NCBI taxonomy): Eukaryota > Metazoa > Chordata > Actinopteri > Cypriniformes > Xenocyprididae > Megalobrama > Megalobrama amblycephala. Next base: position 37,675,192 of record NC_063044.1, on the reverse strand, counting down.
AACATATACTGTACATACAGTACTTTTACATTCTATAATAGTAGATTTTTACCAGTGTCAGATGTGAGAAAAATAGCAATGCAAATGGATAGTTATTTTCTTGGTTTTGCCCCATTTCTCCACATCCGCTGTGGAGCAGGGGCATTTGAAGAGGGTCTCATGCTCCAGGCGTGGAACAATGCCATTAAACATTTTCAGGGGCTTTAACTTGTTAATGATCATGTAGATTTCAGATTTCAGCCACACTAATTACACAGAGCAGAGATGGAAGCAGAGGGAAACCGCTGGTATCTTGAGAGCAGGCGGACATGTCTGTATGTGAACTAAAAGGCTGGTGCTCTACTGTAAAGTGTTGTAGGGAAATGATGGATGGCACAGAGAATGCAAGGGCTTTGTGAAAGGCAGCAGTATCATTTACAGGGCTGTACCCGCAGGGAATGGGAGAAGTAATAAGTGACGGCAGAAAGTCTAATGGCGGGCAGTTCTTTCAGCCACTGGGGAAATGGGAGAGAGAGAGGGAGAATTAGATGAGTTTGCTGGTACTCTGATGATCTCTGCGGACATGCACAGGAACGGGAAGAAATGATAGATTTAAAGATAGGCCAGCAGTGTGATTAACTCAGCGGTGAGGATGAGCAAAGTCCGTGAGAGACAAAGTAAGTGGCATACAAGGCCCTGAGAAGAGAGAAGTACAATAGGGAGCACAAAAGGCGACTGGAGAAAAGAGAAAGCAAGGGATACAGAGTGAAAATCAGACAAATAAGATGATAAGGAGGAGAGAGAGAAAAGCAGTGAGCAAACGGCTGAGTTCGAAGTCAGTAATTACCACGCACAAAGAATCATACGGACTGATGTGGTGTGATGTGGAGGGAGGACATTGAAAAGAGGAAACACAGGCTGGTGAACACACACATATGCTCAGAGCCAGAGATATGAGCGAGAAACACTCATCCGTCAAAAGAGGAAGGAGGGGCCAAAGACACCAGACAATAACAGAGACTCAAGTGTCGGTAGGTTTCAATAAATCAGCGAGGGATCATCGGGGCAACAAAGATGACATTTGAAAGAAACAGAAAAAAAACACTCAAACACAGGATGCTGAGTGCTTTGAAGTATGGAAATTCAGAGAATCGAGAGAGGAGCAAAGACAAATAAATGTGGAGTGTAAGTAAGCAATAGATAGGAGGAAAGCCTGAATTTTCAACAACGAATTTGCGACAAGGACGGAAAAAAAAGCACATGCCTTGAGATGAACAATAATAACGGCAGTGTGGACTGGTTTGCATGGGGTACAAAGTATATTTATACAATGTGTTAAATCTGAAACACCAATGCAATTGTTGAGGTAATTAATAGCAGGTGTATCTAATTAAACACTTAACAAGCTTGGCAGCTCTCCAACAGACTGTCAAATAAACAACACTGTAGTTTGTCTATAGATTCAATGCTAGGTGCAACAATGCAGATGAGAGGCAACGGAAGATAAGAGGGAATAATAGAAAACCAGCCAGTGACCAAAAATAATATACACTAATAAACAACAACCAGGAACAATATGACTTACGGGAAATCTGTAACATCACCAGTGGGTTCTGAGAGATGGCAGCTTATTGAAAGTATAAATCTACTACACATTTAGCAACGTATTTGCCTTATAGCATATTAAAATTACACTGAGCATCTGGGAATGAAACTTCCTTTTGCCTTTTTGGGCAAAATGTATCTATTTTACACAAGCACAAAATGTATCCATAGCAACAGAACTGCAGGATGAGCTCTTCTTCTTTTCAGTGTCGGTCATTCTTTCCTCAGTGGTAACTTCCAGTAGCAGCTCCTCCTGACCGTAAATTTAGGCAGGGCAGATTCTGTGTCTTAGCGCCAGTTTATGATAAATATTTTGTAAGATTTATATTTGAAATCGCTTAACACACGCAGAACACTTTTGTCAGACGTTGCGTTATTCAGCCTGAGGTGGCGCCCTAATGTTGATTGACAGGCTGAATGTTGATACACATGACACATGCATAAAACACTGTCTTAGAATTGCCTTAATGTAGAATTTATTGCCTACAAATGTTGTTTTAAAATATTACAAGTTGTGAAGGTATTCCAGGGAGGAAAAGAAAGTCATGTCTATTCTCAAACATGAAACAAACACAACAGAATTACTTAGTTCTGTCTTGACAATGCAGGCTGATGGGTCTTTAACTCAGATGGTAGCCATCACATCATTATCTACACAGCAAAGCTGATTGGTTGTTGTTGCATCAGCGACCAATGAGCTTGCTGCTCAAACATTCAAATATTTGGCATTGTTTGCTGTTAGCAGTCTGCAGCGCACTTTCAGAACCCTCCTACTTCCCCAGCTCCACCTGTAGAGATCTGCTACAGGGGTTAATTCATGTACGTATGTTACATGTGCAGCAGCAGCAGCATGTCTTACATGCTCACAGCAATGTCTGTGAATGTATTGGCAGTAGCAAGTCTCGTTACTTGCTCTGCAGCAGCAGCATAGCAGATCTATTCCGCCAAAACCAAATACATTAACATTGTCATATCCATTACTATGCCAATCTCAATTATCATACCAATATCCTGAGAGTTGTCATGACAGAACTATATAAAGGCTATTCACATGCAGTGCTTCCCACACATAGACTTTACTTGGGCGGGCCGCCCAGGTATAATAACGGCCGCCCAAGTATATTTGGAGACACATTTTTGCTTTTATTATTTTTATCCTCTTATACTTTTATATCCGCCCAAGATAATGAAACCATCCACGATCGATTAACTAGTCATTTCGTACCTGCTCGTTATGTGTGCGTCAGAACTGTTTACTCCCGCTATCATTCCCACGGGCACTGCATTTTGCAAAGTCACAAGGGGGCGAGTTTGTAGAACGCGCAACAGCGCTTCAGACTGCTTCAAAGTGATTCTCAATCAATGAAAAGCGCAGATTTATGCCAAGCGATTGCTAATGAACTCAAGTTGATGAATTATTACAATGTCTACTTTATGACCTTTATATAAAATGTTTTATATGGTTGTAAGAATCTGAAGGATCAGCCTGCAATAGTACAGACATTTCAAATTAAGAGTCCCAGTGTATTTCGGGCTTGTTTATAATTAAAAGTCACACGCTAAGTTTTTTTTTTTTTTTCTTTTGGGCATTATTGGTATTTTGGTTACACAATAAATTGTAATTTAATTTCCATTTAATTCATAGTAAATTATTGTAGTCTCCCCCACAGGAAGAAAAGACTAAGAACATTATTTGACACATATATTATTCATTTTATAAATTTTATTAGTAAAATCTGTGTCCCATTCACTGAGAGAGACACTATATGACAGCAAGAAGAACATAGGAAAAGAACCATTTAAATGCTGTAATTTTGCATAATTTACAATGCATAATAATGCATAATAGTATGTAATTAAATGTAATAGTATGCTATGTAATTAAATTAATTTCTATAAATAAAAATCACAAAATCACACATTATTTGTTTGTCACATGTAGCAGACCATTTTTGTGCCATGGGTAATAGGAGGATTTTTCACCGGGCTACCACCGCAAGTATATTTCAAACCTGTGGGAAGCACTGACATGAGCACATTTAATCTAAAGGATTTATACTTTAATTAATTTGATACGCTACTCCGCATACACTCTAAAAAATTGCTGTAAAAAACAAAAAAAATTTACACAGTCAAATACCGTTTTCCATTGAAATCCTATAGTTTACTTTCTCGAAAACAACAAATAAAATTACCCAGAATGCATTGTTTTTGAGTAGGAAGAACGGTAACACTTTATTTTAGGGTTTTTTAACTAGTTGCTTATTAGCATGCATATTACTAGAATATTGGCTATTTATTAGTACTTATTAAACTCATATTAATTCCTTATTCTGCATGACCTTTTTCTACATTCTTAATCCTAAACTTAACAACTACCTTACTAACTAACAATAAGCAGTAAATTAGGAGTCTATTGAGGGAAAAGTCATAAATTATATGTGTTATAGTATATAGTGGTTTATATGTGTTCCCTATACTAAAGTGTTACCGGAAGAACGGACATGCCAACTAGTTACAAATCTGATACAGACTAATATACACATAGCTAAAGCGGATTGATATCGTCTTGGACTGGAGCGAGCGTAAAGGTTTTCTGTTTAGACTGTTAAGCGGCGTAAGGTAACGTGAAAATGGGCAGGGCAGTCTGAAATCTAACGCAATGGCTCCCAATTAGAATGCGCTGCAGTTCCATTTTTCACCACAGATTTACATTGGAAAATTGTGGGGCGCTGTAGAACTTGGTAACATAATACATAACTCCCGAAGCCATTCGCTAAATTTTAATATATCACACTTTATGAATTAAAATAGTCAGAAAAAAATTGTTACACAATTTCACACACATTTACAATTTAATATTGATTTTTTGAAGTTTTGGTGCACCTGCCCTTACAGACAAGCTGTGGCTGTCAACTTCCCAGAGTGCATTGGAGTAGGGGGCACATTCAGTAATGCCACTTTCCTCCTAAGGTAAGGCTGTACATTTCACCAATTCATTTCATGTGAAAGAAATAAAAGCTGCAAAACAGCCTTTGTCATCTGAGAAATGGTACCTAGACGTCCTATCAAGTTTTAATGACCGAAAGCAGGTGGTGAATTTGGGAATACGAGTGACAGTTCAATATTTCAGTGGGAGTTATGGTTAAAAGGCTAAAAAAAAAGTACAACAAACTATGGCTGTGAGGGAGTAAGCAGAAGGATGTGATTACATTGAATAGTAAATCAAAAATACTGCCACCAATAGAAAACGTGAGTAAAGCTGAATGATCAGTCATCAGCACCAAATGTGTTTGAAACTCTATTTGTAGTCATGGAGTTTCTAATAAATCAGTCACCATGCTTCCTCTAAAAACTGGTGTATAAAAAGTAATGGACAGGTGTATATAGGTCTAAAAAATACCAGCATCAGACCAAACAAATCATCACAGAGAAAAGTGAGCTTCTTTTGGCCCAATGAGAGGTTGAAGGTCCTGATTACTTCTCGCCTCTGACTGAACTGAGAGCTGATATGCCTCTATGGGTTTACTTTCCATTTTACTTAACGTCTCCTAGAAACTATGAAATACGTTTTATTTTTTCAAAAATTCTGTGTTGTCTGTTTTAATTTTTTTTAGATTCTGTGTTTTATGATTTAATACAAATTTATTATCAAAAACATTGTTTAAACAAATTTGTAATCAAAATTATGCTATAACTTCTTTCGATTGAGCTTAACTTGCACTGAACCCTGAGTATTCCTTTAAGGGTGATATAAGTGTTTCATGAAGGGGCATGATCTTCATCATTTTCAAGAGCATCACAGGGCAAAACATGAGGCATTAGTGTATCATTGGGCATGCAGCTGTGTATGAGGTTGGTCTAAGTTTAGCCCCAGGCTCAGAGGAACAGATGACATGGAGGGGGTCCTCTGGACTCAACACAGTATATTACTTAAGCACAATAAACGTGCATTGGAGGCAAGACAGCATGCTTAGAGTTCCCATTAAAGGACTCCCAGGGACATTTCCTTAAAAAGAATGAAAATAATAATTTGTACCTGTAATGACGACACCCCCCATGCCCACCCCCACCCGCCTGCCTCTGTGATGTGACCGTACATGCAAATTGCTCATTATTATCCGCGTCTTTCTCTAAAGCCTGCAGCAACACATGCACCAACACACCCGCACACGAGCACATACACTACATACTCATCCATCTCATCCATCCATAAGTGAAAAGGCTAGTAAAAGTCATCTTATTTTCATCGGTTTTGACATCCATAAACAGAAATGCGGCCAAGAAAAAGCAGACAAATTGTCAGTATATGTATTTACATACAAAACAAAATCAGAATAATGGGTAAATCAGGTTTTGCTTGCACTGATTATGACTTTTACCCAATAAAAGAACACTGTTTAAGTTGTAAAACTAACCCTTTAAGCATAATCCATTTAAACACTCATTTAGACAAAATGTTCTTGCACACATACTGGAAGACCTATTAAAGGGTTAGTTCACCCAAAAATTAAAATTCTGTCATTTATTACTCACCCTCATTTCGTTCCACACCCGTAAGACCTTCGTTCATCTTCGGAACACAAAGTAAGATATTTTTGATAAAATCCGATGGCTCAGTGAGGCCTCCATTGACAGCAAGATAATTCACATGCCGAGAGAACTACTAAAGACATATTTAAAACAGTTCATGTGACTACAGTGGTTCAACCTTAATATTATAAAGTGACAAGAATACTTTTTGTGCACCAAAAACAAAATAACGACTTTATTCAACAATATCTAGTGATGGCCGATTTCAAAACACTGCTTCATGAAGCTTCAAAGCTTTACGAATCTACGAATCGCCCCCAGTGGTGAACCATTGAAATTTCAAAACACTTACGACGTAACGAAGCCTAGTTTACTGAAATCACGTGACTTTGGCAGTTTGATACGCACTCCGAACCACTGATTCGAAACAAAAGATTCGTAAAGCTTCAAAGCTTCATGAAGCAGTGTTTTGAAATCTCCCATCACTAGATATTGTTGAATAAAGTCGTTTTTTTGTTTTTTTGGTGCACAAAAAGTATTCTTGTCGCTCCATAACATTAAGGTTGAACCACTGTAGTCACATGAACTGTTTTAAATGTCTTTAGTAGCTTTATGGGCATCTGAAAGTGTTAATTATCTTGCTGTCAATGGAGGCCTCACTGAGCCATCGGATTTTATCAAAAATATCTTAATTTGTGTTCCGAAGATTAACGAAGGTCTTACGGGTGTGGAACGACATGAGAGTGAGTAATTAATGACAGAAATTTCATTTTTGGGTGAACTAACCCTTTAAGGCCTACGCCTTTGCTGGCAGATCATGTTACAAAATGTGATGAGTGAGATGAGAAAGCGGCCAGATAGACATGGACATCTCACTCTGCTTCTTGTGACATCACTAGAGCCACACACACTCACGGGCAGCTTTCTCTGTCTCTCACTCTCTATTTCTCACACTGTACTGCCCACCCACAGTAGAAGCAGGACAGTCCAAGGCAGTGCTGCTGCACTAATTCTTGAACTGGCTGTGAGCGTGTCCTGGGGAAGGGAATACAAATCAGCCTTTACTATACAGTCAGGCTGAGCTGGCCTGTCTCCCAGGAACCTGCCGTGCAGGCCGTCTGTGGCCGAGGCAAAAGTTGACAGGAAGGAAACCAGGCCTTTGGCTCTCGGCCTCCCCTGGGGCTCATGGCCCTCACAGAAGCAGATTATTACTGTAATAATCACCCAATTTGGTGAGGCGCCACTCAAAGGGACGCCACATTTCACCTCTTCATCTACGTACAAGCACAGCAAGCAACACCCACACTCATCCTTGAGGGTAAAAGCAGTGTATTGTACGCTATAGCAAATCGTGCAAACCCACAAAATCGACATGAATGTCAGGCTGACAAATGTGTTTCTCTGTATAAAACTAATTCAATAGAAGTTGATTATTTATAACAGCGCTACACAGTCAGTGCTGTGATAGTGCAAGTCAAAATCCCAGGAATACAGTGCTTCTGTTCTTTCTATATATTAAATGTATTTACTCTTAAAAATAAAGGCTACAAAAGGAGGGTTTTGCAAGGATTCGCCATTCAGTGAACAGTGTGGAGAACATTTTACTAATCTAAAGAACCTTTTCCACTTCTATGAAGAACCTTTCAGTGATCAGTTCTTAAAAGAACCATTTTTTCTTAATGTGAAGAACCTTGAAAAGGAAACGGTTTGATGGATGTTAAAGGTTCTTAATAGAATCAATGGATGTATTATATTATAAAATTATAAGTTTATAATTAAATATCATAAAATCAAGAAGACATTATCACAAACCTGTACACAAGTTATTGTAAAAATACATTGTCTTATTAAAACCGATTACGTCTGACGTGATACTGAAGAGCTTGATTAGATCATGCTAATTTTTTAGCGCGCGCATATGGTGTCTGCACGTGCCAGGAGCGAAAGAGCATATGCCATGATCCTAAATGATTGTAATACTTTCAGATCCGTCCCTTTTGAACCGCTACACTTAATCAATCCCTCTAGACTTTGTGGCATACACATCATGGGGGCTAGGGCTCTCCAAAAACCTTATTACTGCGTATGTATTATGTCTTCCACACTTTTAATCCAGCTCATTAGCATTATTAGTAAACGCTTATGCCATCAGCTGCTCATAACTGGTTCGTGGTTACTTCTGGGGGTCATCTTCGAGGCATTTCTAACTCACGCTCTCTGAGAGATGCTGGAGCCGTTACGCATAACGCGCATCATCAAGGATGCCCACGCGTCCCGCCTCTCCACACAAATCACTATTAACCCTTCCAGCAGCATTATTATCGGTGTTGGGCGTCCATCACACAGAAATAGCTCGTTTGTTCACACGTAATTAGTCACTCGGCTTTCTTACCGCTTACTTCCAGCGCAGTTGCTTATGGACGCGCTGGTGGTTCCGTGGAACGACGATGGCCAGGACATGCGGGACTTCTTGAGCCCCGGCCGGTCACTCGTGTCCATGGCATTCGAGCGCTCTATCTGTCGGTGGTGATGTCGGTCGGTGTCAGAGTAACCGCGATGTTTGATTTTGATGGGGGTCCGTGGCTGTCTCCACAGATGCTGGGGAGGCTTGAGGGTCGCCTGTCCCTCCCGGGGAACCGGCAGCGAAAGAGACAGGCTCTTTTTAGAGCAAGGTGGCGGTTCCATCATAGTGCAAAATGAATAGGTGTACCGAACGCAATGTGTTAAAAGAGGAATAAAAACGATATGGCTATGTATTCTTGCACATTAAGAAATCAACCAGTCTACTGTCCGTAACTGACTAGTCTCCATGTCTAACACCGGAATGTATTGAAAGCAGGTCCAAAGGCAAAAAAAGATTCAGTGCTTTTGTGAGAACTAATCACAGTGTTCAGATAACAGGTGATGGCGCAATGTCGTCCTGTCTTCTTGTCATCTCCGCGATTATGTCGATGATTAATCCAAAAAGTTCCTGTATATCAGAAAGGCTCCACTTTAAAACATCACGAAGCGTCGTAGCATCCGCGCGGTCGCCGGTGAAGCTCTTTCCCTGAAGTTTCTCATAGCGCGACGGGTCACTTGTGTTCAGTGCGGATTTATTGCTATTTTCAACCCTCCAGACTGGTTTCCTGCCGCGATTATTGCTGCTAAAGACGGCACATGTCTCTCCAAGCTCTGGTGTCTCCAACTGGAGCCATGAGAACTCTGCGATGAGGAGCAATGTTGTACATCTGGAACTAACGGCGACTAAAACTCAAGCTCGCTGTCGGGAGATTCACCTTCCACCTCCATTAAAACCTCGCCGCGAACAGTTTCATTACGCGAATCATGTTGAATTTTGCCTGGAGAACAGCGCGCGTGGGATGATGGATGTATGTGAGATCCATGCACGCGGCTTTTTCGCGTCCCCGCTTTCTTCTTTCTTGAAGCATTCGTTCAGTTCTGCGAAATCATGATTGTAAATCAAAGTTCGCCGTTCTTCGTGCCGCACTTTAGTTAGTTTTGCCGTCTTATCTCGCTCGTATCAATCAGTTGTCGACAGATGTTAAATTATGGCATTTGTGAAACACTCTACCGCTTCACACTCTCCACCATCTCTCTCTCTCTCTCTCTCTCTCTCCCTTCATTTAAGCGCCCGCGCCTCGATGCAGTATTCTCGTTCAATTAGGTGAGATGGACCCAAACAGCTCCAGTTATCACTAGTTTTCCCCTATGAATTGATTTTGCATGTTATTCCATTAAGTAAACATATCGATTTACCAGTAATGTGCGGTGCATTTGGAGAGGACAAATCACCATAATTATCTTCATCCATTTTAAGTGAAATAAATATATAATGTGGTTGGGCTCATGATTATAACAGCATTGAACAGAGTAGGACTGGGACAGTCTTATGCAAAGTGATAACCATTTATATGAGCATTTGTATCAGTTATTTGTGGCAATATTTCTCTTGGTGTTTTCACCATAATCAACATGGGTTGAAACCAGCAAAGCACATTATTTTCAAAGCATGTCTGCTAAATCCACTAAGAAGGACCTGTAGAAATCTATCTATAAGCATTCCCATTCATCTCAATGACAGTTGCTCGACTGGTGCAGAATCCCCAGATGTACACGAGTTCAAATATACCATCTTTTTTTTTCTTCACTTTGCTCGATTCTGCTGCCAGGTTATTTTGAGCCAACCATCTGATCCTAAATGCCATATAATTACGGCAGCAGACAAGGAATAACGTTGTTAATGGCCCTCCAAAATTACTAGCAAAACAACTACTCCTGTATAATAAAATGAAAAATGAAATCTTACTTGAAATATTTTGAAAATATTACAAATTATTTAATCAGGGAATACATTTAAATGGCTACTTTTAAATGGCCATGCTAATCAGCCGAACCTTGAACACTTAAAAACCACAAATGGCTAGCTTCCACATTAGCACAATTAAATGACTAAATTCATATTTTCAATATGTTAATCCATCAGGCTAATGGCATAGCAATATTTAGGAGAAATGAGTTTTTTTTTTTTTTTTACAACAAATTATAATAACAGGATTGAACAACATGTTGCATCCTCTTTAATCCTCTTGTTGCAGGGCAATTATTCGTGATTAGATATTTAACCTTCGCTTTCATGCCCACCCTTTGGGTTTCAAAATCAAAGTCACATTTTCCTAAAGACAGACACTCTAGTTAATGTTTAGTTAATCCAGTGATTCCCATCCCAAATCCTGGAGGCCACCCTACAGTAGCGTTTTCAGGTCTTGGGAGTAGTTTACTTACAAACGAATGAGTTAAATCAGGTTTATTTGATTAGGGAAACATCTAAAACGTACATGTGAGTCCTCCAGGAACAGGGTTCACTGTAAAAAGTAATATGCTTTATCTACTTAATAAAATTGATTACACACAATATTATTAATTAAATTTAACATAAAAAAATTGAGTTAGAATAAATCAAATTAATTCCTTAAAAGTCAACCATTTAAAATGTGTCAAATTAGCAAACAGCATTACAGAAACCACAAACTGACATAAAAAGCAAAGAGTCAAACTGCCCAACTAAATGAAACACTGACCACCATAATGGTGATCAAACATTTTCAATTCAATCAACATCAACATCTAAACCTGCTTGTTATCATCAGGTGTCTTCAATGCTAACAATAAAAAATAAAGAGTTCTTAATTAATCTTCGACATCTGTCTATTATTCAGATATTTTTGTTTAAATTTTACTTAAATTTTACTCGTTTTAAATAGTTGACATTTAAGGAATTAATTAGATTTTTTTCCCAACTCAATTCTATTTGTTGAATTTAATTAATAATAATATTGCTTGCAGTCTGTTGCCAAAATTTTATGGAGTAGATATAATGTATTACTTTTTACAGTGTTGGGTTAAGTTAATCTCTAGTTATCTCTAGTTACTGAGCAACCTTTGACTGTATTCGCACAATACTCAAATGCCCTCAAATATATGTTGCTCTTCTAGATATCTCATGCGCCTGTCTCATCTGTCTCTCATTTCCGCTGTAGGCCTGACAGCAGCGATATTGATACTTCACTCATAATTAGATTGCACTCACTTATGTATCGCTGTGACGAAAGGTTTTTGCTTTTGTCTGCATTGATCCTGTTTACATTAACTCACTGCTGTGATAATGGAGGTTTCTTTCAGTTGGTCTCCTTTAAAGGTCACACATTTCCGCACCGCTGGGTACAGGAAACACAGCATTATGTATACATTAACGTATCCAATAGACAGACGGTGAAATATGCAAGTGGGTGTGCGAGGGTGTCTGTTGGACTTTTATATGGACTGAATATTGGTTTTCATCACACTGACTTCAACGTTGATGACAAATACTGCAGAAAACTGAATTACTCCGGACAGCTTAAACAAAGGGCTCCAGGCATTTATATTCCCAGTGTGCACCTTAATGGAAATGTCAAGCACTTTCAATTCATGCCGCTTATTCTGGATCAGAATAGACAAATTCACAGCTCAATTACTCATCTTTCCCCTTTCACCTCATAACTTAGACTGAAATATCACGGCCTCCATTCTGATACAGGGGCAGTAATGTATCTTAGTCAAAATAATAAGGCCAGTGTGCAGAGTGCATCTGGTACGGCGCATCTTCAGCGAGCAGTTTGTCTGCTCCTATTTTCACTTTTCACTTTATGAGCGTATGCTACTTTTCAGCCCACTCAGTAGCAAACATGTATAGACGAGCACTGAAACATGAAAGCCGATTTCTCAATGTAATGCCAAGAGAAGCTTTTCGCCTGGCCGATGTCCCAAACTGTAGTCTTAATACGAGGGTATAGGAGCCTTGTTGCTTTTGGGTGAAGGCCAGTAAAATATTAATTTGGTCCTCTGGGGAATGGACTAATGAATGCAATGTAAGTGCAGTTCTGTAAGTGCGGTCATGCATCCAGCACCTGTATAGAACAGAAAATATGGAATGCACTTTGGCTTGAATGATGTGTGTCTGCCTCCTACAGATATGTGGTATGTTTTGTCGCTTGGCTACTGAAGAAGCCGAATATTAGCCCAGAATGAGGCATGCCTATTTTCAGCTCTTCTGCAGCTCTGCCCAAGGAGGGAGCAATTTGTTCACCTTGTTTACTAGTCTATTACCTGGTTCTGTCCACTTCCTTAAGTGCTAATAGATCGACTGTGTGAGCATGGTGTGAGGGAAATGTGGAGAGAGAATAGTGTTAATCTCGTCAATAAACTTAGTGATGAATGTGGTCAAGGATCCACGTTTTGAAGACAATAAATAATGTGCATCTTGATGATAATTAAATCATTCTAATTAAAGGATACTGTTGATGAAATTATCATTAGATATTTTTGAGAAGATACACTACCGTTCAAAAGTTTGGAGTTGGGAAGATTTTTTAAATGTTTTTGGAAAAGGTCTCTTAGGCTGCCTCAAGGCTGCAATTATTTGATTAAAAATACATTAAAAATATTTCATAAAAATGAAATATTTTTACAATTAAAAATAACTGTTTTCCGTTGTATTTTGTTTTAAAATGTAATTTATTCCTGGGATGCAATGTTGAATTTTTCAGCAGTGTTGAGGAAAGTTACTTTTAAAAGTAATGCGTTACAATATTGCGTGACTCTCTAAAAATGTAACAGTCCCACTTTATATTAAGTGGCCTTAACTACTATGTACTTACATCAAAAAATAAGTACAATGTACTTATTGGGTTCATATTGAATTGCAAAGCACTTTTTCTGCTATGAGGTGGGAGTAAGGTTAGGAAAAGCTTTGGTGGTATGGATAGGTTTAAGGGTAGGATTAAGGTGTAAAGGATGGGTCAACAGTGTAATTATAGATGTAATTACAGAAAATAATTGCAGATGTAATTACATGCAGGTGTTTTTAAAATATAAGTACAATGTAAAAACATGTATGTACACAATAAGTGCATTGTATCAAATGATTCATTTAAATGTAAGTACATAGTAGTTAAGGCCACTTAATATAAAGTGGGATTAATGTAATTATTTTTAAGGAAAATAATGCATTACATTACATTTACATTACTTTTTCTCATATGAGCTGGGCTTGCTTGTTTGTTTTTTAATAACAAAATAAAAAAGTTAAGTAACACTTTTAGGGTCTTTTAACTAGTTGCTTATTAGCATGCACATTACTAGAATTTTGGCTATTTATTAGTACTTATTAAGCACATATTAATTCCTTATTCTGCATTCTTAATCCTAAACTTAACAACTACCTTACTAACTATTAATAAGCAGTAAATTAGGAGTTTGTTGAGGGAAAGGTCGTAGTTAATAGCTTATATGTGTTCACTATACTAAAGTGTTACCAAGTTCTATTTTTGGCAAATGTGAAGGTCTTTTCTACAGAGCCTTGGACATGACATGCAGGAAAAAAATAGTAGGGTAAATCGTGCGCAAGATTTACCATTTCATTCCCTCAATTTACTAAAACATGCGCGTGATTTACCATTTTGTTCCCTTGATTTATAAATCATGCGCATGATTTATAAATCGAGGGAACAAAATAGTAAACCGTGCGCACAATGAAATTTATTTTCTTGCATGTCATGTGCAGGGCTCTGTACTTTTCACACTAAGAGTGAAGTAAATAAGCCTCAGACCGAAGGAAATGAAGAAAATGCAAATTCACACCTGTACAGTAGAGGGCGCAGCTCAAACAAACCTTTCAGATGTGAAGGACACAGGAGAAGAAAGTTCAACACTCTTCAGCAATAAAAACAAAAAAATGAAACACAAATGTGATGTTTATCTAAAGTCATTTTTGCCTATCCTTATGGCTGAATTAGATCATTGAAGGGCATCAGCAAAGATATTGGTTAATAAAATGATTAAATTATTGCAGGTTTGCATGATATTCTGGGTTTGCATTTCACTGTTTTTATTCATTTTGAGGAATACTGAATCTGTTTTTGTGTTGATATTTAGTCTACTCTAGAACTACAATAAGCATCATATTCAGCGCACACAACACCTCTGCACTTACTCACGATTTTGGTCAATATGAGGACTCTCCTAGTATGCCAATAAATGGGAAAACAAACTTGCACTGCTTATTTGAAAAGGTTACTCAGATATTGTATTGTAAATTTAAAAGTAATGCTTTACTTTACTAGTTACAAAAGTAATCTGATTACTTAACTTGTAATGCGTTACCCCCCAAAATGCACATGATCATTCAGAAATCATTCTAATTTGCTGGTTTATTACTCAAATATGCTGGTTTATTACTCATTTCTTATTATTATCAATGTTGAAATCTTTCATTATGCTTTATATTTGTGTGGAAACTGTGATACCTTTTTTTAAGGATTTTTTTGATGATTAGAAAATTCAAAAGAGCATTATTTGTTTGAAATCTTTTGTAACATTATAAATGTCTTTACATTTTCTTTTCATCAATTTAATGCATCCTTGCTGAATAAAAGTATCATTTTTTTGAAAAACAAAAATCTTACTGACCCCAAACTTTTGAAGTTTTGTAGTTTTGTATGTTAAAATAATGCAGTTACAATCCAGTCCCTAACGGAATATCGACTAAATATAAAAGATATATTTGCTAAAAGACAAAAACTATGACTACAACAACAAAAATGTGTAAAAATAACACTGACAAAAAGAAATGATCTAAGCACTCAGCAGCAGATAATTCATTAAAGACATTAATAATGAGTTTCTGGAATAGGTGAACACATGAGATCAATGTGGCTTTCTGGAAGAATAAACTAAGTACTCTCCAACCGTCTAATTGCACTTTAAGTGAGTTGCAGAACTTGTGAAAGCAGAGGCTGAGGAGTGTCAAGATGGGGTTGAGTGTCATTTAGAGCCCATGGCCGGTCAGGGTGCCCTCACGCTTGTAGTTCACCGCGCACCATTACCATCCGCTCTCATTACCTATCAGACGCCAGCAATACCATTACCATTAGATGTGATTTTCCATTCCAGCTGTTGGAGGAAGCCAATGACATGCCAAGCCTCACTAGACGATGATTCATATGAACCAGACACTGCTTAGCCCCCGAGAACAGAGATGTTCCAGAATATTCTGGCGCAGTGAGAGTTAATGCTATGCAATCACCTCCTGCATGTTTTATTATCCTCGCCTTTCTTCTGTTCAGCATTTTGGGAAATCACAGGTTTCTACAACAGAGTCAACACCAACAGTGCAGGGGGACTGTGTGGGTGGAAAAATGAAAGGCAGAATTCTAAATGCGTCTGACATATCGTCCACTCCGCCGCTATGCTTCCCTTCAGAGCGCTCGAAGGTAGACAACTAGCAGAGCTTCTCCGTCCAGAAAGAATTACAGACCTTTATAGAAAATGGAAATCAGAGCATGAGTGCATGTTCGTCAGAATATAATAACAGGGATCGTTGTAGTGCCATTCTCTATTAACATCTGCAGCAGCATGCAAAGAGCAGGGGAAGTCATCCCCTGTTCATTAAAACACTCAGCAGTCCATTTTTCTTATTGATCTGCCCATGTTCCATAACAGCAAGTCATCGTTTGCATTAGATCCACCATTATAGATAGACTGTAAAACCCAACAGTGAAATTAACTAAGTGAAATGAGTTCCTTTCACTCAAATATTACTGAAAATTCATTGTAATTGCTAGAAAAAATGTGAACTTATGTGAACTCAATAACTTTTTATATTAAGCCGAACTTATCTGAATGAGTTGCAGCAGATTTCCATTGTGTCAGACTGTATAAGGATGAAAGTTAAAATTAAATGTTATTTTCTGTTTCTGTACAAGATTAAAGGGTTAGTTCAGCCAAAAATGAAATTTCTGTCATTAATTACTCATCCTCATGTCGTTTCACACATGCAAGACCTTCATTCATCTTCAGAACACAAATTAAGATATTTTTGATGAAATCCGATGACTCAGTGAGGCCTGCATTGACAGCAAGATAATTAACACTTTCAGATGCCCAGAAAGCTACTAAAGACATATTTAAAACAGTTCATGTGACTACAGTGGTTCAACCTTAATGTTATGAAGTGACAAGAATACTTTTTGTGCACCAAAAAAACAAAACAACGACTTTATTCAGCAATATCTAGTGATGGGTGATTTCAAAACACTGCTTTAGAAGCTTTACGATTCTTTTGTTTCGAATCAGTGGTTTGGAGTGCATATCAAGCGCATGTGAACTATTTAAAATTTCAAAACATTTATGACATAACCAAGCCTCGTTTACTGAAATCATGTGATTTTGGCGCTCCGAACAACTGATTCCAAACAAAAGATTCGTAAAGATTCGAAGCTTCATGAAGCAGTGTTTTGAAATCGCCCATCACTAGATATTGTTGAATAAAGTCATTATTTTGGTTTTTTGCCGCACAAAAAGTTTTCTTGTCGCTTCAAAACATTAAGATTGAACCACTGTAGTCACATGAACTGTTTTAAATACAGTATGTCTTTAGTAGCTTTCTGGGCATCTGAATGTGTAAATTAACTTAATGGAGGATTTCATCAAAAATATCTTAATTTGTGTTCTGAAGATGAACGAAGGTCTTACGGGTGTGGAATGACACGAGGGTGAGTAATTAATGACAGAATTTTCATTTTTGGGTGAACTAACCCTTTAAGAGTAATCCCTTACTTTACTTTTTTAAGGGAAAAGTAATTAATTATTTAGTAATGCAATACACCAAACACTGGTTAACTTGTTAGCTGATTGACTCAAATTTTGAGTTCTGTTAACGTATTAGGGTTTGCAGTGTATAATTTGGCCTTTTTATATGTCCTTTGGTTTCTTGAGTGTACTTGTTCTGCTCATTTAGTAGGGCTTGGCATCCCCCAATCTTCAGCTTAGTGCCAAGTGGGCAGGGGCACATAGGCTTAACACTCATCAGCCAATCACAGCAGCCTTTTAACCTAATTACTGGGACAAGCTGAGTCTCTGGTAGAGGCTCTTGTCCTTCTGCAGTGGTCTTAGGGGTTGAAGGGCACAGAAACAAAGAATGCTGAACATACAAATAGGTCTTTTGAAAAGAGAGAGAAATGTGGCTCAAAGCAGTGTGCAATGAAGATGGAAATATCTTCCCATCACCTCCGATGCTAAGTCATTGTGCCAAACATTCCAAAACTAAATAGAATTTGAGAAGGGAACCTTGACATTAACCCTGACAAAAGGAAGTGGAAAATGTTGACATTTTCATTTTCTTATTTCTAAATGATAATGTCAAGCCATCCTATGAGTATCTCCTTCTCCAAAAAGTCAATTTAATGTCTCCCGGTACAGCAGTGTGAGGCCTGTATTGACATTTCTATACTCTATGGAGATAGACATCACAGATTGTTTGTGTTTATTGATGAGTAATCGTAATCTTCAAATCTTAACCTTTGGCGCTGACAGAGTGGGTGCAGGGTGACTTTTTCCGGCAGCCAGGTCCAACAGGGACGGCCTTTTTCGGCAGCCAAATCCGACTGTATAACTCCATGGGGTTTTCACTCACGTCAGCGGAGGAATTCTCCGAAGCGCACAACTCTGTTTTAGAATAACATGCCATATCAACATGTGTAGCATTAAATTATTAACTCTACATTCGTTCCCCTCATGCATTAGTGAAAAACAACACTATAATTCAGACTCACTTGCCATGTGACGTGCAATAATAATGACGTATAATCAAATATACATTTCCGTTTTCTTTCTGGATGTGTATTTCTATTAGATTTGGTTGGGGACAAAAATATTTCAGGGCAAAAAGTGTATTTCATTTTTATTTCTGAATGCTTAGACATGGTAAATTAGCATAGAAAACACTTTCTGTAATCCAGTAGGTTCTGCTTTTTGTCAATTGTGTATCAGGGACACTAGAATTTAAATGACTGGCAGACGGCACCACAAGAACGCATACAGTCGCAAGGCCTTCACTGGTGTTACTTGAATTGAATTTAAGCAGATATTACAGTGACAGTGTAGAGATCTGAACAGAGGTGTAACAAGAGAAGGTTAAAAAACAAGTTGAGCTGCAGCAAAGATGCACTCAAGGGCAAATGCTAGGGCACAGGACTATTGGTTGAGGAAGGGCTTTATTTTCATTATGTCGTGGAGCATACAGGAAGCAACAGGAACACATTATTGTCACATTGAGGTCAACAAAGGATAAGGATGACACTTAACCTTGCATAACCCTGTTGATGACCCTCTTAGCTTTCGCCAGTGTAAGGATGCATTTTCTAACACACATAATCACCGGTACTCCTATTTATATTATCCTGAGATTCTGATTGGTGTGTCATCAGTTTTGCTATTTAATGTTTACTCATGGATAAATGTGTGATGTTTTATTTACATTGGGATGCTTGAGTTAATTATATCATGTGTTTGTTTTATGAATGATCACATGGTTAAAGGGTTAGTTGCTTCGAACACTGCTTACGAATCTTTTGTTTCGAATCAATGATTCGGATCGCGTATCAAATTGCCAAACTGCTGAAATCACGTGACTTTGGCACTCCGAACAACTGATTCAAATCAAAAGATTTGTAAAGCTTCGAATCAGTGTTTTGAAATTGGCCATCACTAGATATTTTTGAGAAGTCGTTATTTTGGTTTATTTTTTTGCACACAAAAAGTATTCTGGTCACTTTATAATATTAAGGTAGAACCACTGTACTCCCATGACCTGTTTTAAATATGTTTTGAGTACCTTTCTGGATCTTGAGAAGTTTGATGACATTGCTCTCAATAAAGGCCTCACTGAGCCATCGTATTTCATCAAAAATATCTTAATTTGTGTTCTGAAGATGAATGAAGGTCTTACGGGTGTGGAACAACATGAGGGTGAGTAATAAATGACATTATTTTCATTTCTGGGTGAACAAACCCTTTAAACCTGTGTAAACCTGTTACCAGAAGTAATTGACATAATTGGAATTTGTATGAAAACAGGTGGAATGAGTGGAATGAGAATGCTTTGATAATGTCTTTGCTTTGAGAACTGAATGAATGGCTTGGGAAATTACTATGGTAGTCAGTGGGGGGCGAGATCTGTTTGGTTACTGACATTCATACAGGAATGAGTGTGACAACTTGAGTGTGAATAAATGATGATGATCATTAGATGTTTGGGTGATCTATCCCTTTAAATAATGAGAGACAATTTCAATAATTATTAACTATGACTTTTGCCTCAATAAATTCCTAATATTGCTTATTAATAGTATTTGGGGGGATGGGGATAATAGTATATAGTATTAAGGGATGTAGAATATGGTCATGCATAATAAGGCATTGATATGTGCTTTAATAAACAGCCAATATCCTAGTAAAATGCATGCTAATAATCAACTAGTTAATAGTGAGAATTGGATCCTAAAATAAAGTGTTACCATTCTGTAAATTATATACACTGCAGTCCTACATTTTTAATATATTTTTCATTTTAATATATTAGGAACATAGATTTTGGCAATGTGTTTTAAATCTCCACAAGGTTGTAAAGACAGCACACATAATAAATTATTGAATATGCATACCAACTTTGGGAAAAGTAACAAATGCTTGCACTCTACCAAATCTGCAAACAACATGTATGTGAGTCCATCTGAGCCTGAGACTACTTGACACAGAGTGCTTTGACAAAGCTGGAGGCCACAGTGGTTTGACCTTCAACGCAGAGATTTGGTGAGAGAGGTCTTGGCTGGGAGAAAGAGGAGTTCAGTCCAATCACTATTAAGCTTGAGGGTATAGTAAGCATCTAGTTTGAAATGTCAGAGAGGTGCAGTGAACAAATAAATGTCCAAATGAGTGTGAGATGTGACAAAAGCAGACTGCCCTCCAAAAAAATCAAGCACCTTATTACAACCTACATTCACGTTTTAAAGTCACACGCTCTCTAGCTGGCGTAAAAATAATGACGCGTTACGTCTGTCATCATGAAATGACGTATGACTGTCGTTACCAGTCAAAATGCGTGTTCATTTAAATGGAATGCGTGGACTTTTTACACCATTTGTCCTATTTCCATTTAACAAAAGTCATTTTTTGTATTAACGACTACACTCACCCCACCCCTAAACCTACCCTTAGTGATTTATAGTGCATATACACTTTATGAGCACATGCGTTCCCTGGGATTGAACCCACGATCGCATGATCATGCTGTCTAATTGGCCTTTTGTGTACATAGAAAAAGTCTTAGATCTTTGAGTTCAGCTCATGAAAATTGGGGGCAAAAACAAAAGTCTTGCGTTTATAATTTTGTTAAGTGTAATTGCATATTGTTATATATGGCAGTGCTCTGCCAATTGAGCTACGTGAAACCCGAAATATGAGGCAGATAAAAGGGAACAATGCATTAAAATTAAAGGGTCCTGTTGTCGATAGGGGCGCAATTTTAGCAAACGCTCCTATGGGTCGTATTTCATGAATTAAAATGAAAGTGTCCTGTTGTCGATAGGGGCGCAACTTTAGTAAACGCTCTTATGGGTCATATTTCAGGGAAGTGACAAACGACCTATATAGACGTATTGGTTGGAGGACATGTTGGACAAAAGAATAGATGTGATTGGACCCTTCTAGATGTTGAAGAGTTGGACTCTAAAGGCCCCGATTTTGTGATCTTTTTCGTTCTTCGTTTAGGAGTAAAACGAAGTTCGAAATGCATGACCAGCGATATACTGAAATCGAACATCTGACACCGCCCACAATGCTGAGAGTGGCGTTTAAATGAAAATGTAAATATGTGCTGTACACTTTCTTCTCAGTAATAAAATAAACACAACAAAAATGAAAAAACTGCAAGCATTTTTATAGAAAGCATAAGAAAAGTGTCTGATCATAACAACATTGGTATGTTAGCACGAGCTCTGCAAATTAGCACTCCAGTCACGTCACGTTTATTTATATAGCACTTTATTCAATAGATTGCTTAAAAGCAAGCAGCTTTGCAGTATCAAACATGAAAAACAGTGTCAGTGCCTCATTTCATCAGAAGCACAACTTCATTTTGTACTATAAAGCGGCTATCCAGTGTGTTCATGTTTTCACCCGTGGAGATCTTACCTCAAAAAACTCTACAGAAATGAGTCAGAGAACAGTTCCACGCAAATGAATGTGGAGCCTCGGCACACACCTCCTATTACGTTATCATCACGGATCAATGGTGGCATGAAGGTGTTTTGTAGCTAGAGCGAACTTTTCCTGAAAGTTCGCTTTGGCAAGCCATTTTGAACTTTCAAAAAGAACACAAAACAAACTTCGTTTTGGCCTGATTTTGTTCGAAATGACGTCACATCAGTTCGTTCTTCGATTTTGTTTGAAGTATATCAAGGCCTTTAAGCAGTCATCCCTGAGAAGCCCAGTGGTGAGGCTCCAGAAGGGTTGTGAGGATAGCGAGTCTTTCCTGCTGACTTAATAAAACTATCGTCCAGGTCAGATGACGACACTCATCCAGAAACATGCAGAAGTTGAATTCAGTAATGCACAAAATGCATACAAGTTGGATTCAGCAGTTGAGTCTTCTTGAATATGAATGAGGTGGTGGCTAGGGGGAATGAAAAAAGGAATAAAATATATGGACATACATTTGGAAGTGGGGCAGGTGTAGTTTATTTTGGTTTCTTGAAGACAGGATAGAGTGGTTTTTATACCTTCCAGAGGGAGGTTGATGGACACAGGTAAGGTCCGCTGGGAGCAACAACTTCACATTTAAATGACTAAGCTGAAATACATCCAGAATTTTTTCCCAAATGATTGAGTTAGTCACAGTGAGATTTGAATAAAGACTGAATGAATGGTGAGATCAGGAAGGAGGAAATTTGGGGATTTCCATTACGGTAGCACAAGAAGAACAAATCCACGGTCTAGCAGTTAGAGCTCATGTTCTGACACGGTTGAGGGATAGTTCAGCCAGAAACAGCATACCTTAATACCAGATTTGAAGTCTTGATCAGGAGACTACATAAATGTGGCCTTCATGAGTCTCAAAACTTCAAGCCTTGGACTGAATCTCAGCTTACTGACTGTAGAGAACAACTGAAGAGAACTCTGAGAAACTGAATTATGTCCATGAACTACAGTCAACCAAGAAAGCATTTCATAATTGAGAACATTAGCAAGCTATGAATACAGCTGCGATGGATAGTTATGACTACTTAGCCAGTGTACAATGCTATGTCAGCATCTCCACTAGCCATTCAGTTCAGTTCTGTTGTATTTATGTTGCTAGGCATTTTAGCTAGATAAGCATATTGTAAAAATGTGATTCTGTTGTATTTGTACAGATCAGCATTTGAAAAGATGTTGCTACAAATTCAGCATTTTCTCTGTCTGGCTCTTTGACTGGATCTTGACTCCAACTATGCTTGACACCACGAGGAGGAGAAACTGAGGACAGACTTCATGGATTCTTGTGTATATTGTGGTATCAACAGGTTTGAACATGAACAAGATTCATATTGTAAAAGTAACATGAATGCAACAGGAAATCGATGACTGTTTCATCTGTTCCTTAAGCAAAGTTATTATTTGGTATTAGAGGACTTTGAAAATAGCCCATATGATTTGTGTGCTTTTAGGAGCTTGAGAACCGGGTTGTTCTAAAAGAGCAGCCCAGATATTCACAATTTATGTTGCATGGAAGAAATTTTGGGAGAAAAACCCATCATATGGGTTAGAGTCTTGCATGATTTTCCAGTCCCATTCCTTTACTCTTTTTTTGACCATCCTTGTCAATGAAAAATGCAGCAAAAAGGCCACAAACAAAAATACATCACCTCAGCTTTAGCCAAGATCGTCAGAGAAAGTGTTTGCAGATAAAGTGTCACGGACTGTGGTATCTTCAGGGCTTATCCGACTCAAAGGAACCCACGAAGAGACATTGTTTTGGCATAGAACAATACGACATTACTCACAGTGGATTATCAGCACCAAAGTCCTCAAGGAGAGATAAATAAAAGCATTAGAGGATAGATGAAGTTTGACAGGTATCTTTAGCAGTGTTTGCTCTTGATGCAGAATATATAATAGTTGACAGTCATCCATCCTCGAAGTAGCGACAATACTCTATTGTCTCGTTCTGACAAAGCGTTTGCTTACTCTTGCACAAAATGCACTTCATAAAACTCACATTTATGCTGCCTTCCTTTCATTTCACAATGTCATAATTACCAGTAGAAAAACCATGATATTCTTAAAGCTCTGATTTTCAGAGTTGGGTCATGTCAACTCAAGAATTGATTAAAAAGGAATAATGTGCAGTCACAATTAAAAGTGGAAATGCAGAGATTTGATCTGTAGTTTTAACCCTTACACCATGTACCACCTTTGGTATTGCTGGTCAAAAACGGCCAGCTTGTAAATCAATCGTTATGCTATATTATTACAAAATATTGGATTCAATCTTTTTGCCATCTTGTTTTCTTTCAATTACGACAGGTTTTGTATTTCTTTTTAGAGGCCTCATTGATCCGAGCTTCATTGATTTGAGGATAAAGTTCATCTCTGTGAAAATGAAAGCCTGTAATACTCAAAATGATTATCATTATACAATCAAAACAATAATAGACATATCACAAAAAAAAAAATAATAAGATGACATATCACTGACTGATTTTCTATGTATTTAAAGCGCGTATGGCTTACTGGCTTTTCTAAACATAGTAATCTATACCTACGGCCAGAAGGAAGAGGGATGAAATATTGATAGAGTGTGTGGTCTGGGTCATCTAAGATTTTATGTGCCTCACGGAGTGTGAATGTAATGACACTGTCTGATTGGGGAGAGATACCAATCATTTTACTAGCTAAAGAGGTTATATTCATGAGTTTATTCTTATTAGTAACTGTTAGCATTTGAAAGAAACAAATGGCACCATACAGGCCGAACAGACAAATGTCTCATTTTACGGATAACTGTCAGTCTCTGTTGACAGCACTTGAGTGTGCTGGTTGAAGTTGAGTTGTTGATCCAATGTAATGGCAAGATATTTGAAATGTTCCACCCTTTCAACCATCTTTCTGTAAATGATAATACTGGAAGGATGGATTCCTTAGTAATTAAGGTGGAGAAAGTTATCATCACACCAAGTACTAAAATATGCAATGTAATGTTGATGGACCAAAAAATAGACATTGTCCTTATTAAGCAGTGGAAGTATGGCTGTATCTTCTGCATATTAAGGTAATGAGTAGTGGTAAACGGACTCTGACAGAATCCAATTTATTAATGTTCATGTAACTTACAGATACTGTAGTTTCCTTATTACCTGACGACACTGAATTGCATTAAAGGCGGAGCTAAAGTCAATAAAAAGAAGTCTGGCATAATTTCCAAGGATTTCCAAGTGCAAGAGACAAGCCACTGCATCATATGTACCTCTTTTCTACTTATATGCAAATCGGAGACAATCTAAATATGGTGTAACATATGGAAGCATAATGTTTTTGACCATTTTCTCAAAACATTTCATGATGGATACGTTTTTTGGGGGACATGAATAACCATTAATGATTTCCATATGACAGGTATTGTTGAAATCCAGAATGATCAAAGGAAGATAGAATGAAGAATTGGGGTTAATTCCAGGGCCCAGTTTTTCAGGACCAAACCTGGGATTCCATCAGGCCCAGGAGCCTTATTCGGTTTGCACTTGAGATAGAAATAGACATCCTGCCTGGTCAGGGGGACTCATAATCCAACATGAACATGTGTGTGCACGGTATCCACACATGTACAGGTCCGAGGCATTTACGTTTGCAAGCACATGTACATATGTGAACATGACATTAAATGTTTCTTATTTTCAATCTCAATCTCAATGGATGGACCAATAAAAACTCTTGTTTAAGTTTTTTTTTTTTTTTTTGGATCACAAGTGAGACTTTGTTCCATTACAAGATAAAGCATTTCAAAACAAATGTCCTGGTTAAACAAAAGCACACTGACGTGATAAACAGTGCATTTTCCCCCATTTTTTATTTGAGATTGACAAAAATATCCACAAATACTGTTTTTCACTCTGACAAAACTGAGGTGCATAAGCCAAGATCAATGGGGCCTATAATTAATCAGTTCAGGGGTGTCCAATCCTGCTCCTGGAGGGCCACTGTCCTGCAGAGTTTAGCTCCAACCCCAATTAAACACATCTGAACCAGCTAAATCAAGGTCAAGGCATGCTAGAAACTTCCAGGTGGGTGAATTGAGGCAAGTTGGAGCCAAAAACAGTGCTGCCAATTTAATGACTGATTTAGCGACTTCCTGCCCCTTGAGACTTTGTTTCAAAAGCCTAGCAACTTCTTGGATAAACCTCATTTAGATTCCATGACTCGCCCACTATCTATATTTATATAGATCAGTGAACTTGCCAGCATGACGTCATCTAGCAACATTTAGCGACCAGTTTTAGCTACTTTCAGCTGAAAGCAATTGACAAAAAAAACAGGGCAATGCCCTCCAGAGCCAAGTTTGGACACCCCTGATGTAGTCAGTTTAGTGTAGTTGATATGCATAATTGATTGACCACACAGACTTCATAAGAATGAACTTAAATAACATTTACTTGTTCAAATGCCACAAAAACAGAGCAGAAGAGCTGTACAAAAGGAAAGAGTAATTGGTGATGAAGGTCATTTAAACATCTGAAAGTTTTAGTTCATTTCACAGCAGCAGCAGCTCTTGCCACATATCGCACAAAAAAAAAAAAAAAAAAAAAAAAATCATCATTTACAAGATACTGCACTGTGCAATTTCACTCAGATGGATACAATACGGAGCAGCAATTGATACAATTACAGTCTAGAAGAAATGTAAGAACACGAGTTCAAGACTCCAGAGAAGAAATGTAAATCAAACTCAAGCATGTACACTGCAAATGAACAAACTTAAATATAGTTGAGGCTCACAG
Organism: Megalobrama amblycephala; assembly: GCF_018812025.1. Taxonomy (NCBI): domain Eukaryota; kingdom Metazoa; phylum Chordata; class Actinopteri; order Cypriniformes; family Xenocyprididae; genus Megalobrama; species Megalobrama amblycephala. The sequence goes on along the minus strand of NC_063044.1, from coordinate 37,648,664 downwards.
TTTGGAGAGATTACAGTAAACACTGCCGTTTTTAGGCACACAAGTAACTCCGTGTTCCATCGTAAGCCGCAGTACAAGTCAGAGGTAATGCGTTATCACAAATCAAAATGTCAACCAGATTAATAAGTCACACACAGACCAAGTACTCAATCATACGTCAATCACATTCCAGTCTGCACAAGCTTCTTTTTCCCCTCTGGGGCACAGCAGTTAAAACCACAGAGGGGAAAAGGTAGTCACAGTTACAACGGTAAAAGTAAATGTCACGCTAGGGGCACAGGTCCGGCCTGCTTCAGTTTGTTGGCTCTCATTTTAAAAGAAAGGAGAAAAAGAAAAAAAAGGGAAAAAAAAAAAAAAAAAAAAAAAATATGGAGCAGTGCCAACTGAAAAGCTAACTGGCTCCCTCTGCTGGTCTGCAGAGGAGAGGCACCTAACGGAGGACGCAAAGAGTGTGTGTGTGTGTGTGTGTGTGAGTGGAAATACAGAAGCAACAGCAGGCATACTGTGCTTTCAGCAGTACTCTGAGCCTGGTGAGGGGAGAACGGCAGCCCATATTCCATCTCCAACCAGCTGGGGCTTCATGACGTGACGGCCGAGACGCTAACACTTTGCAACAGCAAAACTGTGCAGGTTGAACGAGGTCAAATAGAGGTGTGAAAGCAGGCAGAAAACAAGAATGAGCGTGAACGAGCATTACGGGTGAGGAAAGGACAGATTCTGGAGGATGAATATACATGATCCATATCCTCCAAGTGCAACGCTGAACAATCAGCTCTGAAAACCTTGACTCTGTAAAATGGGATGCAAGGATGGAAAGTAGTGCAACACAAATACAGTGCGTGGTGGGGAAAAAACTATTTTGAGACTAACTAACCCAGAGCTCCCCATAAAGACACAAACAGGTGACTCACTGAAGAGAACAGACAGCTACCATATCCGTTGCACAGATACATGATATTCAAAGCATGTAAGGCTTGGCACTTGTATGTGAGAAGAAGTGATTGTAGTGGAGAAGCATTTTTAGACAACTGAACAACTATATACACACACAACTAACAAGAGGCGTAGCAGAAAAGGCTATCATCCTGCTTAAATTATTCAAAATAAATCAAATTAAAATAATGAAGAAAAAAAAAAGTAGCCTACAAAATAGGACTAATCAGATGAACAAGACAGGATCCCTTTTCCTTTCGTTGTGGTGTTTGTTGCATCTTTGGGTTTACAAAAATAAAATTAAAACAAAATTAAAAAAGCAAATTTAAAAAAAAAAAACTATTTACATACACATTGAAATTATATACACACAAAATTCAGCAATCATCCATGTGACCGATCATCTGAGCTGCAGGGTCATCCACTGGTTCCTGTTTGTTTCTTTCCCAAGTGAACTCAATGACGGTTCACTGCTCTTTCACACTCTCGCTCACACACAAAAACACACTTAAATGTGGTATTACAGTAGCAATCCCTTTAAAAGCTGGTGGTTCAGAGGAAGCCGTCAAGTGCTGGTCAAAAGATGCGTTTGCGTTTCAGGTAGGAGTCAGCATAGTGCCCCCCAAGACCCTGAGAGTGCTGACCTACATATCCACCCTCCGGACTGGGCTCTGGAGACGGGATGAGACGGGAGAACAAACGCTTCTGCCCGCCGATGGGAGTCTAAACACGGAAAGAAATCAAAATGAATCGATGAGACGCACTAAGAATAACCATTGAAAGGTTCCTGGCAAACTTATGTGATAATTGAGGAACAGCAAATATAGATGCTAGACATCAGGGCTGAAGATGGCCTACCTTCATACCAGCTCCAGGTGCAGCAGGATATAGGCTGGAATGAGTCACTGGAGGCATTCCAACAGCCTGAAGAAACAAAAGCACTTATTCAACTTTCGGGGCCGGCTTACATATGTTCCGGTCATCTATGCAAATAAAAACTGTAATAAAGACGGATATTATGTAATTATGTGATGAGAAGTAGTTCTGAAAATGGATTTAAGAGCTTTTGATAATGGATCCAGATAAGTGATTCTTGGGCTTGCGGCCAACTCTGATCAAACAAGTGTCACACTTTTTGTTGAGCTGCATGGCTTTAAAATTTGCCTGTCCAACTGAATGAAAGGAATTTTTAATATTACATCATGGCTGATTTGATTGGAATGAATTTTGCAATGCATTTAAATAACTTGAGATTTTTACGATGTCAGATCACAATAGCACAGACACTTTTTAGAAAACAATTCACCATTTTAAATACTTGTTAGTTTTAGTATAATTAATTGGTATCCCCATATATGAAGAGTTCAGATGCAAAAGCCACTAAACGCCACCTCAATCAAAAATGAGATGGAGCGAATTCTCTCCACACATAGCTCAAATATTTTTGCTTCAAATCTGCTAAATCTCATCATCAGCCCATTCAGAAATACGTGTTCGCCACATCGCTTTGTTAGCAAAAGCCTCCAAGTCCACAGAAGAACCAACTGGAAGACGTAAATCGAATCATTTGATTTCAAGATGAATGACGTTGTGTGTATGAGCTGGCTTTCAATTGGTGAGCTGCAAGTTATCCTCATGTTTAGTCCATCGTTACAGTGGCAATGACAGGATTTCATGAGTAAACACTAGGGATGGGCATTTCAAGCAAAAATAATATCCGATGATCACTGGGAATTATTCAAAAATTGCACCCCTCCCCTGCATGCATAGGTTTCACAATCAGAGAGCTGAGAGAGACCATTCACACTTTCAATCTAGGGAATAGGCCATCTTAACTCAAACCATATAATGATTGTAATGTGCTGTAACATAATATAATATTGAAAGTAAAAAGCGCCATGAGGTTAAGCCACTGGAGTCACATGAAGTATGTTTTTTCCCTATCTTTCTGGACCTTGGAGTAGTAGTTACATTGGATCTCTATGGAGGGACAGAAACCTCTCAGACTTCATCAAAAAGATCTTCATTTGTTTTCCAAAGATGAATGAAAGTCTTAAAGATGTGGAATGACACTAGGGTGAATAATAAATGACAGAATTTTCATTTTTGGGTGAACCTAAACATAAAAATAAAAAAATAAAAAAAATAATAATAATTTAAAAGAAAACATGTCAGACAGACTTTTAGTGGTTTTTGCATCTGAACTCTTCATATATATATAAAATCCAGAAGTTCCATGAAGTGCCTTGTTTGTTGGTTTAACAATATCAAGGTTTAACAAAGTGGTCTGTTTTGAGTACCTTATTGAGCTGGGTGGAGGGGATGCTAGTATGGGCACCAAAGCTGAAATAAGAAGACTGAGGGGGGCTGGGTGGATAGCTGAAAGGAGAGCCTGCATCACCAAAGCCTGTATGCCTGGAGAGCTTGAGAGAGACAGACAATTGCGATTTCACACATTTCGTCCAATCTTGGAATAGAATCCTTCTGTTAGTGTCAATGGAGGGAGGAGGGACTATACCTGCAAACCATAGCCAGGAATTGCTGCATTTTCCAGAACCTCCTGCTGTTCATACAAGTGAGACAAGGGGTCCTATGGATGGGGTACAAACAGCGACAACATCCAATAAGAAAGGGATAGTGAGGCAATCACACATTCACTGAAGTTACTCTTAACACATAAGCCAACCTGGTGCAGAGGTGGAAACTCTGGTGTGCAAGACTCTTGGAAGCGCAGGCTATAGTTTGAGTGGATGTTGTGGTTTGTGCGTTGGTTAGACATGCTTCCAATCGCAGTTTTCTTCCTGTAGGGGTGAGCTCTGGTGCTGGCACCTAAACAAACGTAATGCTTCAAGAAATGCAAGATAAGAGGGGGGAAAAGTAAAGGTGCACAAAACACCACAGGCAGACTTACCTGAAGATGGGAATATGCTAGGAGCACTGAGAAAGGGATTCTGGGATACACCAACTTCTTTGGGAGGCTCACCCAATATAGACACCTTCAGGAAAAGAAGAGATCCGAATATACAAACCTGCTGTAGATGCTCTTTAGCATCATATTGAATACTAACAGGACTGAACAGCTCATGCTGAACCAAAAGCAAATTGAAGCAATTTCGAAGCTCTCAGATCATGGCAGTAAGTGTAGGCTACATGACAAAATAAATGTGCACAAATAGGAGAAGCCATTAGTAACCCATCTCACCCCTGGTAGAGTCGGCCCATCTGCTCCTAACATCCCAGTCAGGAGGGGCAAGCTCATTCCCTGAAGTGCCGGAGAGGCTGCTGGGGGAAAGCCAATTGGGGTGGCTGGGGTCTCGGTCTCCCTCCCAAGAGGTCGACTCAGGGATGGTTGTTTGATGGGACCAAGAGGCTCATTCTGCAAGCCCAGGGTTGGAGCAATAGCACCTGAATGAACATAAGTTTAAAGCAGCACATTAAACCCTTCACGGTATCCAGACTTTCAATGAATTTCCATTCATTTTACCAGTTGATTAGGACTATTGGATGATGAATTTGAAAAATCAGACTGCTGTGGTAGATCAAATACCAATACCAGGTTTTAGAATTAATTAGGGTAGCCCCCAGTTGATGACGAGAAGAGGTCTAGCCGTTTTTATTAGTTGATTAGGTCGCAGAAAAAGGGAAAAAAAAAAAAAAAAAACTCCACAGGAAGTGGCGAAGTCATGCAGTCTGTGAGGGACAGATTGTTAACGGCGGGTCCTTGTAATTACAGTATGTCGAGCAGGAAATCCAAACATTCGCCTATCATCCATCAACCTCAAATATGGCACATCTTTTAAACATTCAAATAGTAGCCATTTTACATGGCCACTCACTCTGTCAACCTAAATAAATGTGGGCTATTAGTCGCATATCAAAACGTTTGCGCAGAGTGTGGAAGCTGAAGTATAGCATGCTTACTGCATGACATGGAGGCGCTGGCGCAATCACTTGCATTTACTCCTGATAACAGCGGAAACAACTTACAAAACTTTGGGCCCTATTTTAACGATCTAAACGCAAAGTGTAAAGCGCATGGCGCAGGTGCACTCAGGGCGTGTCCAAATCCACTTTTGCTATTTTAACGACGGAAAAACGGTCCGTGCGCCGGGGCGCATTTTTGAAAAGGGTTGTCCCTATTCTCTTAAAGAGTAATGGGCGTAACGTTCAATAAACCAATCAGAGTGTCATCTCTCATTCCCTTTAAGAGCGAGATGTGCTCGCACCATGGCGGATTGCTATTTACATGGCAGAATTTGTTGGCGGAAAAGCTGAACGCTTTTCAAGCGAAGAAACCGATCTGCTCGTGCGCGAAGTTAAAGCGCGCGAGCAGATCATCTACGGGACAAGCAGGAATCCACCAAAGCTTCCCGAGGTGAAGGCGGCGTGGGATGAATTAGCAGTGATTGTGTCCTCGTCTTCTGGCATCAGATGTTTTGCTGAAATTACCTGTTAAGTGGCCAGTCAATCTTTCAGTCGTCTGCGTTGGATGCAGGCTTTCAAATAGCTCGGCACGATGAAGCAGTTAATATATGTGTGTGTGTATTGGCACGATTGTTCAATTAATTAGCCAATTTCGTTCATCATTATAAGTAGTAATAGGCTGAATTGAAAATAGGTAGCCTAATTCTAATACACGCAATGACTATTCATCATTACATTTTTATATTTATGTAGCCTACACAATAATATTCTTTTACACTGTAATCCTTTTGTTTTTAATATTTGGCATGTTTGTGTGATGCGCATCCCTGTGTGTAATAAGTAGGGGTGTAACGATACGCTCAGGTCACGATACGGTACGTATCTCGATACAGAGTTCACGATACGATACGTATCACGATATTTTGAAAAAATGAAACTGAAATTCAAACAAGATTTATTAAAAAAACATGAACAAATTTCAATAATTTTCCTTGTTGTACATACAAGATCACATTTCAATTAAATAAATAAATATAAAATTTTAATAAAAACCTTCTGTATTCAAATTAACAGTTGAATAGGGCTGTCTGTCACTGAAAAAAAATGTTAAATTTAACATGAACTTAGAATTATGAATAGGGGCCGTTCACATATCCCATCTAAAAACGCGTGGAAGGCGCGGCCGCACCGCTTCTCCTTCTTTCCAAAGCGCTTGCGCTCCCGTGGCGTCGGTCGTTGCTATGCAACCATGAACTGAGCTCTCCAAGAGGATCAGGATGTTTCTGCAAAGGATAAATGATTTCTAGCCCTTGCATTAGTTTTACTACGAGATATATTGATGGAGATAAGATATAAAAACCACCATGAACAGCTATGATCAGCTGTTCGGCTGAGCTTTTGATGTTTTGTTACGGAAAGGCCATAGCTGATCGGTTGATTCTTGTCACACGACCTGCGGTGCGCTTGCGGCATTCTGAGAAGTTGAGAATTGCATGCGCGTCGCGACCGCGTTGATCCCATTATGAGCGCGCCTGCCGCGCGGCTACATTTGAAAATAATAACTGACTTGCACGCGGAAAAGACGCAATATGTGAACGGCCCCTAACTTAAAGCAAAGCATCGCAAGCGTCTTTTGCTTTTCTGTGAGTACAGCTGTTGCTGTGCACTGCGGTGAAAGAAAGCCACGACTTTTCTCACGCGACCATGCAAGAGGCTGACATGAGAAACGTTTAAACCTGCTTGCAAGATTCAATGTGTGCCCGAAACACTTACTGAACTAGAGAGCTGATTGAGACACACCATCTACGATAAATTGTTACACCCCTAATACTTATAGTAATTTAAAAATGTGGTAGCATTGGATCTGGACAGGAAGGGTAACGTTAACTCTGGGAGTTGGAAGGGGTGTGTTGCGATTCTGCCTTCTCACTTCGCGATACAGGTTCGTGGACCTGCGTATCGCGATTTCGGTTTCATATCGCATATCGTTACAGCCCTAGTAATAAGCAAAGTCAACGCGCACTGTGGACGCACCCAGAGGCGCAGTTTCTACCAACGCGCTCTAACAAAAAAATATTGCGCCATTGACTTTAGACTAGGTTTGAGTTGGTCTATAGCGCAGTCTATTTTCAGCTCTTTAAAATAGCAATGCGCCGGCAATGCGCCTGAACACACCTCTTCTTTTAGACCAGCACACCCATGGGCGCACTAACTGGCGCAAATGCATTTACTAATTTAAGGACGTGGCGCTGAACGGGAAAACGCGAGCAAACACTTGCGCTGCGCCTTGCGTCGGGTGTATTATAGGGCCCTTTGTCTTTTTTGGTCATACAGATAAGAGTAATGCATCATCCGAAACAGGATGTGCGCTCAGCTGCCTTAGTTGCTGTGAACTGGAGCGTGTCAAAAAAAAGAAAAAAAAAAGAAAAAAAAAGTACTGTAACAGTGTATAGGCTACTTGCCTCACAGACATGAAAAATCTATAGAAAGCTTGAAATGCCTACTTTTATTTAAACAAATCAATTCAAATCTGATTATGTAATCCATATGAAAGGTGCATTTCTCTCTAAAGGCGCATCTACTACTGTGGAGATGGCGAGTCCGCATCATCAACTTCATCTATTAGGTCGACACCCAGAAAAAACAAGATCATTAATTAAAATGTCTCCTTGCCATTTTTCCCAACATTCATAATTACTTTTGCTGATGCTTTGCAGCAAGCTTCATGTGTGCGCCCAAGCGCGGAATAGGCTATATTACGCCTATATTAACAGCTCATTATGGTTAAGTATTCTCCTCAGTATATATTTAAGTGATTAAATTAATATAAAATGTGCAACTAGTTGACTAATAGCTTGAAAAACTATTAGTCAACTAGAAAAATCTTTAGTCAGCAGCCCTAGAATTAAGAGACAATTTTAATTGAAATTCAAATGTCTACAATAAAACAAAACATCTGGAGCACTCTTACACAAGCACTCCCAAAGAGCAATATAAAATGTATCATCTAAACAAATCAACCGTTTCAACCCATTACGCGCTTTCTGTGATCCATCACTAGTGGCCAGCCAAGACACTTTACCATTTCCACCTGGTATTGCCATGCGTTTCCAATGAGTCTTCTGTGAACACTTGTTCGGATTTTAAACGAGAATGATCAGGTGAGCGGGCGGCACTTCACTGCAGTCCAGAATGCATCAGGACAGATGAGCATTTCCACTACAAATGAGCTCCTGAATAACTCCATATGTGGTTTCAGTGATCCAATCACAAAACAATTTAGACCCCGTTTACACAAGTATTTAATGACCTTGTGATCCAATCACAAAAAACACATCTTTATGATGTCAAAACTGGGTCAGTTGCAAATATTATGCACATTTTTTTTTTTTTTTTTACTTTAGGAACTGGGCAAAAAAAAAAAAAATACTGAGATGGGAAGGGAAAAAAAAAAAAAAAAGAAGCAAAACAGGGTAGACAAACTTGGACAACTGCACAAATAGAACATTGCAAAAGTGTAATACCTTGAGGCATCTCTCCCAGCATGTTAATGCTTTGTTGGAGAGGAAGAGCAGCCAGAGGATTTTCACTTAGCAAACCAGCCTGTGGAGAGACAAAACTGTATTAGTTTGACATTTTTATATTAGTAAAACCCTTCAGAAATAGATATTTTTGTCAAGTTACAACAAAATTAGAGAGGGATGTAAACAGCACACCAAAGGCAAAAATGTTTGATACATTCTGGCTGATACTTTAACGGATGTAGCTAATGGTGTTTTCCCAACTAATCACTTGGGTTCAAAGCATTGATCTGCAATAGAAGAACAGTTTGACTTTTAAAAAGCACACAACCACCTCACACCCACACAGAGGAACCACTCACACAAGGAAGGAGACTGTACTCTTTATTGTGCAGAATATGTGCCCAAAGAAGAGGATTCCCTAAAAGAGCTTGCTGAGAGGGGAGAAGAAGAGAGTGAGGGCTATAACACATGCAGCTGGGACAGTGTCAGGTGATGAGGGATCGAGGGAGGGAAGGATGGACTGTACCTGTTGGACTTGGTTCTGGAGCATCAGCTGCATAAGAGCAGCAGAGAGGGCAGGGTTGGCCAGCAGAGGTACAGCAGGTGCAGCTCCCAGCAGGCCTACATATTGAGAGAAGAGTGATGATCAAATCCATTGTCTGGATGAGAATACAAACCCACTCAAGAAACGAGCTTACACAAGAAAAACAGTAAGAATAAGCACCTTGCTTATGTCCCGGGTTGAGAGATGCCAACATCATCTTTAGAGTGGCAGGGTTATTGAGGCCAGTAAGGATCTGCATGGCATTAGGTTCAGGAAGGAGACCTTTACCTCGGTTCAAAGCCTGCAGAGGTACAGGACGACATTTACATGAGCATGTAAAACCACAATCACTTTTTAATCAACATTTAATCCATTCTGATTCAAGGATTCACAATGAAAGGTTTTATATGAACTGTAACTTGGAATTAAATTGTATTAAAAAGAGGGGAAATTCAGAACTGAACGCAAAACATTCCACCTTTCAGTAAATTAACAGTTTGTGCTTTGGTAACTTTAAAACCCTTTCAAAGAGTGACCTTATATAGACCTCAATTTGCATATTTATAATATAAGATTAACCAAAGAAAGTATAATTCATACATTAACGGGTTACAGCCATAACTGTCAACAGATAAATATTGGCAGGGAATTAGCCTTTCACATTTACAATACAAATCATGCACTGCGTTTGCTTTTAACAAAACAGTAAAGTGAAGCGATTATTTGTTTGCGTGTCATGCATGCAGAATGGTTTCATTTGTGAATTATTATTTTTGCTCAAGAAGTGTAGGGTGAGGATCTACCATGGTTTGGGCGGCGATGAGGGCAGCTAACATGCTCCTTCCTGGTGGTCCTGGGGCGCAGAAGGAGACACGTATGCGAGTCCCACCCAGAGATCTTCCATCAGTCAGCCGCTGAACATCCTCAGCCATCTCAGGTGTGGAGAACTCCATCACAGCAAACCGTCGAAAACTACAATCCTGACCCTGAGCAAGCTATGGAGGCAGAAAGAAATAAATTTGATTTTTTCTGAGATATACTAAACCAATAAGGCACCTGTATGACTGACTTTCTTCTGTGGAATGCTAAAAATATTTAGAGAAATTTTTTTGTCATCCATTTGTTAATGGTTACCAACATTCTTCAAAATATCTCTGTGTTCTGCAGAAGAAAGTCATAAAGGTTTGTTGCGACATAAGGGTAAAGAGTAAACACTTTTCAATTTTAGGTGAACTATCCCTTTAAAAAATTCATTAAAAAACAAATTCATTTTTATGGTAACACTTTAAGGTTAACTTTAACATTAGTTATAAACTAAGAAAGAACAATACTTCTACAGCATTTATTAATCTTAATGTTAAATGCAAAAGTTGTATGTGTTAACATTAGTTAATGCATTGAACCATAATGAACTAACAATATATGACTATTTTTATTAACTAACATTAACAAAGATTAATAATGTAGCAATGTATTGCTCATTGTTAGTTCATGTAAGTTAATACATTAATGTTAACAAATGAAACTTATTGTAATGCATTACCATTTTTTATTCTCTATTTCTATGATCAATTTGTGGAAAGGAGTTCAGTTACGAGGTCAAAGGTTGTAGAAGCTCATAAATAATGTACAATAAAGGCCAGAAGAGATTCAGTCAGTTGAGTTTGTCTCAAAACCTTTTACACTGCTTGAGTTTGTCTTTTACAGCATATGATAATTCATACTCAGAAAGTAGAACTGAAATGACATTCATTACAAGATGATTAGCTAAAACATTTCAAATGCACCTGCAGACTATTTTTTTAGTCATGCATTTCATCAAGGAATTCTTAAAAATACTGTGTAAAAATCTCGTCTCGTTGTCGTGAGCTACCCGTTTCGTCACACCCCTATCATTAATGAAACAAGTATTGGAGTCACTGAATTCATTCAAATTAAATAAACTTTCCCCTCCAGCAAATAGAGTCCAGCAATTAAAATTGTCAGAACCTCTAGTATATCACATGTTATTTTTCGTTTTATATTCAGAATCGTGGGACAAGATCGTGATATCTACTAAAAACTGATTGTCATTTTATCCAGAATTGTGCGGCTCTAATGCACACTTAGAAGGCAACCATTCCTGACAGAGCCATTAAGATTATTGCAGCTCCCACGTCTCTCTGTTCTGATTGGAACGGCGTTCAACAAGCAGCTACAATGAGACGCTAAGGCCTTGATTATATATTACTGGAAAAATTCATTAAACCTTATTTGACCATTTTATACATGAGTGAAGCCTCATCCACATGAAGGAGGCCAATCCAATACTTGCCTAAAACCTGGGAAATTGAACTGGGAACACATCTGATTTAATGAGAATTAACTTCCAAAAGCCTCTGCTAATGCTAAAGCAATGGGGGACATGAAAAAAAGTGCCATTCCCAACAATGCCTTGCATCCTGCGGTGTACGTGGTCCACATTTAACATATGAAACAGGCAGCAGCTCGCTCTCGTTCCAGAATGACCTGCTGACTGACAGCACCTGGGCTAGGTCAGGTGACAAATCACCATAGAAACTAATGCACTCTGCCATGGAGCACTCAGCATGGCCTCATTTAAAAAATAAAAAATAAAAAGGTCAAAGGCTGAACATAAAATGGAAGAATAAACAGGAAATTTAGCTTTATAATTCAGTAAATCTGACAATGGGTTATACATGGAGAGAAAAACAAAAACAAAAAAACAAAACAAAAAAAAAAAACAGTAAAATTGTAAAATGCAAAGGTTTAACAGAGAGTTCAGGCAGTTCCTTTCCATAAAATAAAAGTGAACAAGGGTCAAGAACCATAAAGGACAAAAACTCAATTTAAGCATCAAAGTCAGCTCATTTGACAAGATGTTTTAATAATCATTGTAATTCTATGAGAATAGAGTCCACACCACATCTATAATGATAGTGACACACAGAAACAATATCATTGGAATCACTTATAGAACAATTTTTCCCCACCGACGAACGATAAAACCATTGACAGCCAATCAGAATCCACCTGACTTTAAAGGGGACCTATTATGCCCTTTTTCACAAGATGTAATACAAGTCTCTGGTGTCGCCAGAATGTGTCTGAAGTTTCAGCTCAAAATACCCCACAAATCATTTATTATAGCTTATCAAATTTGCCCCTATTTGGGTGTGAGCAAAAACATGCCATTTTTGTGTGTGTCCCTTTAAATGCAAATGAGCTGATGCTCCCGGCTCTTTTCAAAAGAGGGCGGAACTTTAACACAGGCTTCCTACACATTTTCCATTTCAAAATTCCATACTCAAATTTCCAGACCTCCTTCCAAACGATTTCTGCCATTGATAAGCCTTGGTCTCCTATTCTGTTTTCTCTGCTTTATGTTTGTAGTCCGGGTCCTACATTCATACATACAGTGTTTGCTCTGTTGTCAGTATTGGTTGTTGTTATCGAAGCATTTCTATGACCTATGAGTACGAGTAGCCTACACATGCGCAGTATGACAGTTTCCCTAATATTTTAGAAATTCATAACTTTATAAACATATCTACAAAGCCAAGAGAGGTGAAAAAGATGACATGTAAGAACTAAATGTTTGTAGAGGGGTCTAGGGGCATCCTCCTCCAGGAGATGATTTTTGTAATTTTAACATGTAAATGAAGCATTCTGGTGCACTCTGACAAGAAAATAAATGAGAAAAAAAAAAAAACATTTGCTTCAAGTAAAAAAAAAAATAAAAAAAAAAAAAATATTGGCACTAGGGCTGAGCATTGACAAATTTCACAACTGAAAGCGATTTTGATTCAGAAGTTTGTGACTTAATTTTGGTTTGATTACCTTTGATTCAGTATCGATTCATTTGGGGCCGATCAGGTACAGTACATGGCAAATTTCCTCAAAGAAAAAAATTCTCTCTCAACTAAAGGTGCGGTCACACTGCACTTTTCATTCCATTGACTTCCATTCAAATGCATGCGAATGCGTCAGACCGGAAACACAAGCTCATGTGAAAAATTTCGCATTTCACTGCGTTCCAAAGTTCAAGTTTGGTGAACTCTGACCTGCGAATTCGCATCACGTAAAGACGTGCGACCAGTAGAAGATCGATTCGTCACGACATGACCTCTTGGCTGAATTAAAAGAATTAAGTTTTTTGCAGTAAAGTCGAGTAGGTTCTATATTTTTCTTTAAGTTATGTGTTGAATTCATGTTTATAAAAAAAGACGCTGTAGACCGTGACGTCATATCACGACCGTTACAGCATCCGAAAAAATTTTGCACGTTCAAAGTCAAGTGTGACCGCGGCTTAATACTGTAAACTATACAGGGAACCACAGCTGTTACATCTTTATAATATTAGGTTAAAATTGATTTGTAAGCTACTTACATATAGGCTAAATTACACATAAGTTTATGATACATTTTAAATGACAATTATTTTCTACTCTTTTTTTTTTTTTATGTAGGCCTAAACATTTAAATGATTTATACATTCAATATCGAAGCACATTTTAAGTACAAATACAAAGAATATGCAATAGACTATAGTGCATATACTTAGCAAAATGGTCCTCTCAAATTTCATTTTTGTAGCTGAATAATGAGTTTTTGGACATTGAACAGCTTTTCTGAGGTAGGCTAAATGTGACATTTTTACATGCCGCTTTATTGACGCCTTTCTGCGGTTGAAACACTGATTGATCGATTGCATGTGACATGATACAGATTTCGGTAAGTTGTACTATATCTTTCAACACCTTCGGATGTTAAATCATGATTATTTTGTGTTTTAACGAGTAAAGCGGAAGAGATGGTTGGTTCATGAGCGCTACAGTGATCTGTCACGCCACAGAGCGCCAATATCGATCGCAACTCACTCCAGTCTACGGGAAAGTAGCCCATTTTCGATTCTTATGAAAATCTTGTGATACACACACCCCGAAAAAAAAACAAAAAACAAAACCTCTTCGGATCTAAATGATTTACATAGATGACGTATTTTGATTCAAAATGGCTAATTTCACCAAAAAGTCACTAGTTTGCAGGTATGATAAATTAGAAAACTGAATAGAGCCAGTAGTCTGGAAACACATTTTTCCATACTCTGATTTATTTTTTTCCATACTTTTCCAGACCTGGAAATTACTCAAATCAAATTCCATACTTTTCCAAACTGCGTAGGAACCCTGTTTAACAGCTTGTGCTTCAGTTGCTCAACAACAAAGCAGGAGAATCTCACGCAGCTAAAATTACAATTATCAGTAACAGTGTTCAGCCTTACATTGTTCAAACCGGAGTCGGACACTGATGGAGAGACTCAGGAAGAAGTTACAACTTTTAGACTGCAACTGGACATTTCTGAACCGTTAGTGGATAAATTTATATAGTTGCTGAGTTGAATAAATTCCACATCGACTAGCACGTGCTGTAGGGGTGGGAGAAAAAAAAAAAAAAAAAATCCAATCGATGCATCGCAATTCTCTCTTTCTGAGAATTCGGAATCGATTCTAAACGTAGTTTTTAATCAGATGCGCGATGACGCCGAGTGTGCTTTAGAAACACCCGTATTCTGCTTGCTTCCAATTCCTCACACACATACACTACTCAAACCTGCCGTAAAATAATCTTTCATAAAGTTTGGAAAAGTTGAAGAGAAATTACAAGGACATTTGTGGGCTTCATTGCACAGGATGTGCTGCGAGAGACACGTGCTTTGTTTGATGTTACACGGTCTCGCCCGCCGGTATTTTCCTTATAAATGCTCTATGAAGGCATCGTTTGGAATGCATTGAATTTTATATTTTAATATTTTATATTTAAAAATATGAAACTCACTAACAGAAGGCTGCTTTCAATTTCAAATGCTGACGCGCTCTTTGTGAAGAGTGCTTGCGCATGTCGCTGTGCGTGACTCCGTGTAAGTGGTTTTATGTACTTGCGTCAAACGGTAAAGATAAGAAAAATCACTCGCAGTTCTTGACTGGGAAACATTCTTTGTTTATAGCTTGTAATATGTTTCTTTGCTCTTTATTAGTTGCTACTTGCTTGTATGTTTTTAAGTTATAAGTTTAAAATTCTTATACAATTGTTTGAATTAAATTCTCAATTTGTAATTATTTTAAAAAGTACGTATTACTAATGTAAGGATTAAGATTTTCAAGTCAGTAAACTAAATTAAATAGGGGGGGAAAAAAAAGATAAAAACAGATCAAGAATCATTTTGGAATCGGATTGTGACTTCCAGAATTGGAATCGGATCGTGAGGTGACTAGAGACTCCCAGCCCTAATTAAAATGTGTCTGCTATCTGCCCTCACAGAGAGAATTTTTTTTTTGCCACTATCGTGGCTAGGGATGTCATGATACCAAAAATCCCGTAGTCGGTACTGACATGAGGTTGACTTTTGTTCATCTTTGGAACACAAATGAAGATCTATTTGCTGAAATCAGATTTCTGTCCCTCCACTGACAGCCTACGCAACTACCACTTTAAAGCTTCAAAAAGCTCAAAGAAATTGGAATATGAATCGGGCGGTTTAGTCCAAATTTTCTGAAGAGACTTGATTGCATTATATGATGAACAGATTGAATTTAATTTTATTTACATGTAAACATTGATCAGCTGAAATAAGCTCAACCTAACCTGGATGACCCACAAGAACAAACTTCTTCCGGAAGCTCAAACGTGCTGCGTAACACACGAGAATGAATCTCATTGGTGTTTAAGCTTGCGGAAGAGGTTGAGCTTTTGCTTGTTCACTGATCAATAGCCCTATTCGGACGGGACTAGTTTCACAGGGGGACGTTAGAGAAATTTCTGTTTCACGGACGTACTTTGAGATTTTAATCCCGTCCGAATCTGCCATGTCTGTCTTTTTCTCACACGACCTCTGTAAAAATTCCAGAGCAAATTACCTACTGTTTTTCGTCAAACTCGGCGGTCCTCAGAGAAATCTAATCCCATCCGAATGCGAATGTCTGTGATTTCCGAAAATGTTTTTTCCAAAACGCTTTTTCTTGTGTGTTTTGGTCAACGTGAACTACCGTACAATCTCTCGCTATCGCGCCGGTATTCAAGTTTCTGCTTTTTGCGCACCGATAATGTAGAAGTGTTTGGTACACTGCAAAGAAATAAAAAAAAAATTAAATCAACAAGAGCAGCCAAATCACGTAAACTGTTAAGACTGGCTACTGTAATATCAGTTTCAGGTAAGATTACTTTCATTTCTGCACTTAATTACATAACGTGTAAATTATATAAGTTAAAACTTTTTATTCCAGTGGGTTTATTATAAGAACCCAGTTCTATTAAATCATGATGATAAATGTATGTTTAGTTTTTTCACACTACAATTTTTATAAAATGTTTACAAAACACTAAATGTGTTAGGACGTTTTACTTTATATTTCAAAGTGCATTCTGAACACGTGATCTTCTGAAATGCCCACATGTAAAACACAGACACTCCTACCTCGGTAATAAACATGGAGATGTTAGTCCCGTCCGAATCCGTACATAAAATCACAGACGTAGGTTGATAAGAATTGTTACTCAAACGTCGTTTGGAAAACTAGTCCCATCCGAATAGGGCTAATGCAAGTAAAAGAATTAAATCAGTCTGTCAGAATGACCGTCATAAGACAGTTATTCTGACACACAAGTACGTGTATTTAACATTCAAGCACAAGTTGTCATTTCTACTGGTTAATTGTCTACTTGTATATTGACCCCCACTGATGGCCTTTTGAAGTTATGACAGCTTTGTGTAAGGAATGGACCAAAAAGTCATATGGTTTTGGAAAGACATGAGTGTGTAAGTGACAATTTCCATTTTGGAAAAATTACTCCATTAAGGGATTTTTAACACCAAATAACAAAAAGATTAGGATATTAACATTATGATTTCCAACTGAAAACGACTTTAAGACTTATTACAATGTTCATGAGCTAGAGTGGATCAATGTCAGTCATTCAGTGGATAAATGTCAGTAGAGAAGCTCGAATAAAACCACTTTTAAAACAACATTTTGCAATAAGAGAACCAGAACAAGTAGAAATTTAGATGCTTGACTGTGAGAAGTGGGGGGGGAAACAATATGCTACATCAAAAACCAGGGATTTCTAGCTTGTGAACAAGTGATGGCAAATCAAAATCATGCAGTTTTGCTGTAACATCTTAATTTGTTATTTTGGCCAGTTTTATCATCTGCCATGTAAAAATAAGATCATTTAGAAAAATAACAGTGCACCTCTCACCGTTTTTTTTTTTTTTTTTTTAAATAAACAGTGCTCTGCTCCATTCCGTTCACAAAAGGCTGGAGACAGATCCTACCGTGATCAGCCACATAAGCTTAATATTTCTCCCAATTTCTCATTAGCTGTATATTCATAAGCACCCTAGATTCATAATATTGCAGAAGGCAGATAATGTTCCTCCAGATAACTAAGTAAATAACCACTACGGAGCATATGGAAAAGACCATGACTTCAAATTAAACTCCGGCACTGGAGAAATAATTAAATCGCATGTTGATTACAATATCTTGCCATCTGCTGCTTTAGAGTACATATATCTGACAAACAAAATTGACCCCATTTACTTCCTCATTAATCAAGTCTTATTATACACAAGTCATTGCACATTATTCTCTCTTTAATAATTAGGGGTGCACCAATGTATCACCTGATAGAAGCAATTATCTTCACTATCAGTCATCAGCTGGTTGTTTAAAAACAGCCGATGATCAGGGCCAATAATATCCTGTCAATCTAAAGGGGCGGACAAATTGTGTCATACTGTGGGTGAAGAAAATGACTTGTGTTGGATTTAAGGCTGTCGAAGGTAAACGTGAAAATGCATTTAAAAAAAAAAAAGAAAGAAAAAAAACCTCTTGGGTTTCATCAAAAATATCTTAATTTGTGTTCCGAAGATGAACAAAGGTGTTGCGGGTGTGGAACGGCATGATGGTGAGTACTTAATGACAGAAATCTAATTTTTGGGTGAACTAACCCTTTAAACAGCTGAAACAGCTTCTTGCTAGAGTTGTCAAAAGTACCGACTTCGGTACAGAAATTTTAAAAATGACGCTTTGAGCCCTGTTGAGTGGATTCGTAAACACCTCTGATTGGCCGTTGTGTTCACGCGCTCATCAGATGTGTCTGTGATTGGCTACAATGATCAGCTCTTCAAAAACATTGCAAATAGTCAATGACGCTCTTCACCAAGCGATTACACAGATACACACGGGAGTGTTTGAAAGCAGGCCTCTATCGCAAACCAGTCCGCTGATAGACGCCTGCTTTGAAACGCTCCCACTTTCAAATTCAAACACTTTCGTGTGCTTTCAAATGCTCCCGTGCTCCAAATGCTTCCACACTTGAAGTAAGGATCAAAGTGCTCGTACCAACCTGGCAAAATATAGGAGCGTGCGTGTCAGTCAACACAGTGCGGAGATCCTGAGCGGTGAGGATGTTTTGAGGTAGTCGGTCCACACAGAGGCAGCGCGAGTGCAGCATGGGATACGTGAGCGATCCAACCTCTGTCCAATGCACGTACAGCATACGTGACCCAAGCTGCTTCCCCAGCAGCTCTGACTTTGCCCTGGCTGCAGAGTCCTTCTTCATATACTCCACAAAGCCATAGCCCTTCGAGTGGCCCGTGGCGCCACTGTGCACCAGGAAGCAGCGCTCAATGTTTCCAAAGGGGCGGACGAGCTCCTCAAACTGTTGCTGGGTGAAAGCCCTGGGAAGGTTGGCGATGCATAGCAAAGCGTCCGTCGGCTGCAGCTGCACAGAGATCTCACGGTCACGGAGAACATATTGGTGAAATTCCTTTATCGCAAACTGGGCCTGCTCACCATTCAGTAGCGTCACAAAGGCTTGAATAAGACAAAAAAAACAAAGAATGATTAACAACAACCACATGTATGGAGGGGTGGGGAAAAATATCTAAACATTTTAGATACAAGTTTTTAAATAGGAATTTACTTGATCAAAAACACTTAAATATTAAAAATATATACATTTCTTTTAAAGGTGCCCAAGAATGCTTTTTCACAAGATGTAATATAAGTCTAAGGTGTCCCCTGAATGTGTCTGTGAAGTTTCAGCTCAAAATACCCCATAGATTTTTTTTTATTATTTTTTTTAACTGCCTATTTTGGGGCATCATTAACTATGCACTGATTTTTTCAGCGCGCCACCCCTTTAATTCGCGTGCTCCCTGCCACACCAGCTCTCGATTATATTACAGCACATTTACAAAGTTCACACAGCTAATATAACCCTCAAATGGATCTTTACAAGATGTTCGTCATGCATGCTGTATGCATGCTTCGAATTATGTGAGTAAAGTATTTATTTTGATGTTTATATTTCATTCTCTATGAGTTTGAGGCTGTACTCCGTGTCTAACGGCTAATGCTAACGTTACACTGTTGGAGAGATTTATGAAGAATGAAGTTGTGTTTATGAATTATACAGACTGCAAGTGTTTAAAAATGAAAATAACGACAGTCTTGTCTCTGTGAATACAGTAAGAAACGATGGTAACTTTAACCTCATTTAACAGTACATTAGCAACATGCTAACGAAACACTAAATATCACGCTATCATGGATCATGTCAGTTATTATTGCTCCATCTGCCATTTTCGCTGTTGTTCTTGCTTACCTAGTCTGATGATTCACCTGTGCAGATCCAGACGTTACTGGCTGCCCTTGTCTAATGCCTTTCATAATGTTGGGAACATGGGCTGGCATATGCAAATATTGGGGGCATACATATTAATGATCCCGACTGTTACGTAACAGTCGGTGTTATGTTGAGATCCGCGCGTTTTCCGGAAGTCTTTTAAACAAATGAGATTTACATAAAGAGAAAGCAATGGAGTTTGAAACTCAATGTATGTCTTTTCCATGTACTGAACTCTTGTTATTCAACTATGCCAAGGTAAATTCAATTTTTGAATCTAGGGCACCTTTAATATAATTATTCCTGTTATATATTATATTATATTCCTGTGATGCAAAGCTGAATTTTCAGCATCATTCCTCCAGTCTTCAGTGTCACATGATGCTTCAGAAATCATTCTAATATGATCATTTGATGTTTAAGAAACATTTCTTTTCAATGTTGAAAACATTTGTGCTGCTTCATATTTTGTGGAAACCGCGATACATTTTCTTTTTAGGATTCTTCAGAATTCATTTGAAATAGAATCTAAACATTATAGATGTCTTTACTGTCATTTATCATCGATTTAAAGCGTCCTTGCTAAAAAGTATTAGTTTAAAGCGGAACTCAGTAAGATTTGCGAAGCTTCCTACAGGTTCCTTCAGTGAATCACACTGTCGTAAATACTCCAAGCACAGCTCTGGACTACAACGACTACAACGCTCACCAGCGCAGTAGTTTTGCAAATACAGTACAAGAAATCTCGATGGAGGTGGGTAATTTTCGAAATCGTCTTATAAAGTCATAATATATACATTGTTTTTGAATTACCGTACAGCATTTTGTCACTCTCACGTGAACGTGAACATGAGGCGAGATTGTGTCGGGTCGGCGAAGCTCAACTTGCAAGTGCTGTTTTCTGGCGTAGATGTGCCAGAGGGGGTTAGTGCTCGCCTCAAACACACCACTACAAGTCAATTAACCATCGTAAGGACTTAGAAAACTATTTATGAAGGTAAAAAGTTACTTAGTTCTGCTTTAAAAAAAAAAAAAAAAAACACTGCATTTTTAAAAAGCAAAGTTACCCAAAAATAAAGTAGGATGCCTAAGACTGAAACAATCTGCAAACGGAATGTTAAGTGGTTTAATATTTAGGACGCACAAAAGAATAAAAATAAATAAGGTTGAGAAACAACAGTGCTACCTTTAAAACTCTGCAATTATCCAGAACAGCTGATGCTAAGACTTAATCAGCTCAGGATGATGTAAAACATTGCCAATATCCCCATTCCCCAAAAAAACACACACACAAACAAATATCCATTCACATGATAATATAATGAGTCATACACACCTGTCCCTTTGTATTTGTCCACAAAGCAGTACTTCAAATCATAGTTGCTTAACAACTCATGCACCTCCTAAAGAAAAACAACAGAAAAATCAGTCACCAAAACATTAGACCTTCATTCATCAAACAATCACTATCTTCCATTTTGCAAGAACAACAAAAGCCATACAATAGATTCAGAACAAACTGAATGGCTCTCTATTCCCACAACTCATTTAATTTGAAGGGTCACAAATAATCTTTCAGACTGAGAGATTTAGAAATGACTTTTGACAACGCAAAAATAAAAACCCCTTTTGCTTTCAGGCTTCCTACATGTTACCATAATATGAACCAGCACTTTCTTTTAGTTTCAGTGAAAGCAAAACGTTTTGTTTCAGCGCCTTCTGTCCTTTGTCGTCCTCACTGCTCCCATTCCGATCTGGAACAATACCAGAGCCGCACACACACACCTGTTTTCCCCATGAATCAAGCATTTTCCTAAGAGAACCACATCCACAAAGAACAAGAACCAACTGACCTATATGAACTCTGCTCATTTCCACAATAAAACAGCCAAAGTATTTGGGTGGCCGGACCATGCGATTTACAAGGGTGCAGCTAGTAACATCTAGACTTTGGTTATAAAATATCACAGTCACATTACAAACTCCAGTTTTAATTGTTTTTTAGTAGTACTTCGGTTGCTATTAACCTTTCCCATTTTTCTAGTACTAACTGAAATAACGTATATATACTCCAAATATTTTTTTACATACACGGTCTGACTAATTACATGTTTTCATGGTGAAAATGATACTTAAGTTATTAAAATTTAAATAGAAACTGAAAACACAAACTTTTTATAAATATATAATGTTTTATTTTAATAAAATGGTTCTTAAGTATAGACAGATAGAATTAAAATCCTTTTTAAGGCCATCAACAAAGTTGAGAGGAGCAGAAGCATTACAATCCAATAAAATGTTTGACAGATATTGATCTCTAACATGATGTGCACATATGGGTGGATTTTTATTTGCAACTTGTTATAAGTAACAATCAAATAGTAACTAGTCAATGTTCAATAGTAAAGGCATAAATAGCAGTATACTAACTGAACACTTAGTACTCCTGGAGTAGTTGTATCTAATGAATAAGCACTAGTAAACATAAGAAAGGTAACTTACTAGTCAAGATTGCACTACTTATGATAATAAAAAAGAAGACAAAAGTAATAGTAATCACTTTCAAATGTCAAAACGACCTGCCAAACTCTGGTTAACGACAGTTTGTAAAGTAACATTCGTGACAAGCAACTTCATGGCCAACATTTTCAGATTTAAACGTCAGATTTCGAGAGTTGTGCCAGAAATATTGAACATTTAACGTGCTTGTGGCGCATTTGTCAGGATAAGCATCCGGGCATTCAGCTTGCCTTGATCAAATGAACATTTCAATACAACTAGCGTTACACAACTCCCAGTGGAGTTTATTATTCCGTTACCGGGGCTCGTTAATGGCTGCGACGACACGAGGCTCGGTGTGGTCAAACTAGCATCTCTGACCACTGATCATGTGCCTTCAGATTGACACAGAAGATCAGTTACCGATACCAAAACCGGTAAAAACCTAGTCCATTAACTTAACTACTGAGTCAGCGATAACCGAAAACTCAAACGGTGGCTGGGATGCCCATCTAAGTTAGTTAAAAGTCCACCAAGATACATAAAACTGTTGTTTGTTGTACAGACCTGATTGCTGATATCGGCTGGGAGGTTCTTTATTATTATTTTTCGTCGATTATAAAACTCTCTTCTCGTTCTTTCCAAACGGCTGGCAATCTCTTCTGGACTGAGGGCCGTCAGTTCATCATCGAGCCGTCGCGAACAGTCGCTGCCCGTCGGTGAACCCTCATCGACGGTGTCCGATTCAAACTGTTTTGCCGTTTCAAACCCCCAGTTTTCAGGTTCGGCTGCTTGGTCGTAACTTGTATAAAGTGGATTCGGAGCAATACTGGCACCAGTGAAGGATTTCTCGTCTCTGGCAGCTGAGCTAACGGACACTGCGGCCGCCATGTCTCTGTCCGTGTGGAAGTTTGTGTGCGCTCACGCTGCTCGTTCGCTTTGGCCAGTTTAAACAATACACACATGCGAGGAACTCGCCTGCTGATTGGTCGAGGGGAAATGCGTTTTTGTTTTCGGCGTGAGGGGCGGGGCCAACGAGTCACGTCTCAAATTTGAACACACAGCAGGTGGGTTGCCAGATACCATCGTTATTTAAAACGTATACATATAAGAATCACCTTTTATTATGGTCGTTGTAACTGTTTTTGCTTCTCGTTATTTTACTGTTTGCATTAAAACATTTAAATACCTGATACCAGGTTAAATGTACAGCCATATTGTCCTAAACATACAATTCAATTCAAACCAAACAAAATAGTAGATGATCTATAACATTCATCCTTAATCTGGACTGTTTTTATCTTAATACCCTGATGTTTATTGGTAATTATTTTTCAGCCCTCTGGTTTTACAATGCAGATGAAGACAAAAAGGGGGATCGGTTGCCAGATCAGGCTAAAAGCACTCAATGGGCCTCATGGGTCTTAACAATAGGGGTTCACAATGGAGTTGTTGTGAAAATGTGCTATAGATTTGTATAGCTGGTCATGGTATCAAGAGCTGGCCTAAGGTCTTACATTTGCATGTTATCCTAGTCACGCTGAACGGAAGTAGCAACAGATCTTTTATTCTATATCTGAGTTTATCAGATTATTGAAAATGAAAAGAAAAAAAAGGTTGGGGAGTTGGTTTTATGCTGCAGTAGTTGACTGGATTTTTTATATGTGAGCACTAAGTTTAAAGGAACACACCACTTTTTTTGAAAATAGGCTCATTTTCCAACTCCCCTAGAGTTAAACAGTTGAGTTTTACCGTTTTCGAATCCATTCAGCCAATCTCCGGGTCTGGCAGTACCACTTTTAGCATAGCTTAGCATAGTTCATTGAATCTGATTAGACCGTTAGCATCTCGCTCAAAAATGACCAGAGAGTTTCAATATTTTACCTATACCATGGAGACATTTGTGAGAGACGCTAATATCATTGTGCCTGCTGCACCCATGGTAGAAAATCGCAACTTTTCATTTTCCTTAGTACACGATGTCACTACAGAAGAGTCAAGTTTTAAATAGGAAAAATATCGAAACTCTTTGGTCATTTTTGAGCGAGATGCTAACGGTCTAATCAGGTTTAATGAACTATGCTAAGCTATGCTAAAAGTGGTACTGCCAGATCCGGAGATCAGCTGAATGGATTCGAAAACGATAAAACTCAACTGTTTAACTCTAGGGGAGTTGGAAAATGAGCCTATTTTCAAAAAAAGCGGAGTGTTCCTTTAAAAGAAACCTAAGCTTGTGGTCAGTTGTGGAGTGTCCATGTTTAAGTGGACCAAAATACATATATACATGGATGAATCCTTCACAAAAGCTATCATGCATTTACAAAATAGATGAATTTACCTGACTCTTTCTGAACAAATGAAAGTATCCAGTTATAAAAACCAAGATGTATCCCAAAGACTGTATTTTGGTATACACTTTCAATAATTACATTTATTAAAAGAGTTTTTATAGATACATTCAGTGGGACAATAAGACTATAGCATTTCACACAAAAAGATGTTGTACAAAAGGCCATCAAATGAGTAGAATTGCACATTTTTTAAAAAAAAAGAAGAAAAATCATAAATAAAAAAGGAAAACATTCAAAGCGGCATTTATATAATTCTGTAAACATCTAAATTCATATTCTTAAGGCCTTCCGAATAACAGCCCATCACAGTCTTTGCTTACTCCCAATAATAGCAGGACTGGAGAGAGAGGAAGTAAATTTGAAAGCCACCCAACATACCTCAGAGTATTTACACAATAATGTTGCATTGATAAAGGAATGAATAATGTCCACAACCATGCATTCTTTGGTTAATACGGTTCAACAGCAAGACACATGACTTAAAGGTGCAGTAAGCGATTTCGGAGAAACACTGTTATTTGAAATTGACACCCAAACAAGCACATCCCTACCCAAAAGAAACATGTCCCTCTCATTGCTCCGCCCCCAATATAATGAACACGCTGTGCAACACCAAAAAATGCAAAAACCGAAAACTCACGCAAGTACATGTGAATCAGCTGTGATTCATCAACTCAACAAGTGATGCAGCCTGGAATTAAACCACACCATGTTCTCCCAAGGTTTTTTTCTCCATTTCTGTCATCGATGGAGTGATGGGTTCTTTGCCACTGTCGCCATTTGGCTTGATTAGTTGGGGACACTTAACCCTTAAAATATTCTGGCTGAGCCCCCAGCGTGATGCTGCGTCCCAATTCGCATACTATCCGTCCTAAATAGTATTCAAAATTAGAATTAGTGTGTCCCAAATCGTAGTATGTTGAAATGAGTATTCCAAAGATACCCGGATGGTCTACTTTCCGGTTAGAATCCAAAGTGCAGATCCGTGTACACTCTAACGGCTATTTGCTCATAACACATTGCGCTGTGGACGAGGATTCGATTAGGACTACAAATACGAATAAAAACTACAAACATGACGGATGTGCGACTTAAGCAGAGCGGTTAAGATAAAGGGGTTTGAGTGATTAATAATCAGTATCTAACCTGACCAAAAGATATTTATTAAATGTTATCCACATTATAATTAATCTGCAACAGCACTGTGAAATTTTATAACGATGCATTTGGTCATTAACTTTTAAATGCATCATTATGCAAACTTGAGGAGAGTTCTCTGCATGAAAGACCCATGACTGGCAGATCAACGTGCGACTACATTTCTCTCCGAAATGGTAGGAAGTTAAATTTGGAGGATTTTAACTGTGACAAGATGATTGACAGGGCAGTTTAAACGGTTACAGGTTGCGTAACTAAGCGACAGAACGTCCGTTAAAGACGCAATTATGACGAGGTAATATGTCCCAAAGCTTGCATACTCTTCTGCTACACACTCAAAAGTATTTACTTTTTCTTTACAAAAACAGTACATACTTTTAGGGCGTAGTATAAGTAGGCGAATTTGGACGCAGGATGATGTTTCCATGGTGACGCATCATTGCTTGTCACGTGACACACCGCAGCCACAATTGCACTGTATGACTGATGATCTGCTTTTATTTCATTTTTCATTTTTTAGTTAAAATATTTACAAATTATAGCATGAAATATATGATATTCTAATTGTCAAATATGTGCAAGTGAATGTGTTTTTCTGTTTAAACATCTTTATAATGATCACGTTAGTTGAGCTATACATGCGATGTTAGTTTGCGCCGCAGTTCAGAGAAGCAGGTCTGTTGGATTTACAACACGCAAATTCATCCACTTCTCCCAAAATACTTGAAAGTAAGTGAGTCGGTGAACTGGGAGAAGAATAGAGTAAACTTTAAAGTTACTTATACTACAATGTGTATCTGATATGAATAAAATGTGTCCTCTAATTATAATGGAAAGGATTGTTATTGCCACTTCCATAGACATCAGTGTGTATTTTACAAACTCTAAATGTATTGTTTTGTTAGTACTCGTGTATTTATATGTCTGAAACCTAAAATAAACATTATGTGGTTGAAAACACTGCATATTTGTGATATGAAAAGCGCTGAGTATGTCCGTCTTTGGCTTGGCGCCAGCAAAAGCAGGCAAGCACATTTGAATTTGGCAGTTGATCACGTGATCATGTGATCGTACACATCAAAGGGTTAAGAATCGGCAATATTTTTGACTTGACTACACTGACACTATTGGATGAGAACTGAACTGAGCTGGACAATGAAATCACTGTTTTCTCCAGACGAACTGAACTCATTTCATAACTTTACACAGTTATTGAACAAAACTGAATCAACACTTAACTGATTTCAAATGAATAATGACTGTCTACTATTGTCTTAGAGCTGGTTTACAGCAGAACTGAATTCTGTTTGCATCATTCTTTTCCTGTTTATCACTGTGACGCTGCTTTGAAACAATCTATATGGTATAAAGTGCTATATAAATAAAGGTGACTTGACAGCAGCATGCAACAACATATCTTGTTTCTGTGAAACAACAAAACCAATGTTACTCATGCATGGAGCAGAAACAAAGCAACCTTGACATCCGTTTTTATATTCAATTATATTCCTCTGACCTTTTCCTTTTTTGGTAAGATCTCAGCCAACTCTCTTTCTCCAAATGTCCCTCTTGCTCACTCTCTCTCCTCCCCCATCATGAGTTTATACGCCCCCTACTGCTGATTGGCTACAAATGTGCTGTGGTGACTGGTCCAATGTGCAAGCACACACTCAGAACAGTATTCTAGTAAATATTCACAAAATAATTGTTTGTCAATTAAAATTTTTCTCAGAAATTACTTACTGCACCTTTAAAGGGCACTTAAGGACAGTAGTCCCACTAGAGGGCATCAACATACTTCCAAGGGGGCCTCAAGATGACTTAAATATTCAAATATTGTTGTGGGGAATTGGGGAGTGGGGGGGGATGGGTGGCTGGAGTCTATATATATATATATATATATATATATATATATATATATATATATATATATATATATATATATATATATATATATAACTAGTTGATAAACACTGTTGCTATTTTTCTCTTGCAGATACACTAAGCACTTTATTTTCCCTATCCATCTGAAATAAATAGCTGTATACTGCTATAGAGTCACTGTTCACCTCTCTAATGACAAGCAGTTCTAAAGGAGGTTTACAGATCCGCGCACTGACTCCGGCACAAACACCGGCAAAGTTTCGGTGGAAAAAGAGGTAATAGTATGTGGGTTTCCTTAAACAGAACTTTTTAAAAAACATCCTCTTTTCTAAAAATATGGCCCAATGACTTGAACACCCTAGTGTGGTCAGGCTCATAGTGATGTGCTGTGGTTACAGGCTGTGAGAACTGCACAGAGAGAGAAAGAGCAGGTCAGGTCAGCGATGGTTGAGCTGAGCGAGCTGCACAGACGGCTGCTGTCTGTATGTCCCCCGGATGTCCTCAAGAGACTCAGCCAGGGATCTGAATGATGGACGCTGCCCAGGGTTGAAGTCCCAGCATTGCTCCATCAGTACGTAAATCTGCAAAAAGGATTCAGGCAATGAAGCTGTGAGCCACAGGTTGTCCAAATACACATGTAAGAATATTGATGCTGAGTTTTTGTTTTTATGATTACCTCACGGGGGCAGTCTCGAGGGCACGGCAGTCTCTCGTTTTTCTCCAGGAGGCTAATAAGTTTAACCACGGTCATCTGACCATGGACCAATCCCATCATCTCAAAGAATTTCTATGGAAAACAAAGTCATATCTATCAGCTTAAGAGATATTGCAAACTTAAAGAGACGCGTATGGCTTTCTTTCTTCTGTGAAACCCAAAATGAGAAATTACGATGAATGTTCACATTTTTCTTTTCCATACAATGAAAGCATATAATTGCAAACGTCCACAGAATGAGATTTGAATGTTACAGTTGAGGGCAAGCAGCGGTGTGTTTACGTTATTGGGGACCCTAAGCAAATCTCCGGGAGGGTGCCCTGGGAGAAAACGCAATCGTGTTCTGTGGGGGGTGGGGGTGTCCTTAGGGTGGTTAATGAAATTAAAGGGATAGTTCACGTGTGAGGTCTGAATGCACTCTGACGCCGGAAGTGATCTCTCGCACTCATTGAAGTACAGGCACAAGAGATCACTTCCAGCATCAGAGTGCATTCAGACCTCACTAACCGGATGCTGAACGCAGTTGGACATAGTGGTGTATTAGAGGTAAACAATGATAGAAATACTGTTCAGTTTCTCGCACAAACCGATCGTTTCGTGTCTTAGGACATCAGTGTGTCGTCACGAGTCGCAGGGTTTAATTTGGATTTGTCTGTGCATGTTTTTTTTTACTCTTATAGATGTAGTTCCCATTGACACGCATTATAAGACTGACAGACGGCAACGGTTGGAGTTAAAAATCATCATTTGTGTTCTACTGAAGAAACAAAGTCACCTACATCTTGGATGCCCTGGGGGTAAGCAGATAAACATCAAATTTTAATTTTTGGGTAACCTATCCTTTTAAGGAACTGGTTTCCTAAAAGGTGCATTCAATAAAATTTTGGTTTGCTGGCTTTTTGTTCCAAATGTCTTGTGCTCTTTACTGACCTCTACTGGCCTGGATGCATGAGGTTTGTTTAATACTTGCCACTGCCTCACACCAGATCTGTTTGTTTGTTATTATTTGTTAGGTTTTATTCCATTTTGTCTTTGTTTTTCTCCATTTTATACTATACACGTCAATAAAATGGAATTTTTTGTGCATTTTGGATGGTTACTGCGGGTTTACAGAGACAGCATTACACCTGTAAGCGGTACAAGAATTCACACATAATCATTCAAAAGTCAGAGGTTTTTTTTCTTTTTTGAAGGAAATAAAAATATTTTTTTTTACTAACTATTTATCAAGAATCTTGAAAATAAGCATCACATTTTCCACAAACATACTAAGCAGCACAACGATTTTCAACATTACTTATAATAATCAGAAATGTTTCTTGAGTAGCAAACCAGCATAATAAATGATTTCTGAAGGACCATGTGACTGACTGGAATAATGATGCTGAAAATTCAGCTTTCATCACAGGAATAAATTACATTTTAAGATATATTAACATAAAACACAGTTATTTAAATTGTAATAATATTTCACAACATTACTGTTTTTACTGTATTTTTGATCAGATAAATGCAGCCTTAGTGAGCAGCAGGGGTGCGCTAGGGGTGGGCTAAGGGGGCTGGAGCCCCGAATGGTTTTCCAAAAGCCCTAAATCTTTCAGGTTTGAGGTTTCTTAACAGTGCTGTCAAAATATAATTTTATCTAAACATATCTCTCTATTAAAATATGTTAAACGGTTCAATACAGCTTTTCTACAGTATCCATCCATACACCTGCAGCACGTTCTCTCTCTTCTCTCTGACAGCGAGTTCACGCACACCACAGTTGAACACAGCCACGCCTCCTGTCACTCATTCAGAGCAGATGCAGGCCTCGAGACTCTCTTTTTGGTCTGGTTGAAGGGTTTTTGTTATGATATAACAACTGATATGACAACTTTACCACATTTGTCAACTAAACATTCATACAGCGTTTCCCATAAATGACCCTGTGCCGCCACTGTTTCATAATGAACCGAGAATTTAAAACATAAATGGTCTCTACGTTGTATTTTGCCAACGAACTAAAATCGAAACCGTGATATGGCTTTGTGCCTTTATAAAACAGCAAACTACAGTGATTAAGTATATATACAGTCTGTCTGTGCTGCGTGTTTTAAAGAGAAGTGCGCACTTTGCTCATGCGATCAGCTGGTGATCAAAATAGGATTTATCTTAGATATTAGTACAAAAGTGTTATAAATTCCCTATACTGTTGTGTAAAGTAACTAATAAAAAGTGTAATTTATTTTAGAGTGCATTTGTTACAATATATGGATATTAGTCATATGAATAATTATATAGGCCTAAAACATTATTATATTACAAGTCAATGCAGTTTTTTTGGGTCAATTTGCACACTGTACATGGGTTGAAGCTCTTAATTTTGAGCTTCCAAAGTGCACCAGATTGATGCATTTAACCTTAAAATGTACAAAATGCCCCCCCGGACCCCGCCAAGAGGAGGTATACCCAACAAAATTTTACAAATTCCATTGGGAAATAATGTACATTTTATGAACTTTACTCAAGAATGCCACAACAAAGCTCCTTTCATATCAGTAAAGCTGTTAACAGAAAATTAAAATGTCATTGGACAAATATAGATTTGGGCTAAGCCCCGAATGTTTACAATGTCTGGCTCCGCCCCTGGTGAGAAGAAGAGACTTTTTACAAAAACGATAAAAAAATAAATAAAAAAAATCTCACAGATCACAAACTTTTGAACAGCAGTGTATTTGACAACTGTGCCATTCATTTCTTTATGTGTAAAAATAAACATTACGGAGTGCACTTTTAGCATAAACATTACAAGTCAAAGCAAAAAAAGGTCATAAAACCGAGACATACCGAAGGGGGGCTTTGGCGATGGTTGCAGTGGGTCAGAATCTCATAGAGGGTCACAGCAAAGGACCAAACATCAGAAGCAAAGGAAAACTTGCTCTCCTTCAGGCACTCGATGGCATACCTAAAAAGCCAAGAAATAAAATGTTTTGGAATAACTGCTCTGTCTGTTTTAAGCCCAGAGATGAAATACATTTTTTTAAAGATGAACAAGTCCAGAGATCAACGTAAAGTTACCATTAACATTTTTTTCTTATTCAATTATTTTATTTTGTGTGGAATCATTCGATTATTCACAAAATGTTTTTTGTGTCGATCGATATCAAACATACTTATGCTTTCACTGAGTGACACCACATTATGTCTAATGACATCCATGAATCCATTAACAGACCATGTTTTATTGATAAAAGCCTTCTCCAGGATGTTATCATCATTAGAGAACATTATCCATCTCCCCAAACCTCCTGCTATTACAGCTTACCAAAATACAGGACTGTCTCCGTCCTCACGAACACGATAGTAGATCTCCCCTTCGGGAATGTACTTTGTCAAGCCAAAGTCACCGATCTTAACCACACCTTCATTCTCCACCAATACATTCCGTGCAGCCAAATCCCGGTGGACATACCGCTTGGAGTGCAGATAGTCCATTCCCTAGATTGGATAACATGGGACAAATCAGAAGAGTAAGGACTATTGGTTTTACTTTATTAGCTTCAATATGACTTTAATGGGTCTGAATTCCTCACCATACAGATCTGCTGTGCAAACAGGAGACTTTGTGCGATTCCCAACCGATGTTTAGGCAGGTACTCTCTAAGGCTTCCAAGTGGAAGATACTCCATGATTAATTGAACCACCTGTCCACCTAAAACAAAATACCACATATAGTACACCATGAGTTTTGCCATCACATTTTGCATGAGTAGATGAAATATTTCCACGGTTTGCTGCTTGCTATTTTTAGACAGAGTCAGGCGATATTTATAAATAAGGTGGAGTTGTTATTCAAGAGAGAATTTTATTAGAAAAAAAAAAAAAAAAAACTAGATACGCCTCCGAGTGCAACATTTAAATTTGAGTCAGTTTTCCTAGAATTTGAAGCATGTTTATCTTCTAAAACACTAATAAACATGAAAGCCACGAAACACAACTTTATTTCATGAGGTCTTTAAGCTAGTGGCTACACGCCAGCTAACAGGAAACTGTAAGGTGAGTGCCAAGCTATCTAGACTCAGAGAGGGCTACTCTCTGAGAAAACAAAATTGGCTGAGAACTGAAAATTGGCATTTGAACTCTCTCTTCAACATTAGCATCCTCATCGGAGACACATTCCCACTAAGTCGATCACAGATACATTTAGCTGACATTAATAAATTGTTACAATTGAGTTTATTCTGAAATTATTAAAGGTGCAATAGGTGATTCTCTACAGAAGCATTTTTGTTATGCTGGTTTGAAAGTCTCCTCATATCTTGATAGCAATCACTACGCTAAGCGGTCTAAATGTATTTTTATAAATATATATCATCTGTGGAAGGTGTAGGACCATAAAATGATCATTCAATCATTGCATTTGGTCCGAATGAAATTATATCACGTTCCGTCAGTCATGTGTTTTGCATACCACTGCGCAGCCTGTTCACGCAGGCATCATACGTCATTAGCACGTTCAGGCAAACAGTTGTTTACGTTCGTTATTGTAGTACTGTTACTCACTGTACTGTAAAGTTTTCTCACCAGTGAATGACACATGTTGTAATCCAATAACATTGTCTCGGGTCATCTCGCTTCTGGTCTGTGCGCGTTCATGTGTTTTGGAGGAGGCATGGCTTTGGATGGCGATTTGCAAGAAGGGTGGGATTGTATGCTTTTAATGCTAGCAGGCTAAAGTTAGCATTTCCCAGATCACCTATTGCACCTTTAACTCTAGTAGATTACGTAAAGTCCATATCACCACAAATCTATGATCAGGTTAGTAACAGACTAAAATCCAGCTTAGGTGGAGCATTGGGGCACGCAACTGATGTTTTAGCGCTCCAACTAAGAAACTGGCATTAGTCATGTGTACTTAGAATATAGAGGCTAATAATGGAATTTCCTTTTAGAACAACAGTGTTGTTAGACCTAAATAAGTTGAGTTTCAGTACACTAATATTATTCTAGCTAAGTGGAAACC
Source organism: Megalobrama amblycephala (assembly GCF_018812025.1). Lineage (NCBI taxonomy): Eukaryota > Metazoa > Chordata > Actinopteri > Cypriniformes > Xenocyprididae > Megalobrama > Megalobrama amblycephala. The sequence continues at coordinate 37,615,432 of NC_063044.1, read as the reverse complement.
GTGGCATGATTATATAAAGTTAGCATCAGAGGAAGTTCAGTCGGTCAGCTTATTTCTATGGGAATGGTCATGACCTCTGGTTAGATATAGCCTTACTTTAATTAAGCGTGTACAGATCTATGGGGACTAAATAGCATATCTTTAGAAAGAAGCTTGCATGTTGTGGCATCTAAAGGTATTATCAATAGCCTCTGTCTAATGACCAAGACTGACGAGTTTGTGATCATGAGATTCGTATATCCGGCCGGTGCAAAAGTAGGAAAAAAGGAAACGTTTTTTGTGTAATGTTTTCAAAACTTTACTGCCTAACACTTCAAAATGTTCAGAGAACGTACAAAAGTTACGTTTACATGTTTCCAAATGATAAAATGAAAGGTACACTATGTAACTTAATTTTGTTCAAAATGAACAAAATTTAAATATGAATCAATACATCATCGATCCTTCAAAATGTGTTTTTGTCCAACCCTGATTCACCATGTTTAGCCTATTATACGTGTTTATATTTTAGACGGGACGGGGTGGTTTTCACAGAAATTGCGTACATGCTTCACCCATCCGTGTATGTCTCATCATATCTGTAAATAGAGAAAAGTTGCTCCAGCTAGTTTGACGCCTGTATGGTGTGGGAGTGAAAGGTTAGAAAGGTTGACATGGTGCAGCTAAATCTCGAACCTCCGGGGAATCACCAGTTCTAAACAAACGCAAAACAAAGGAGAGTCTGTTGGCAAAAAAAAATAAAAAATGCAACAGAGCTCGTAATAAAACAAGAATCAACATTAGCTTGGTTTTTGGGAGATGGTGAAAACTGGGGGATTTGAAATGTGAAAGCAATGCAGAGATGATGTTTTTATTACTCAACAAATGAGTAAGGTATTTTATTGCCATAGCTGTGCTGGAAATTATTTTCAAGAAAGTACCATGTCTGTTGATGGGTAAAGCTACAGTAACGTCTTCAGCTAGTCAGCTAGAAATCATTTCCATCTAAACTGGTTACATCTCTTAAGCCTAGTAGTGAATGTTTTATGAGCAGTAGGATAACCATATTCATCCACACAGTCACGCAGAGCCAAAGCACAACCAAAACAATGTTCTTCCGCAAAATGAACGCAGTTCTGTTTTTTAACTGCTAGAGGGCTAAAAGTTACATAGTGTACCTTTAATGTTTTCTCTAATGTTCGCATTACCAACAAAAAAAAAAGTTTTAAAAACTGGACATTTTAAAATTCAAAACTTATTGGGAACATTAGCGGTTAACAGTTTTGCTCACCCAGTTCAGTACAACACCCCTTGTATTTGACGATATTGTTGTGGTACAGTGATTTTAGTATTTCGATCTCCTTCATCCAGGAATCATGGAGGTTACTTCCACTCTCTTGTTTCAAGGCCTTCACTGCCACATATTCTCCTGTTCCATCATTGCCAGGGTCATAGACGTACAGCATCACCTTTCCAAAATGTCCCTGTAGGCAGGTCACACAGTATCATATGAAACTGACATACTGTATGACGGTAATACCTGAACACAGTCTTGAGCAGAAACCGTAAAAACTGACCTCTCCCAGATCCCTGATCTTCTTTAGGTAACGTTTGTAAAAGATGCTGGGGTCTCTGTCTGGAAGTGACTCGCATTCGGATGAAATGTCTGGATCTTTTGAAGAAGACAATAACAATTTCTTAAGTCACAAGCAAAATATTTTTAGAAAATTTAACTTGATATTTTACTATGTAAATACAATGAAACATGAATATAGTAATCATTCAGTACCATGGTATCACCTAGGGATGAATCAACATCTAAATGTTGGTCATTATGATATTTGTTATGGTTGATGATAACCAATATAATGGCCAACAATATAAATTGATATTAAAAAAATAAAATAAAAATCAGTGCAAGATTAAATTTTCATGCTTCAATACATCAAAATGTTAATGCATGATAAATGATATGACAAATAATTGTTTAGTACTTTTGTAACATGGGATTATTATATTTTTAATCAGAAAAAAAAAGACATGCTTCCAATATCAGCTAATACTAATACAGATTATGTGAAAAATACTAATAACGGCCGATAACAGTGATGATTTTTGGTTTAAACCAAATATTTTGGACACACTGGGTTGAAAACCAGCTAATTTTAACTGATCTTTTATTTGGAATAACTACAAAAATTCTATTACTATTTTAATATATTTCTTACTGATTAAACATTACACTTATTCTTCTTTTAATTAACATTACTATAATAACAACATCTAGGCTCCAACAACTTAAAAAAAATATTTTTATAAATATTATAAAATTGTATGAATGAGACAATGTTAAATGAAACAAAAAAACAAAGATATACATTTTTTTGAAAAACACTATTATGATGAACAGAGAAAGAATGTCTAGCAGTGATCTTAAAAGATCTCATTTTTCTCCCTAATAGAAGCACATTTCAACACCAAAAAAGGATGTTTTGCATTTCTGAAGGACTGGTGATAGGCTATTTATTAATAGCAGCAGCTTCTCTATCTACTCAAATGAGAAATGGTTTCTCATGCATTTGATGAGATGTTGCATTAAATAGTCGCACAGCTTCCATGCAAACACAGGAAATTGCTTGAAATTGCTTTTTGATGCACTAATAAGAGACTGAGAGCGAATGCTTCCGGGCAAATTTTATGAACTACTAGGAAACATAAATGCTAGCTGAATTTGCAATCACATGTCAGTTTTGACCTCAATTGTCTTCCATTTTGACTTCCATCGTCTTAAGCAAGTTTGACAGATACTCATCTTGCATCCCTAGTATTACCCAAAATGTAAATTCTGTCATTGTTTGCTCACCCTCATGACAAACCTGTATGACTTTCTTCCTTCTGTGGAACACAAGAAGAACAATGCACCTTATTGACTTTCATAGTATGAACAAAAGAAAAAAAAACACCACCACCAGACTATTTTTTTCAAAATATCTTCTTTTGTGTTTTGGAATGACATGAGGATGAGCAAATGATGACCGAATTTTCATTTTTGGTTGAACTATCCAACACCATCTAGCCGCTTTTCCACCGTTGGGCTGAACGGTTCTAAGAACGGTAAAGAACGGTTTCAGCAATAGTCTCGGCCCGAAATTCTCAGCATGGTTAGCTGGTAGAGTGCGTGTAGTGACGTCGCAACTCAGGATTGGTGACTTGTCCGTTGCCTGGCTACCAGTTTCTCTGTAGCTGGCCAAGTGCGCTATTTGAGCGAAGTAAACACAAGTTAATAATAGAAATATTCGATCATCATCCATAACGCGCTCGCTATTTACATCTCATACCATCTGTAAACTCTTGCACTACCAAGGCAACGACTGACGCATTTGTATTAAATTCAAAAGTGCTCTGTTATCAGACACACAGTGGAAAAATCAAACCATATCCATAGAGGCTGGGCCGGATCAGCACGGATTGGATCGGTTAATCAACGAGAACAGTTTGGCCCGACAGTGGAAAACTGGCTTTAGTACCATGGTACTGATAATACAATAAAACAACAACAACAACACAACATGCATGATTTGACTGCATTAAAAAGCTCACTTTTAATCTGAATCTCTGTTAGCTCTCTCAGAATGGTCCGGAATGATGGCCGTCCGGCAGGGTCGTAGGTCAGACACATGCTGATAAAGGTGGCCAGCTCTTGAGATGATGGCACCGCCAGACGACTTTGCGTCTCATAGAATCGCTCTTTCTGTAGACGGAGGAGAGTTTGTAAGAAAACAGTGAGAGTGTGCAGTGTCAGGTACACAGCAGGAGGAAGCCGTACCTCAGGCAGTGTGCTGCCACTGATAGGAAGATCTCCGTTGTTGCAGATTTCCAGCAGAGTTGCTCCAAAGCTCCACTGGTCGGCAGCGCTTCCTATACGGGCCCCATCGGCGATACACTCCGGAGCGATCCACGGGATTCTCTCCACACGCTCTTCACATAAAACACAAACACAGATTTTTACATTTTTTGGAGTAAATCTGAATGGTTCTTTCATCTGCAAACCCTGCCATTATGATCTTACACTTGGGTCGTTCGGAACACAAGGGTACGACGCTAAAATACAGGTCTAAAACCTTTTGAGCTTGCCCACTTTCGATCACTTCCAGAGGTAGTCAAAAAAGCATTAGCCTGGATTGCTTGCGTAGTATAAACGCTCATGTGGTTGAATGTGTTCAAACAACCACAAAAGACCGCCAACTCTTCGCATACTGACCTAATGCGTAACATTATGCCAGATGGGATTTAAACTTTGTTGGCTGAAGACCCAAATTTAGTTTAAAGATGAAAAATGTACCAAGCACAATGTTCTCTCACCATTCCTGATTTCAAACATGCACAGCGTTCAGCATGGTTTGTGGATATCAGAGCAGAAACGAAAATTGATGCTCTCCGTGTTTCCATCGTCTTCATGCGTGTTCATGTAAACTTCATGAGCTTATTTCCTCTATTAGATCAAAAGATATGAAAAAGCCCATACATTTACATCATAGACCCCCCAGCGAAGAAATCAGGACAGAAGTGGTCGAAATTGGACAAAACACATCTTAATACCAGGTGTAAACAGGGCCTTAGTGTGTCCTGAGTGACTTTTAGTGTGTTGCTAATTCATTGTGTGGGTGTATCACAAACGGTGCGCTGAAGTTTAACACTTCTGTCACTGTTTCTGTCACTGTTCATTCTGGACAGCTGCTTCAGTGCTGTTAATATGATCATCCTGACATTAAAAAAATGTGCTAGACTAAAGGAAGTGAGCATCACCATTAGGAAGTGGTTGGTTTGTAGCTTCCTGTTCTATCAACCCTGAGAGAATCTGATGAAGTAAACAGTAGTGACAAGCAGAGTGAAGTAACTAGAGAAATGACACAGATAGAGAGGGACAGGATGTACTCAACTCGATGTACATTATGTGCGAATAACAACACAGTTCTCGGTTACCTCCACGAGACAGAGCCGACAGAGAAATGCCTGGGTCACTGAGCTTCACAAAAGGGGATGAGCCCTCCTCCAAACCCTTCTTGACCACGAGAATATTCTTTCCACAGACATTTCCATGGACCAAGCGCTTTGTCTCCTGTGAAGAACAAGGTGATGGGTCAATCTCACAAAATAAAAAAAATACACAAAATATACACAAAAAAAATATACAAAAAATATATACAGTGCACAGCATAAATGAGTACACCCCCTCTGAAACTTCTCAAAGTCAGCAATTACTCAGTTACTTAGAAGACATGTTAGAGTTCTCTAGAAATATAATGTTCCAGCAAGTTTACCAAAGAAGCAGGTCAAAATTATTCAGGAAAATAAAATTTTCTTATCAAGGTGATAAAATGTTGTGTAGCAAAAATGAGTACAGTCCTAAAAGTTACTAAATAAAATGAAATAAAAATTTTCTGGTGTAAGTTTAAGGCAATGTTTAATCAATAGGTAAATATGTTTAACCGCACATTTAAAGAGTAGTAATTTCTTGATAATTAAAAGTGTTATATAGCCACTGAATCATTCTCAGACTTCATGCTGACAACAATGGAACCACTTGAGAGAGAATCGTCAGGAGACTTATTTCTTAGCACAAAAGAGGACAGTGGTATTACAGAGGATTACCAAATCATTGTTTTAAGTGTGAAAATATAGCAAAAGTAACACAGACATTCAAAAACAATGGACTTGTGACAAGGCCCCTGAAATAATCAGTCCTTCATTTTAAGCTTTCATTTGGTGATGAGGGATTTTTTTGCTAGACAAAGAGCAGGAGAAATACCAAGCGAGTGTCTCAAAGCCAGCAAAAGCTATGAAAAGAGTGACTGTTTAAGGCCAGAACACACCAAGCTGACGCAAATGAACTAGTGGCGACGAAAGCAGACTGTGGGGTTGGCTCACGTCGGCAGCGTCTGGGTCCAAAGTTGCTCTGGCACACCAAACCGACGCTAAACAGCCGACGGCCAAGTAGCACGTCAGCTCTGTGCCTGCGTGAGATGAAATGCCTTTCCGAACCAGCTGGCGGCAGTAGCTGAACAGCCAATCAGAATGATCAGATGGCCCGACGGACCGACGAGCTCCAACGCCGATTCAACATTTCGAATCGGCCGAAATCGGCCTTTATCTCGCAGAGTAAGATGCAGCCTTCAGAAGTGGCATGCATGGTTGTTGTCCACTCTGGAACTACTGTACACACTGTAGCCAAAGCACAATAAAGTCAATTAGTCTTTTTTCAAGGCCCATATTTACAAAATATAGATTCTGGGAATCAATACTCTGGTCTCATGGGACCAAATCAATCATTTTGGATCTAACAGCATCCAAAATGTTATGGTGTTACTAGAGGAGGAGTACAGTGAGAAGTGCCTGGTTCCCACAGTAAAGTTCAGTGGTAGTAAAGCTCTAATATAGGGATGTATGAGTGCTGAAGGTGTGACGGAGTTGTGCTTTATCAATGCTGTCATGAATTCCCACACCACTGTGTAATTTAATACACAAACTTGAAACAGAAGATGTTACCCTTTCCTCATTCCCTGCATTGTTGGGCATTTTTTCAACATTACAATGAGGATATGCATTCTCCTAAGGTGAAAACCCTTCTGTGGACATGTATTTCACCTAATCTTAACACCCTTGAGCACCTGTGGGGGATTCTGTAGAGACGAGTTGAGCAACACTCCCCTTTAAAGATCAGGGCATTTAAGGAGCTCATCATCCAGGAGTTAAACAGGACAGATGTGACAAATTGTCATGAACTTGTACACTCCATGCCAAGAAGGGTCAGAGCAGTATATTCAAAATTATGGAGGGCATACTAAGTACTAGAATATTATACATTTGTTGAATTAAATCTAGGGTGTACTCATTTCTGCAATCCTTAATTTAAACAAAATTGGCTAATTTACTTATTTTATGGCTATTAATGACATATATTTTTCAGTTTTTATTATGTATACGTTTAATACATTTTAGTTTTGCCATCATTCCATGAAGTGTATTAGTTATCATAAAGAAAATACATCTTTTGTATATGTTCAGAGGGGGTGTACTCATTTATGCTGTGCACTGTATATATATTATGCACGACGTGGAGGCAAAAAAAACGCCTGACGTGAAGTGAAGCGCATTCATTTCATTTAATGCACAGCTAGCTGTGTATTATCCCATTTATCCCTTGGTCCATTTATTCTTGGCCCCATTATCCCATTATCCCATTTCTGGTCATTTGCCAGCATTGACAACTTAAAGTTGTCACTGATACTTTTGCAGCACAATATTTGACCGGAAAGGTAAAAATGATGATTATGACTCATTAGATCCAGCACTCTGTCTGCTTTAAATCAGACACAGAGATAAATTAGTGTGTGGTAAGATTACATTACAGCATTTTTTAATTGATTGTCTAGAGAGAGAGATGAGTGTGTGAATTACTTGTATCTGTTCAGCGTCTCTCTTTACTAATTATGAAGCTGTGAGTTTAATTCTTCAAAACCAGCAATGTTACCCCCTCGTTGCTGAGAAATATAATGTAATGATTCAGTAGCAAAGCTGTTTTATTAATAAAAGTCGCGGACCAGGGTTGTATGTGCACAAACACGCTTCAAATGTAAACAGCGCATTAATAGAGAATGAGAATTAAACTTAGAACCACCTGTGCATTAAATGATTTAATTGCACACCTTCCAGCCAATCAGAATCGAGTATTAAGACAGACCATGGTATGTATAAATACGTCATTACAATTTCATGACAATTAATCATCATTAATTATATGATTCTCATTACTGTAATGCAGTAAGAAAATCCTATCTTAAAACAAATACTTTTTAAATTAATATCTGTATATAGAAATGATTATAATGACCTTGATTTAAATATACTGTAGCATTATTTTCACATTACAGTAATGTTAATTGGTCTTGACTTGGTCTTTAATTATTTAGAGGTGAAATATGACTTGAAATTTATAAATTCAATATTTTTTAAAAGTTTAAATGTGTTTATTTTTTGTTAAATAATGTTCCTATGCAACAAACAAACAAACCCACTACAAACAGGCTTTGTTTTTTTCTATTGGTGTGAAATATGATAGTTTTCATGTTATTCATTCTAACAGAGACTAATAACGTAGAATAATCTGAGAGATTTTTGGCAATTATGGATGCAAGTTGTTCTATTTTAAAAGTCCCATATCAAATTCATCACTCACAAGGTAGCAAAGAGCGCTGGCAAGCTGTTTAGCAACAGTAAACTTCCACTGAGGAGTGACACGGCCCTTCTCTCTGTGCAGGAACACATCTAATGGGCCAAACTCCACAAACTCCTCCACCATGATGTCTGTTAAAAAAAACGAAAACAGTAGTCAACAGATAAATAATGTGTCTGGCGGATGCTAAAAAGTACAGATTGTGCATAAAAAAGGAGCTCAACAAAAACCAGTCACAAACAGTTATGACGACACTTGTGGCCTTTAAAGAGGAAGTCAAAAAGAGCACAACACTCACTCTCGGATCCCTTGACTGAAACGCCATGCACAAAGACCAGATGACAGTGTGACACCTGACTCATGAGACTAGCCGTCTCAAAGAATGCCTAGACAAAAACACAAAGACAATGAGAAAAACATCTGTGCTTTTGCCATTGTTTTTATCGTACGACACCGAACCAGACAACTCTTACTAGCGCTATGTCCTTGTGGCTCTGGTCCAGAATTTTAAGGACGACCCGGATGCCTTTCTTGTTGCAGAGATTGTTATTGGATTCGTTGTCATCATCCTCTAGCGAACCATGTATCTTCAGCCAGCCTGCGTAAATGTTAGTCCTGGTGCCTCGTCCCAGATGCTGCTCCTGTATCCATCAAATAAGGTCAACAGGTGTTTCGTCGATTATGGGTATTTCGTGACCCAGGGGCTGACTTTTTTCTTTATGTTTCATGAAGTATGCATTCTTTATGATTTATTTTTGAAAACGATTTGAGAACAAATTACAACTATCCCTCATTCATGATGTCATTTCCAACACAACAAAATATTCTGAAATCAATGTCAATTTTTAAATGTTTAAACTTAAACTGTAATTTTGTTATACCAAAAAATTAACATTTACATTAACATTTTTTAAAAATCATCAGTTATTTCCACCTTCAAAAATTGAGATTTGATGTAAAGGCCGCTCATTAAAAATGACTGTGATGCACATTTATACAGTGTTTAAAGGTTTATTTCATAAAGATCCTCCAGGTCAAAGGTGCACAAAGTTGAAGAATCACATTTAAAATATGACAAACTACATGTCCGATAAGTAGAGAAGTGTTGTCTGCTTTCATTTTATCAGTACAATCTGCCCAAGTGGAATGCATGAAAATGTCCTTATCAATGGTTGTAGAGCTCAGCTCATGAGGATAAGTAGGTGACTGATTGTGTACAACCACATACCTTTGTAATCTCCTTGTCCTTAATTTGATGAAACCTCAGTTGGCTCAGGTTGAGGGTTTCAGAGACAGTTTTAATGCTACTGTTTGCACCCTTTCTCATTACGAGAAGGTTTGATAACTCTGCAAAAGAACCATAAAAACGATTAACAGGATGACTCAAATGATAAGAATCATGTACTTCTGTGGAATGTTTCCTAATCAGAGATTCACTCCAGGATGACTCAGCGGTTTGACCGTAGATTCTGCCAAGCTGAAAATACACAAACACACACACACACGCACCTCCTAGTCTGGGCAGGCAGCACTTCTTCAATGTGAAACTGTCTTCTCCAGACTTTAGCACGAAGGTCTTTAAGCTATTGGTGAGCTCCTTTATGCTGGAGAACTCCTGATCCCAGCCTTCCAATTTGAACATGGAGCCCTTCTGGGTAATTCGGAACTGTTTGTATATTGGATTTTCCCCTTCCTGCCAGAATCAAAGTCAATCAGAAATTACTTTAAAGTAGCAATGAAACGGAAGTAGCGATATATTGTGTATTCTGTTCTCTGACGCAAAACCGAGTGAAACAGATTATTGAAAGAAAAAAGTAGGGCAGGGACCTCTATGCGTTGGATTTTGAGATGTTGCCATTACTCTCAATGGTGGAGGCAGATAAACAAGAGCTTTCAGGGGTGGAGTTTATCAGAGTAAAAAAAAAAATTGGAGAAGTCCTGCATACGTCACCAGAGAGAAGTCTGCATAGAACCAACTTTTTCCTTTCAATAATCTGTTTCACTTGGTATAGTGACTCAGATCAGTTCATTTTCACCAGAAGGTCCAGTTATGACATTTTGATTGAGCAATAAGAGGTAAAAAAAATTACAAATGAAACTTATGCATGGATGAATTGTTCACAATAAGATCTATAACATGCATTTAGAAAAAAAGAGGTAAATATATATAAAAAAACAACTTCTCACAACTCTGATTTTTTTTCTCTCAGAATTGCATGATAAAGTCACAATTCTGAGGAAAAAAGCCAGTCTTTTTTTATAAACTCACAGTTTTCACAATTCTAAGAAGTCAGAATTGCAATCGCGAGTTAATATCTTGCAATTCTAAGAAAAAAAGTCAGAATTATGAGACAAAAAGTCACAATTATCATTTAAATGGTTTTATTCTGTGGTGGAAACAAGCTTCCATAATGTGTATTATATTCTTTTTGCCTGTTTTATCATCTGCCAGGCAAAAACAGGAAGCTTCAAAAGTAATAATACACTCTCCTCAACATGCGACACATTCATGCACATAGCACAAAAGGTGTGGGATGAGTTAAGGGGATTTAATGCAATAGGCAGCAACAATTTATCTTGCCACCACTCATGTTTATATGCACTTTTGCATACGCACAAGAAGTGGTACAAAACAGCTAATAAAATATTGTTCTTTGACCACATAAAATGTACGCTGCAGCCGCCAAAAGATCTTTCCATATTTGGTGGTGTGCACCACTAGCAATTGTACATGAAAAAAGTGGCAGGATTCTTGTGAACAAGCTTAACAAGAAACCCTCCCATTTATAATAAATAGGAAACTCGCAGTTGCCACCTTGTCAAGTCAAGTCAAAGCAAATTTGTCTGTCTACCATGTAAATTCCTTTAACACACCCAAGATTAATTCTTGCCTTATTAATCACCCCTAATTACGCACTGATTTCACAATTCTTCAACTCCTCTGATCAAACCGTTAACATTGAATTAACCCTTTTCTAGAGAATTACCTTTGTCTGACTCAGAGATGCCAGGATTATTCGATGGTAATCCAAAACACTCCAGCGCACGATAAACGCTCCCTCCTCTGGTTCTTTCTTTAGTTTTTGGAGCACAAACTCATCCCTAGCCATAGGGAAAAGAATGAACATGTCAATAAAAAAGGAAGAGGACCACATGGCCGCACTGACTGCATGTGAAAACGCGAGTGACGTACAGTATGGGACCGTGCAGATCATTGGTCTCACTGAGAACCACTCTGGGCGGAGCCACTTCGTGACAAAGATAATGATGTGCATCGGTTGTAAGGCGGAAATACCCATCAAGCAGTGAAACCAGAGAGCGAGCCTGGAGACTGGAGCCCAAATGCATGTCCTGGAACACAAATACATGTAGGTGGGACGCATATCATACAAACACAAAAGATGGAAACCAAATACAGCTTTGCCAGACTGTTTACCATTGACATGTTGTCTTGGCGACTGATGCAGACATTTACGCCCTGAATGGCAATCAGAGATATCTCAGGAAAGTCGCAGAAGGTTTTCCAGTTGTCCATTTCCTGTTCATCTTGTAACTGTGTCTCTCTGCTCTTATTATGAATGTAGTCATTCACCTGGAAAGTGAGACGAATTTAAAAGTACAGTTGTATAAGAGACGAAGATGTCTTATATCAACTGCATCAACTTACCTTTGGTGCTGATAACTTCCGCCACCATATGCCGGTTGATCCTGACACCCTGATCTCATGAGTAGGTTCACAGTTTACGGTTTCCTCAGAGGGCGTTTGTGTTCGGGAGGCAATGAGGCATGACCCACTGCCATCTCCATCAGTTCTCAGGTCAAGATGAAACACAGGGAATGCCTCGACGCCAAAATGAGGAGCCAGGCGCTCAAGCGTAGACAGATACTTGTACATGACCTCTTGCGATCCAAGCTTCCCCATGCCCACTGTGTGCTGCTGGAAATTGCTCACAAAGTTCGCAAACACACGGCGAATACGGAACCTTGTCAGGGCGTTGTTCCGGGCGATGTGTCGGGAAAAAGACAGAGGGATGCAACGGAGAAAGCTGAAGGATGGAGCATAAACACGTTATCAACAAGTAGTAATGGCTATTAGCATTATTAAATGATTTTAAACTGCACATTTGAAAGTGCTTCAATTAATGTCATTCACTTATATTGAGGAGTTTTGATTGAACTTAGGCATTTTTATAATCTGGACAACAGATTTAAAGAGATTCATATCATGAGGAATCAAGGACATTTTCTTTGCTCTTTCAAGATAAGAGTTTTTTCACACTGTATATGCACTAAAACATTGTAATTTCCTCCCCAGTGTTAGTTATTGAAACTATGCTGTAAAAATGTCTCGTTACATACTTCTGCAACTTTCTGACATCAGATGAAGACACATGACCATTCACTTTTACATATCAGCAATGGATATTCATTGTTCATAAATGTGCCCTGTTGCTGTGTGTAGCACCTACAGCTCTGCATCTCATTAGTGTTGTCGAAAATATTGATATTTCGATATGTATCAATACTCCTTTTCTGCAGTATCGATACACTGATACCAGCTTCGCATTCTCACTCTCACTTCTCTCTGACTGCAAATTGCCACACCCGCCTCCTCCGGTTGAGTGCTTGTATTCATAATTTTAGTAATTAGAAAACCAAAAGCTGTGGTATTTGTGCAATTTGTTCTTATTTTATTACTGACTGTTTACTTTTTTGTAAATGTAGTTCAATGATTCAAATACAGCCTCCCTGTTCTGTGTGTAAACTATTACAACAAAATTACCCAAATTATCAAAAAATTATGAGATAACAGATTATCTGTATGGCCATATATATTGCAGTTTTCACCATGGTATCGAAAATTGTATCGAATATTGATATTTTTCAAGGTGTTGTTGTATCAAAAGTTGGAAATTCCAGTATCGTGACAACACTACATCTCATATAAAAATAAACAAAGCTTTAATTTTAAACAATTTAAAAAAACTATTTGATAGCAAACCTGTAGATTATGAGTGATTGCAGAAAAGTGCTGTATTTCAATACATATGCAATGAGGGCATTCACTTACAAGTCCACAAGGCACAGTAGCAAAAATGAGAGGGTGGAAAAAAACCCTTTACTAACATTATGTGAACACAGTGAAAAAAGTCGAATTATGTATGGATAGGACCCCGTTTACAAACAGCCTATCTGCTGTTTTATATATTGTATATCTTTTATTTAACTTCCTCTTTAAAAAAAAGCTTTCAGATCTTCCTTTGAACATTGAAGAAAGCTGAAGCCCACACCTGGTCTGCTTGGCCACATCCTGTAGAGAAGTGCCAGTCTGCAGGGCCGTGTAAGAGAGGTGAAGCACAGCCATACCCAGACACTCATTCTTAAAGCGACTGATCTCTTCCTCTCCGCTCAATGCATCCAAACATGTCAAGTCATTCACAAATTCATATTTTGCCTGGTAAGAGAATCAAAACATTCAAATTAAAAGACTTTGAAAGAATAGCATCCTGCTTTTTAGTAAATCTGGACAATTTTTAAATTTCTGGACATTGTTCAGACATAAAAAAAAAAAAAAAAAAAAAAAAAGCAAAATACAATTTATCATAGAAAACTTTATCACTTCAATTTTCTGTTATTTTTATGGGAAAGTGACTTTTTTATTACATGAAATCTCTTCTGTTCAAATAAATATCTCAAAGACAGTGAAGTTATAGCATTTCAGTAAATGTCTTTCAATTATTTTGAGTGACTGTAAAAATCACCTGAGCAAAGAGGTATTCCAAGGAGGTAATCTCCAGCAAAGGACATGTCACCTGCTCTGCTCCAGATCCAGTCCGTAATGCATAACGAGTCACTAACGGTTCCTTTTCACTTAATCCATGCCAGTTACGGAAGTAAAATCTACAAAGCAACAACATTAATTGATGATTTACACCAGTGGTTCCCAAACTGGGGAACGTGTACCCCTAGGGGTAAGTGAGGTGAAAGAGAAAGAGTTGAATTACGCTACATTACTGCCGTTCTCGACAATGTACCTTTGTAAAAGTGGGGTTTTATCCCTTACTAGCAAGAAAAACAAATATAGACACAGACTGGGCATAGTGATCGATTTAAGACTCTTACTCTTTTCGATACAAAAGCATACCCTGTGTGAGGTCTTGTTTTTAATGCTGATAATATATTATACGAGCAAGAATGCAATTTTTTCCAAATATCCACACAATTGCAAATGTGGCATTAATTTTATGCAAGTTAAACAAAAAAAAAGGTAATATTAAAGGTCCCGTTCTTCGTAATCCCATGTTTCAAACTTTAGTTAGTGTGTAATGTTGTTGTTAGAGTATAAATAAAATCTGTAAAATTTTAAAGCTCAAAGTTCAATGCCAAGCGAGATATTTTATTTAACAGAAGTCGCCTACATCGAACGGCCAGTTTGGACTACATCCCTCTACTTCCTTCTTTAATGACGTCACTAAAACAGTTTTTTGACTAACCTCCGCCCACAGGAATACACAAGAGTTGCGTTTGTAGAGTGTGTTTGTCGCCATGTCGTCGAAACGCTGTTATTTTCATCCCACAGTCCAATCACCGGGTCTGATTCCGGCTCAAATTGATAGGGTAAAATTAAAGACATGTTTACAATAACACTGAGCACGTGCATCTCCACGTTATGGTAAGAGGCGTGACCTTTCCGGGCAAGGAGCGCTCAGAGCTGTCGAATCACAACACAGGAACCGCTGGCACAATCAGAACTCGTTACGTATTTCTGAAGGAGGGACTTCATAGAACAAGGAAGTCATCAGCCCGTTTTTATGACAGTGGAAACAGCGGTATACAGATAAGTAAATTATGTGAAAAATACTGTGTGTTTTTTTACACGCGAAACATGAACACATGTTATATTGCACACTATAAACACAATCAAAGCTTCAAAAAAACCACGAAAAACGGGACCTTTAAGTGATACATTTTTTTAACACAGTATTGTCAAAATTGTTTGCTCCGTTTTGCAATTAAACAGTTCTAACCAAAGCAGAACTGTTGTGCGTCTCAAAGCAACACACAGTGGTGTTTCGTCAGTGAATGAATCTGCGGCTTTGAATAAATCAGGAGAGTCAATGATTCAATGACTCATTCATAAATACAGCCATTTGCTTCCTTAAATAATGAATGCATGAATGAATGATTCGAAGACTCAGTGACTTGCCACCACCTACTGGCAGTTTTAGTTTAATATTTAAAAGTATCACGTCATTTATTACCATTTAAAACATTACATCATTATTTATGCCATTGTAATTGCATTCACACCACCTTTGAGCGGCATTAAACCGTGTGTAAATACATCTAGATGCAGCTTGTACCATTGCAATGCAAAGATAACTTTTGTTGATAGTTTCATATGTTTCATTTGATTGAAATTATTGATTTAGACTGAAAATCAATTTAAGAGAGAAAATATTGTCCCTTAAAGGTGGGATAAGTTAATAGCTTCGCCCCCTAATGGTGACTGGTCACACGTTTGTTGTTGGTGTCGACCCGACTAACTTCCAAACAGCGTTTTTCAAAATCTATGATCCCACCTTTAATGGAAAAGGTGTGACTGCAGTTTAATGTTGCCTTCACGTGCTATCGGAAATTTGATCATTCCCAATTCTGAAGTCGTAATTATGAGCTCATCGTATTCAAGTTTCGAAGGGTGTTCATGTGCAATTTTTACCTTGGAAACTTGTATTTACAATAATTCCGTGAAGGCAGCATAAGTGAAAGAGAGAGTGTACGCATAAGTAAATGTGCATGCACCATGTGGTATGCCACTCTAAAAACTTTGGGAACCACTGACTTACACCATTATCATGCATTTTTGTGCACTTTCCACTGAATTACTCTCTACACATGCACACACGGTCTCATATTCACCTCATTCGGAAATGCACCAACAGGCCAGACTGGTTTTCTGCATTAAATTTGTGATTTGGACTGTACCAACAAGAGGATGCAGGGTCATAGAGAGCAAACAAGGCATGACAGACAGGAGTGATCCCTGAGGAAGAAAGAAAACATTTTAGATCGCTAAGAACAACAACAACAAAAAACTTATTGGCGCCAAAACCCACACCTACCCACAGCCTTTGCTGCATCGATGGTGAGATCTTCAGCCGTCATCTCACCCTCCTTGTAAGACAGGCAACGCTCTCCCTCTTTGGTCCAGAAAAGAAACACATGGACCCCAGGACCCTCACACTGTCCTGTGGACGTCCCTGCTTTGGATCTTCTTGTACGTCCTCGTCTAGACATTATACACTCCAACACCTGCGTCAAAGACATGTAAGAACGTACATGATAAAAACAAGGTTTTAAACGTATTTTACAGTCTAGTTTAAAATATGTGAGCCTAGTTTTTAACATTAATATAAACATTAATCCTCACAATTTAATTTTATTTGTTAAATTTAAAAACATGTGCATCATAAGCCTCGTTCAGACTGTCAGTCCAAATCTGTTTTTTGTGCATATCCGATTGGAATCCAATCATATTTTTCAAGTGTGAACGGCCAAAAAACCCCAACATTAAATGCGAACCATTTCGAGCTACATGTGGTTTGAAAACCTATTCAAATAACATTTCTGGAAATCTGTTTCTGTCTTACCACTCTAATCAGATTTCACATGGTTTTTGTAACTTTCTCATGCCACGTAAAATGTAAACATTTAAGATGTTGTTAACGGAAACAAGGTTGTGTTGTTGCAAGTGCTGGTTGAGCAGAAAATTACAATAGCCTATATTTGGATACGTGTTTTGAAACCAGCAGCTGCTCATACCAGCCTCCTATATTTTTGCTGCTGCCTCAGAAAACGTAGTAGTCCAGTGTGGTGGCTACACATTGTCATGTTGTAAATAAGACGATAGCGGTATTGCAAACCCCCCGCGTTGCTGTTGTTGTTTTTGGCGTATGCCTACTAACGCAACGTCACTGGGACGGGACACACAAATCGGATCAGAACAGTTGTGATACTGACAGTGTGAACATAGATATGCTTGTACTTGTGTACTTGTTCTTGTATATATGAATGCCATTTTTGATGTATATTTAAAAAAAATATATTTTGTACCAGAAAAAAAATGAGTGTCATGTCAATGACTCTCAACTTACAATCCCACAAATGTAATCTTTTTCATCAACCCTATTTTTTAAAAAAAATAAATAAATAAACTTGTCACATCCATTTAATATTGTTGCCCTATTGTTGGTTTGACTGCTTCTATTGTTCTGTCATGACAACTCTCTGAGATATTGGCATGTTAATGGATATGGCAATGTTACTGTATTTGGTGGCGGAATAGATCTTGCTACTGCCAATATATTCACAGACATTGCTGTGAGCATGTAAGACATGCTGATAAAATGACATCACACCTGTTTTAAGAGAACAAGGTTTAACAACTTGTGTAAGCAACCCCGGTAATTTTACTCCGAGTAATCAGATAATCCTTCGGGTCCAAAAACTGAGATCATTTTCAGAGTATACAAGCAGCCATAACAACTTATTCTCTGAACATGATTTGCTCTGGAGGTATTCGGCACATGCATGCCCTTTTGATGAGGCTCCAGTGGCCGTGACAGCGGGTTGTCAGGATACCAAAATGTCGGTAGTCTGTACCAATACCAGTGTCTCGTCCGTTGGTTCTCATTGTCAATCATCATAGTTTCTGACTCAATCGCTTGTAAAAGCACGCTGTAAATAGAAACCTTTGACGCTCAAGCATTCAAGCAAACAAGAACAAGATATACCATGTACTTGGTAGTTCTGGTACTGCAGAAATGCTGGTACTGTGAACTTCTTTTTCTGTTTAGTACCAAGTCTACTGACTTTTGTTTTTTTTGTTTGCAATGGAACCTTTTGTATACAATATATTTACATATAATATAACTGTAATAAAAAAAAAACTACAGCCATATTATGTTTGCAAGGAAGGACAGACTATTTTTTAGCTCAATCATTCATTTTTAATTGTATTTAAAAAGAGGATTTATGAATGGAAGTGAAGTGATGCGAGCGACGCTGGTAACAATGTGACAGTAACAACATGTCGGATGTAGTATGTCCGAATTTCATTCATACTACCCACATTTATACTATATAGAACATCCTTTTTAATGGTAGCTAAGTAAATTCAAATATAATACCTACTTCGATTTCAAAAGTAGCGACAGTCTTCAGGATTACTAAAAAGTTACAGGCAGGTGAGATTGATCAAGGTTGAAGCTAAACTTCAAAGGAAAGTGGACCTTGAGGGCCATGAAATCCTAGTTGAGAACCCCTGGCCTACAAAATGCTACAACAAATACTAACCCCTAACCCTACACTACACCTTAACCTTAACCAATGAAATTGGCTGCAGGATGGGATTTGCGCTGAACTGATTTTGGGGAAATAATGCATGGTGTGCTTCTTCTTAATGTCCATTTCCATGGTGACTCTTGGATTCTGTGCTCTGTTGAAAATGTCTACGTTCCAAGTTTCAATTCCTGGGTTGACTGAAATAACTCCCGAACACATTTTCTTGGAATTGATAACTGCGAATAAGCAAGGATTGGGTTAATCAACTGCAGGGGCAATTCTAGGTTTTCAGTCATTTGGGAGCTTAACAATGAGTTTACGATAAAAAATTATATTTGATTTTTAGTTTGTATAGTAGAGCTCTAACCCTTTTGCAGTATTCCACTGTATTGCACTGATTAATAGGTTGGTCGATTCATCTCTTCAGTGACTATTAAGCCGAATGCCTAATGGTTAGAGAGTCTGACTTGTAACCCGAAGGTCATGGGTTCAAGTCTCAGTACTGGCAGGAAATGTAGGTGGGGGAGTGAATAAATAGCGCTCTCTTCCACTCTCATTACCCACATCTGAGGCACCTAACCCCCAATTGCTGCCCAATCGCCCCCAAAACTGCTCCGGGTGTGTGTTCATGGTGTGTGTGTTCAATACTCACTGCTGTGTGTGTGCACTTGGATGGGTGAAATGAAGCACAAATTCCAAGTATGTGACACCATTCTTGGCTACACGTATGCCACTTTCACTTTTTTTTTCTTTACTTTTTCCACACACACACACACACACACACACACACACACACACACACACACACACACACACACACCGGTTCCCTGTACAAACACATACACATCTGTTCCCTATACAAACAACCTTGGCTCATTTAGGCTTGTCTGACTCCTGAATATTTACATATTCTTCATATTCTTTGTGATGTTTAGTTAACAGCAGTTAACAGAAATTAACCTTTCCTTAAAGGGGCAATATATGATGATATTTATTAAAAAAAAAAAGAAAAAAAGAATTATGTTTAAAAACAACATTTTGAATATTAAAATATGATTTCTTTTTAAAAATAAATAAATAAGATGACAAATTTGAACTAAAACCACTTATAGGAGCTAGGTGTTAATAAGTGATTCATTCAATCAAATGATTTATTCAAACGGCTGATTCATTCAGGAAAGATGTACGTCAGTAGGTATGCTCAACTTGAAGCAGTGCTGTGATGACTGAATGGTGTATGACATCAAAGTAACAAGAGAGTGATTGGAAAGCTTACGGAACTGTCTGTTTTCTAATCTCTCTCACGGTACTTTGATGTCATACACCAATCAGTCTGCACAGCACCGCTTCAAGTTGAACACACCTACTATCTTTATTACTGAGTCATTGAATTATTAACTTAACCAATTCATTAAAAAATGTAAATTCAAACTCATTCAGTAACACAGTGGTTATCAATCCTGGTCCTGGGGACCCATCGCTCTGCATATTTTGTCTGCCTTATTCAACACACCTAATTCAGATATCAGCTCATTAGGTGAGAACTCCATGAACTTCCATTTAGAATTCCAATCAGAAGTGAGCATCCCTATGCCCTACTCACTCTGAAAACTAGATCAAATATTTATTTTATCTGAGAAATAAAATAAATACATGATTGTGATAGCCTATATAATTTGTCTGATTTCTTCAAGTTGTCGTATTTACCATGTTTACAATGGTAATGTTTAGTGCGCATAGTCTTTTGCATCACATATAAATATTTCTGCCTTATACAGTGATCATGACCACAGTGGATCACAAACAGAAGTTATTTCAAACACTTGCTGCTGTCTGAAAATGAGTTTTGAGCTAAAATGGTTTTAAAAGTTAAATAATGTTAGCTGGTATTGGCCCCAAGTAAGCACCGACGAGGCCCTGGAAGTGACAATGGAAACGCGACCGGCCCTGGCACGCACTAGCATGCCCGCTTTAGGCCCGACAGTGGAAACACAGCTAATCAGCCCATCAGCTGTTCTTATAACAGGAATTTCTTATTATTGATGTTAATTTATTTGTTGCAAAAAATGCACTTTTTATAATGAAGTTTTTAAAATGCACTATGTGTGTGTGTGTGTGTGTGTGTGTGTTAGTGTATTCCCTCTCTCCTCTCAACTTTAAAACTGCTGTCTGCAGGCAGTGACATTTGCCACACAGCTATTGAACAATTTTTACCTATGAAACTTATTTAAACTTTATATGTATGACAAAAATGTGTGTAAATGACCATCTCATGTATCCTTTGCTAACAGACTTGTGAAGGACACTTTGTGAAGGAATTCAGCTGTTCACTTCCGTTTGGAACGCGCCTACAAATGGCAGCCCCTTCCTGAAATGCCCTTTGTTTGGAATTTGCCACTGAACTGAGTCTGTGACGAAACACCATCGCATGTTGCTCAGAGTTGTGCAACGCCTGTGTTGTGGCTTTTTAAAGCTATTTTCGATGAAAAAATAGAGCAGTAACAGACAATGCTGTGTCTAAAATGTAACTTACCAACAGGCATGTTATATCTTGAATTTTGGGGTCATTCTAAAGGTACATCACACAGCGAAAGGTTGCACTATCAAGGCGTGCTTTTTGTAAAAGTGAGTGACATACTCTATTTGTATGAATGGGAAACCATCTTGTATTGCTCCCACATAATGTTATGTAAACTGCATTGATGCAGATGTCTCTCAATAAATGTACACACCTTGTCTTCTGCTTCCATGTCAGTGATGTTGAATAATGTAGACTCTGGGATACATGTATACTGTCAACGTGTGTTTTTACATTCCACACGTTTCCTGCTATGCAGAGTTTACACAGACAGACGCCTGTCACGGAGCACTGCAAACAAACAGCAGCAACCTTTTACAGTTCCAACCAAATCAAAACAATGAGCTTATGCTGTGGTCACCCCATAATTACCATAATTAAAAGATGGCAACAGGAGCTGTTCAATCAGACTCAGAATTATGCATATCTATGTCAACAGTATCAACGCTGAAATTAATCTGCAGCAGTCAGGTACAAGCTCTCCAAGTTGTTTACGTTCATTATTATTGTCATTTTATGTGCTTTCAGGCATGAAGTAGCTTAACGCCGTCTCTTGTGACGCTTTGCAGAGAGCAGCTATGTGTGCGCTCATGTGTTTTGGAGGAGGCATGGCTTTGGATGGTGGTTTGTAGGGAGGGTGGGATCACATGCTTTCAATACAAGCAAGCAAATGTTATCTTTTCCAAGATCACCTATTGCACCTGTAAATTTAAAATCTGGTGTGACAGATCGCTGTAGCCCCTCAGTTCAGGTGGCAGCATGGATCAACCGATCATCTCATGTCCTTTTTACTACTAGTTACAGCACGAAATAAACATGGGTGGAAACCAGAAGGCATGTTAAAAGATACAATACAACTTACTGAAATTAATCCAGTCGCGTGTATTCACTCAATCGGTGTTTCAGCCAGGGATAAACATCAATAAAACAGCTTGTAGGCTATACAATGTCACTTAACGTTACATTTACCTCAAGAAACCTATTCAGTGTTCATGAACTCATTAGTTAGCTTGAAAAATAACTCTAGAAAAGAGCATTTTGCTAAATATATGCACTTTATTACATATTCATTATTTTTTTATTTAAACTGTTAGTGATGTCCTCATTATTTAATGTATGTTAGAATAAATCTGTCATAAAAGCAAGTTGTTACAGTTTATTGTCATTTATATGTTCATATTTTACCCGCAAACTGCAGTGGAAATAATTCTGTTATTAAAAAGTTGCTATTACAAACCCTTATGTGCAATTTAAATGTATATACAACTGAGCTTTAGCTATTTGAGAGTTCATTATTAAATAAGTTTGATTAATTAGTTGATTATTAATTTATTATTTATGGTTTCAGCCAAATGCATCCTGAATTTTTTGGTTTTGGCCCACAATTTTCATCCCTAATAATTTTATGGGGACAAAATCTCAATTTTTTTTTTAAAGCTGCAGTCCGTAAGTTTTGCCTCTTTGTCGCCATCTCTGTTTGAAACCTGCAATTGCCGTTATTTGCAGAATTATCATCTTTATGTGGGTTGTGCAACAACACTGCTCCTCAGCGCAGATGAATCTAATGTTTGTTGTCAATCACCACACCGGTGGATACTGTACTTCAAAATCACATATTCTACGTCTTGGGAGTATGACCAAAATAATAATTTTCACTGGAAAATGTCATCTGAACAAGTAAGTAACATGTCTGCCACTTTTGTTCTGACCAACTGAGAAAAACCCCCACATAATAAATCGCGTCGCCAATGGTGATTAAATCTAACGATCGCTTAGCTCAAATAACATCAAACCATGCAAATAAGTTATACTTTGTTCTCAAGTTGTTAATGTTAACAACATCAGCATTGCGTGACTATGTGTATTTAGTGCGTGACGCCAATACCTGTAGATTTCAATTTCTGTACAGTCTAATCTCTAACGTCAATTTGTCATACCATACAATCCGCCATCCAAATGATAAGTTTAATTATTGCAGCTGCTGTGAGAAAAGGCTATAAATGATCCACCTCACGTGCCATATAGCCTACTAGCTGGGACTCCTTCTTTATCTATACAAACATGACGCAATGACGCAAACACAAACGGTGACATTTCCCACAAAAACCTACCAGTACCACCAGAATTATAAAACATTATTACAAGTTTACCTTTGTGAATCGGGCTAAGGTAAGGAGACGTTTTGAACACTGGCTGGTTATGTACACGCTCAAAAATTGATTTTGGATCCAAAAAAAAAAAGTTACGGACGACAGTTTTAACTTACTTTTTTAAAACAGATCTGTGTAAAATCTGAGATTTTGTTTTGTAGAAAATATATAATTTACCACTGTCAGATGATAGCTTAAAACAGTAATTAAAGACTTTAATTTAACATGTTTCATAACACACTTACCTGATAGACCTGATTACATTATTTATTCTTTTGACGGCCCTAAGACTACTAAGAAACACAAACCAAATCTGCTTAAGAAGAAAAAATACAAAAAAACATCTCTATAAATGTGCTCATAAAGCGTTGAATAGAGCTTTTCTGAACTATTCTCCATATAAACTGTAAAATAATTAAAATTATCATAACTTAACTCTTACCCATAACAATGCTTCTGCCCATCATTACTATTAATATGGCATGCTGTACTGCTGTAATGGCCGGGGTTGTGGAGTAATGTCTCGGAACACTGTGCTCTTAATTTCCAAAAACTGACAAGTCATGTCGACAAATGCCACATATTACTATTACTAAAAGCACGAATGTGTTTACTGTCATAGTATGTAGGCGCAAAGCAGCGACAAACAACCTTCTTTAAAACAAATAACATATGAGCTACTTCCTGTTTCACATACAGCCCTGCTGGGCAACTACCTGATCTCATTTCAATACTAAAAAATAACTGGTAAAAAGTATTGAAAACTGATCATGAGTTAGTATTTACTTACAGGCAGACGAATGGCGGTGTTTATCTCAGTTTAGTTGTCCTCCTCTTACAGGATTCACATCTTTAGCCACTGACGCGCACTACAGACATTGCGTATTTCTCAGTCTCACTGCGTGAACTGCTCCAGCAGCGTCAGTCCGAAACTGTGCGCATCAGACCCTAGTGAACTGACTACTTAGAAATGATGGCCAAACGACAGGGGTGTGTCGAACAAACTGCTGTCTGTGTAGGCAGGTTGTACGCTATTGAGACAGATATCAAGTGTTTTCGTCCATCGAGCTCTTCAAATTAAGAGTTCTGCTAAATCAGAGGATGTCTAATGTTTTACTCTAAACACACACACACACACACACACACACACACACACACATAAATAATTAACTTGATTACAATAAACAGCCCAATCCACGGTTGAGCATCTGTTCGTACCACAGAATGTTAGATAAAGTATATGACAACAATTTCACCTCATTCAGTTGTATAGAGAAGGCCTACTAATAGGGTGAAGTAAGCTAAAATGGGCCACGTTTTGGTAAATGACTTATAATACCATCATAATAAGCTATGCATGAGATCTAATGATATTTTTACAAATTAGCATGGGTCTCAAAAAAAAAAAAAAAAAAAAAAAAAAATATATATATATATATATATATATATATATATATATATATAAAATGTGATAAGGTATAACTGTATCAGCAGGTCCCTTCTTGAGCCATGGTACAACATTGAGGTAAAATAGGCCAATATAAAAAAATTTAGTTTTTATTTTTAACAGTAAATTGAGACTATTGTCTGTAGTGTGCTATAGCAACAACACTGTACATTTATTTCATTACAAAATGCAATTAAAAATGAACTGATCATGTTGTACAGGTGTGTGTTTGTGTGCATTGGTGTCTTTTGTGTGCATGTATGTGTGTACGCTTGTCAAATATCTGTCAAAAGTTTTGTTGAAGATTTGAACATCTTTGACAAAAAAACAAATCACTTTAACATTTCCTGTAGCTATAGGTCTTTACATTGAACTGAACTTACATCTTTTCTCTTCGCTCTTCTTATCTCTCCGTTTCCTTCCTTTGCTTGTCCTCCTGCCATACTGTCTGCAATGCCATTTTTTAAAAGCCTGTTGAGATTTTATATGGATACATCTAGGCCTATAAACCTATTTTCACCCTCAATTCCTGTGTAAAAGTGTGTGTGTGTATGCAGGCCATTTTAGCTTAACCAGCCATTTCTAACTAAAATGACCTTTTTCACAAAAATCAATGTGTTTTTTTTTTTTTTTTATAAACTTTTTTTATTTGAAAGAGCATGTCAAAACATTGTTCATAAATCTTTGCTTTGTTGGTAAGCTTACTTATAAATGCTTTAGTACTCTTATTAGTGACGAATGAAATTTACTATGTCAGGCTCACTTTCCTTACAATTTCTCTGACAAGCTTCATGTGACACTCTGCCCTGCCCCCCCTTAAAAAACTCAGACCAGTCAAAACTATTGTTACATGTCAACAATAAGATCAGTTATTGTGAATGGCTGTAAAAATTTAAAGAGATATGACGCTACAACCTTATTTGGCCCATTTTACCTGATAGCCCATTTTAGCTGACTTCACCCTAGTTTCAAGCAATCAGTTTAGCTTAAAGGGTTAGTTCACCCAAAAATGAAAATTCTGTCATTTATTCCTCACCCTCATGTCCTTCCACACCCGTAAGACCTTCGTTAATCTTCAGAACACAAATTAAGATATTTTTGTTGAAATCCGATGGCTCAGTGAGGCCTCCATAGGGAGCAATGACATTTCCTCTCTCAAGATCCATAAAGGTACTAAAAACATATTTAAATCAGTTCATGTGAGTACAGTGGTTCAATATTAATACTAGATGAGTAAAGTTCGTAGAGAAACTTTAAGTTGGCTTGAAAAAGCCTAGCCAGAAGGTTTAGATTAGGTTTAAAAGCTTGAAGTTTGAAGCTTTTTAGTTTGAAATAGTTTAAGTTTTAGATTAGTAGTTTAAAAGCTAGATAATGTGTGAGTAAGTAAGTGTGAGTGAGTGTGTGTAGATATAGTTAGTTAGTTAGTTAGTAAGTTAGATAGATAATTAGTAAGTTAGATAGTTATATAGTTAGCTACATTATAAGTTAGTTAGATAGTAAGTTAGATAGTTAGATGGTTAGTAAGTTGGATAGATAGTTAGATAGATGGATAGTAAGTTAGTTAGATAGATAGTTAGTAAGTTAGTTAGTTAGTTCAATATTAATATTATAAAGCGACAAGAATATTTTGGTGCGCTTCGGAGCATTATGAATCAGCGTGTCGAATCATGATTCGGATCAAGTGTCAAATGGCCAAACGGCTGAAATCACGTGACTTTGGCGCTCCGAACAGCAGATTCGACACAAAAGATTCATAATGCTCCGATGCTTTATGAAGCAGTGAAATCGGTCATCACTATATAAGTCGTTGTTTTGTTTTTTGGCGCACCAAAAATATTCTCGTAGCTTTATAATATTAATATTGAACCACTGTACTCACATGAACTGATTTAAATATGTTTTTAGTACCTTTATGGATCTTGACAGAGGAAATGTCATTGCTCCCTATGGAGGCCTCACTGAGCCATCAATATTTCAACTAAAATATCTTAATTTGTGTTCTGAAGATTAACAAAGGTCTTACGGGTGTAGAACGATAGGAGGGTGAGTAATAAATGACAGAAATGTAATTTTTGGGTGAACTAACCCTTTAAGATTTCAAAAATGCCAACCATACAATTATAATAAATGTGATAACACAATATTTTAATGTATCAATGCATTAAGTCATGTTTTATCATGACATATTTCATTTTATTTATTCATTTACATTTAAGTGCCTGTCAAAGCAAGATTAAAAAAAAAAAGTAATGTTCATTTTAAAGCTTATTATTAATAATGCTTAAAATATCTAAATCATTACGGACATATATATGCTTATGACAATTAACCCAAATGATAATTTATTCTCTTTGATCCTTTTGTTAAGTCACTATATTATTCTACTTTATATATACACACATTATTAAAATCATATTTATTTAAATCATATTAATGTAAAGTTTCACATGTAATGTTTGATGTTGTGTTTCTTCTACATTTTTCCTTCTTTCTTTAAAACACAAGGCTTCTGTTACCTAATAATAGACTGATCTGTATCTAATCAATAGCCTACATGAGACTTATGACTTTAAAAAATACCTCCACGAGAGGGAGCAATTCGACAAACAAACACACACTCAAAGAAAGCAGGTGCTGCAATGAGACACTTTGCGAAAAATAAACATGGGAAATAACTGTGCTATTTTTGACTGCTAAAATATCCTTATTACATTACACACGTATGTTTTAAAACACAACTGCTTCCAATTAAATTCTGTTTATGAACGTGTAATTTCTAGGCCTAGTCTTTTTAAGTAGCAGAACTTAATTTAACCTACTTGTAAAACCGAAACTAGAATCTCGAAGGAACCAATAAAAATTATATTCCGGTTTACAAGAAACTGAACCGTTGTTGGATGCAAGTTCAAATGCCACTGCGTCCTTTTCTTTGAAAACACATCTTCCTCATTCTAAGTAGGCCTATTTATAGTAACGCTAAAAGGGCGACGTATCCTGGGAGATACAAACATTTGAGAGGCTGTGGGGAGAGTCAGGGAAAGTTTAGGTCTCATTTAATGGTTTCATGTTGAAAGGGTGTTTGTTGTGAATATTTAGATATATTGACTTTGTTCATACATTTTTTGTTTACCTCACGGGCAGCATTTAAAAACAGCATGACCCCCTGTAGTGGGAAATCTACTAACCTTATCAGAAAAGTTGATATATTTCACATATTTACAATATTTGGAGGGGACTTACCTGTTTAAAAAGTTGTTGTTGAGTGTTAGCTTACGTTTATGTTGAAATTTTATGAATTTAATTTTTACATTTTTCATAATTTGTCTTTAAATGTTTATATCTCCCAGGATACATTCTCCCTTTGGGGGTATAAATCCATTGAAAACAGAATGCTTGTTTGGCAATGCGTGTTACAACATTATAGCCAGATTTTTAAAACCATTTATTCTCTCATAACTTTAAACATTATTTGTAAAATTCTGTTGAACAATAAGTTTAATGCTTATTAATGAATATATTGTATAATGCTGTATAATATTTAATACGCAAATTTCTAGGCCCTATAAATTATCATTACGACCAAAACTTTGCTGAAAACCTGTTTTACATAATGCCTTCTGTCCTCTGATTGATAATTCATACTTTTTTAATCAAGTAAAGTCTTTTTTTGCTCAGAAATCATTAATTATTTTTATAAAGTAAATGTAAGAAAAACATTTATTGTACTGAAGCAAATTGGGTTTACTTGATTAGTCATACATTATTTTTTAATGTTAAAGATTAAACATTCTTTTGACATTTTTTTCATGTTAATGTAAATGTTAAATATGACACCTTTGACTTTTGGGGAACATTTATTTGTCCATCTCCCAATTATTATTGATTTGCAATGAACTGCATATAAAAGCCTGATTTATAAGCGTGTGTGTGTGTGATACTCAACAAAAAACATGAGCAAACTTGTATATATATACTTGTATATATATACTTGTATATATACTGTATTTACTAGACCGGGCTTATGAAAACTTTCCGTTGTCTGAGGGCAACGCTGTGCTGTAACATGTTGGCAGTTTTTATAATAATTTGTATTTGTTATAACTGAGCACAGTTCCGTTGATTTTTTTTAGCTTGGCTCAACTTGAAATGATTGCAAAACAAGTCTTTAAATCATAATTTACACAACTACCGTCTCCATGTCACAACTGTCCAGAATGATTAGCTAAGAGCCAAGTAAACCAAAATGGACATAAAATGAGACTAACAATATCAAACCTGAGTGTTAAAGGGATAGTTCACCCCAAAAATTAAAATCATGTCATTAATTACTCACCCTCATGTCGTTCCAAAAACACTTTTGTTTCTTTGAAACACAATTGTTTTAAAAACAATCTTTTTAATGAAATCTGAGAGCTTTCTGTCCCTCCACTGACAGCCTTGGCAACTACCAGTTTCAAGCCCCAGAAATTTAGTTAAGACATCATTACAGTAATCCAGACTCCAGTGGTTTAACCTCAATTTTATGACACAAGTGCTTTGTTTGCGCAATTATTTCTTTCATAATTTACCACTTTATTTACAAAACTTCCAACACGTTCATGAGAGTACCACAATGGGTGTTGTGATGACGTGAGAGCAGAAGTTTTGCATGACGCATGTCAGAGATTAATATTTTGTAAATTATGATTTTTCACAATGCTTTATAACATGGATTAATTATGTTTTTAATGATGTTTTATTAACAAAGTTCAGGAGGAACACATTCAAATTATCTATCCATTCAACACGTCATTCCAGCAATCAACAGGTCACAGCATGAGTGGAGGCATATATATACACACACACAATTGGGTATGTTTTTAATATATATATATATATATATATATATATATATATATATATATATATATATATATATATATATACACATATACACACACACACACACACGTATATATGACTCACTCGTTGTTCCTCAACAGTTTTCAGCATCCCTCCACCACCTGGTCACTATCTTAAACAGAGATACAGGGGGAGTACTCTGTTCTGGCCAAAATACCAAGCTCGGAGCCCTTTCCTTGGCAGCACGCCAAATACGCATACCACTTTACTCTATTTGTAAATGTGATTATTTGTAACTCGTGAACTACTGGGCCTTGAAAGTAGTAGTTGAGTAGGCTGTCAATAGAGGGACAGAAAGCTCTTAGATTTTATTAAAAACATCTTCATTTGTGTTTCAAAGATGAACGAATGTCTTTTTAATATAAGGTTTCATATGTGACTTTGAAAGGAGTAATTTCTAAGTAAAAGTCAAAATATCAACTCCTCTGCAGTCTGTACCTGATACATAGCACAACATGAGCTGAACAAGAATTACAAAAAACCCCACTGGCTTGGTTAAAGAGCAATCAATAAAAAATGCTTGGGGAATGTAATGAAATGTACTCTTTAGTATTGTATTCACAAGTTTATTTATTATTGGGTGAGTAAATATCGACAAAAAAACATTAAAATGTAAGAGCCATCACAATGTGTCATGGAACATACAAATGCTCTGTTAAAAAAATTATCTTACGCAAAACATTAATAATGCTAACTAGGATAGATTTTACACATACTGTATGTAGGTTTGACTCTCATATTTAACAAATCATAACCCCTGAAAAGAGAGTCCCCTAAAATGTAACATATATATCTAAAAATGTAACTAGATTTTGATCTCCCACGTTCAGAATGTCCTGTCCGTATCATCTACAGCTGTATGTCTTCGGTTCATTCTCAAGGTCTCTGGGCTTAAACACCTGTAAAACACACACAACAGTGGTGAATGAGCAGTATGAATCATTTGGTTGTGTGTTGTCTTGACATTGCCTATGTTTAGCAGATACAGAAGCAAACATTTGAATACTCATTTACAGTATGTGGACCTGTCAAAACTAGACATAAAATGTATTGGAGACAAACAGGAGGATCTTAAAATCAAATTTAAATTTAACTGAAACCAATGAGGCTACTATGGAACAAATGTGATTCCTTTAAAGGGTTAGTTCACCCAAAAATGAAATTACTGTCATTAATTACTCACCCTCATGTTGTTCCACACCCATAAGACCTTCGTTCATCTTCTGAACACTAATTAAGATATTTTTGATGAAATCCGAGAGGTTTCTCCCATAGAAAGCAACAAAATTACCACATTCAAGGTCAAGAGAAGTAGTAAAGACATTGTAAAACTAGTCAACGTCACTACAACCTTAATGTTATGAAGCGACGAGAACACTTTTGTGCAAAAAAAAAAAAACTAAAAACGCAGTAGGCTCAGTATTGGCCGATGCTGTTCACATGAGCAGCACGACGCATGCGTGTGATCCGGCCAATAATGAGTTGGCATTCATCTGATGTTGAACACGGAAGCTCTGCAATGTGTCTTCAATGTAAACTGCATAGGGGACAGGGTAGAGAGAAAATTGTTGAATAAAGTCATTATTTTTGTTTTGTTTTTGTGCACAAAAAGTATTCTCATCGCTTCATAACATTAAGGTTGAACCACTGTAGTCATGTTGACTCTTTTAATGATGTCTTTAATACCTTTCTGGACCTTGAATGTGGTCATTTTGTTGTTTTCTATGGGAGATATAAAAAAAATGGATTTCATCAAAAATAGAGTTGTCAAAAGTACCAACTTTGGTACCTAGTCGGTACTGAAATTTTACAAATGTGACACTTTAAGTGCTGTTGAGCAGATTCATAAACACCTCTGATTGGCCGTTGTGTTCACGGCTCATCAGATATGATTCACCAAGCGATTACACAGGTACACACGGGAGCGTTTGAAAGCAGGCATCTATCGCAGACCAGTCCACTGATAGACACCTGCTTTCAAACGCTCCCGCTTTCAAAACGCTTTCAAATTCAAACACTTCGTGTGATTTCAAATGCTCCCGCTTGCAAATTCAAACGCTCTCGTGCGTTGATCATTGTAGCCAATTACAGACATATCTGATGAGCACATGAACACAACAGCCAATCAGAGACGTTTACAGATCCACTCAACAGCGCTCAAAGCATCACAGTTTTTACATTTCAGTACCAATTTGTACAAAGTCGGTACTTTTGACAAATCTAATAAAAAATATCTTAATTTGTGTTCTTAAGATGAATGAAGGTCCTACAGGTTTGGAATGACATGAGGGTGAGTAATTAATGACAGAAATGTCATTTTTGGGTGAACTAACCCTTTAAGTTATGCTCTACAGGTTTGGAAGAACATGAAGCTTAATTAATGACAGAATTTTCATTAAATATAATATAATATGAAATAGAAATATAATAGAAATATAATATGATCTCATGGTATGGTAACCTGAGTGTAAATAGAGTCAAACTGTCCAAGATTGTAAATAAGGCAAGCAAGATAATTGGTAAGATGCAGAGACATCTGAATGATCTCTATCGAAATAAAGCCAAACAAAATGCTTTAAAGATAGTTGAGGATGTGTCTCACCCTCTTCATGAGTTTCAACGGTTGACGAGTGACAAGGAAAGTTTACCAATTATCCTTTGCGCCCAGTGCTGTCAAAATTTTACATGAGAGTGACTGTTTTTTTTTTGTTTTTTTTGTTTTTTTAATATAACTATTGTGTATTGCATGCTTTTTCTTATGTGTATTAATGTGGTGATGTACTGTGAAGCCAGAGACCATTTCCACAATGTGTATAACAAAGTAAAGTAAAGTAAAGTAACGTAAACTAAAGTAAAGTAAATGAACTGTCCCTTCAAGTTACTAGCAAATCCCCACTGATTACACACATGCCGTAAAATACACATCTATCTAAACTCGTGAAGCATGTTAAAATGCATGCAGGACTGATAATAAAATATAAAACTAGATCTCTCGCAACAGGGAAGGCTCTGAAAGATCAGTTCATTGCAGGAATTCCTGTTCTTGCTTTGCTTCCTGTTGCTGTATTTGAAAGGTCTTACGTCAACACTGTCTCTTGCAGCTATCATGTCATGCAATAGAAATTGCATTAACCCTATAAAGCCTGTGTCATATTTAATATGCATATTTCTAAGGCCTGTAAATTATTAACATGATCAAAACTTTGCTGAAAAACCTGTCGAGCACAATCTACATGCCTTGATTGTTTATGCCTTTGTAGCAAGTAAAATAAAATATAATTGTTTTTAATATTTCAAGATCTACTGGGTTGAAGAAACCTGGGTTTACTGGATTGTCCATATATATATTTAAAAAAAAAAGTCATGTTAAAAAGGTTTTATTAAACATGATGCACCTTTTGAGGAACGTCTATTTGTATATCTCTCAATCATCACTGTATTGAATTACATTATGTTTTGCACAATTAAAACTGCAAAGCTTTGATCATAATCCTAAGCATTTAAATATCAAATTATTGAATGATATAGAGTGCCAGCTGATATTTATAGGCATTTTGTCTGCTGTATTGTTATAAAGATCTTATTGATTTACATTATAAACTATCAGAATTGCATCTTACTTTTTTGCCATATAAATATCGGCAACTGCACCAAATTTCACATTCAGTTTTCACTTAAGTATATTATTTTAATATATATTACTTCTTTAATAAGTACTCTTTTTACACAAGGGTTGTGTGCTTTCAAAACATAAGAGTGGAATGTTGTTTTAGGAGTATCTGTTATGCTCAGGGGATCAACTCGGTGAATGGTACGATGCTACACTGTCAGAACAAAAATATGTATTCAGGGCTTCAGAAGCTTGGGGAAGTATTCAGTGGTACACCTTATTGAGACCAGCATGCATTGCAGCATGTTTGTTTATTTTCATTGTTGAGGTCAATGTTCATCTACACTGTCAGAATAAAAAGGTACAGCGCTGTCACTAGGGATGTACCCTAAGGTACAAAAACGAAAAGGTACTAATATGTACTTTTACCCCAGGTTTCACAGACTAAAATGCACATTGTAGCCATTTTAACTGAAAGCAACTTGCACTGACATATCTTAAAATATGTCAGTGCTGTTGTTTTGTCTCAAGATGCACACTAAGGCTTAATCCTGGCTTAGTCTAAGCCCTGTCTGTGAAACCGGGCCTATAATATGTACCTTTAAAGGATTAGTCCACTTTTAAATAAACTTTTCCTGATAATTTACTCACCCCCATGTCATCCAAGATGTTCATGTCTTTCTTTCGTCACTCGAAAAGAAATGAAGGTTTTTGATGAAAACATTCCAGGATTATTCTCCTTATAATGGACTTCAGTGGACTCCAAATGGTCGAAGGTCAAAATTACAGTTTCAGTGCAGCTTCAAAGGGCTTTAAACGATACCAGACAAGGAATAAGGGTCTTATCTAGAGAAACGATCGCTCATTTTCGAAAAAAAATACAACTGTATATGATTTATAAACAAAATATCGCCTTGAACGTACTTCCGGTTTCCGCATTCTTCAAAACGTTTATGCTGTATGTCCTACACCTTCCCTATTCAACTTATAAAAAAAAAACTAAACTGCCGCAGCGTTCGTTCCGTAAGTAGAATAGGAAAGGCGTAGGAAGACATGAACATCTTGGATGACATGGAGGTGAGAAAATTACACTGTAAAAAAAAATCCTGTTGTTTCTACGGAAAAATACCGGCAGCTGTGGTTACCAGAACAATACTGTAAAAATGACATCAAA
Source organism: Megalobrama amblycephala (assembly GCF_018812025.1). Lineage (NCBI taxonomy): Eukaryota > Metazoa > Chordata > Actinopteri > Cypriniformes > Xenocyprididae > Megalobrama > Megalobrama amblycephala. The sequence goes on along the minus strand of NC_063044.1, from coordinate 37,581,015 downwards.
CCGTAAACATACTTACGGAGTTACATGTGAATTTTACATTTTAAATCTGTTAAATTTACGGTAAAGTAACGTATTTCATTTACTGATATAATGTTAATTTACTAACCTAATGAAGTACTAATATCTGTTTTGTACCTTTATAATACACTGACAGTCACCAAACACAGTGGTGATAAGAGTCACATGATGAATCAAAGTTCATCACAAGCAGCTTTTCCACAAGCTGAGGAGGACAACACTAACATATAGAAGATGCACACAGTGTCATTCACACACACACTAAACACCATCATGGTAACATGCATGAAATTTTAAAAATGCAATAAACATTAATTTAACAACATTAGATGTAACATAAAACCCTAATGTACATAACTGATTAGAAAAAAATAAGAAAAACTAAGAAGAAACAGAGTTATTTCAACGAAAATATATCAAATGTGAAGTATCACGCAGGGAATTGTGGGAATGTCAATATACGGTTTTTCACTGTAAATTTTACAATGAATTGTTATTTTTTACTTCCAAAAACTGTGAATTTAACGGTATTTTACCGTAAAATTACATTAAATGTACCATTAGATCTATTACAGTTATTCACCGTATATAGTACGGAAACTTTCTGTAAACCAATCAACAGTTTTTCACCGCAGCATTTTTACAGTCTTTTACTGTTAAAATCACGGTCATTTTTTACAGTGTATCAGGAAAAGTTTATTTAAAAGTGAACTAATCCTTTAAGGTACTAATATAAACTTTTTAAAGTACTAAAATGTACCTGTAAGGTACTAATATGTACCATTTAGGGGTAAGTAAGGTACAAAGATGTACCTTTTCACTTTTATATCTTAAGGAATTTTCACACTATGGTTGTTCTAAACACCGCTTTTAACCCCGGGTAAAGGAACATTACACACTTGCCGATTAGAAACGGGGTTAGCACCACATTTTACCTGGGGTTATGAAACCCTGCTCTGCTCTGCACCACTTTTGTTTTGCCAAACTTGTACAGTATGAAATGATATGGTGTTAAAATGTTACAACTAGATGCAACGGACCACCAATAGCTTGCCTCGTATTCACAGTCACGGAAACACTGCGCGTTGTATAAACAGTAGCTTCAGCATTTGAGGGGAAAAATGTCAAATGGTGACAGAAAATGTGACAACTGGAGTGAAGAGACAGTTTCATTCTTACCTTTATAATCCGAAAAGTCCATTCAGAATAAACTTGATAGTACAGTCGGCAATATATAATATATAGATGCGCAATGTTAGAGCTTTTGTGTGAACATACAGCGTGCAGCGTTCGTCAAATCAGTGACACTGACTCCACAAATATGCAAATGAGAACATTAAGCCAGGGTTTAGGAATGTACAATGTGAAACGTCAGCTTATGAATATGATTAATTGTTAACCCCTGGTAAATTATGAGCAGTGTGAAACGTGAAGCAACATAACCCAGTATTCAGTGTTCAGAATGACCCAGGCTAACTATTTCAAGTGTGAAAAGCTCTTTAGTGACAACACTGTGTTTTTCTGAGAGAGTATTTAGAGCTCCTGCATATATTTGCTTTGCAAGATGCTTTCTTATATATTTAGGGTTCAATTCAGTTTGACTGCATGTAGAACTCAAATAACTCATGCTACCTTTGGGGTGGGGGGCTTCAATATTTACATTTCCATGGCGTCTTTATTGCTCTCACCTTTGGATTTGTGTTTGATGACAAACTGTTTGCTCTTTTTTCCGAGGATATTAGACGCAGTGCACGTATACACCCCTGGGCTCAAAGATGCAGTTGTCAAAACAGGCTGATCAGCCTTTTCCTGAAGGTTTGAGGAGGTCCAGATATACACAGGAGGCGGGTTACCCTCCGCAGTACAATCCAGTACCATTTCACTATCTTCACTGATGTCCACTATCTCTTCCTCTGGACTGCGGAAGTCAGGCGGGTCTGATAAAAAAATGAAAACAACAGTAAATAGAAGAATTTAGCACGCACTGAAAAATTTATGTTAACATTGATAGCTATTAACATTGATTGCTATAAAATAAAATGTTTGAACTATTGAGTACTGGTGCCTTTATTCACTTACATTGAACAGCAAGGTTGAGAACTTCAGACTGAACTGTTGGAGAAGGTTGAGGTCCTTCTGCTCCCAGTTTCAGCTCTGCTTCACACCTGTACTGAGCTCCATCATCAGCTCTGTTTGGGACAATCAGCAAGATGGACGACACCTGGACTGGTGTCGCAGGGGATAACTCTGAGAATGAGTGGTTGTAAACCTCGGTTTGTCCTCGGTACCATCTTAAAACAAGGTACTGAACAGGTGCAACGTTATGCACCTCACACTGTAGCTGGTACTCTCTTCCTACCACCACTGGACTGCTGTGATTCACTAAACTTATGGACACACTGTCTGGTTTCTCTGTGTAAAGACAATTGGAAATTTTAGACAAAGATATTTAATGAAGATATTCGAACAAGCATAGTAGTATAGACCAGTTTAAATTCCAAGTGGTCTTCCTTTAGATACTGGTCTGTTTCTGGCACGACCTGATATTGTTACAGGTTGACCAGCTTAACCATTGTAACTACTTGGTAACCACATGTAAAGGAATAGTTCACCCCAAAATGACAACTTTGTCATCATTTACTCACCCTCATTATTGACTGATTTTTTTTTTTTTCCCACCAGAGCTCCTAAATCTCCGGCAATGTTTTATTACGTTGATTGTTGTATGTTTCACGGTAGTACAGAAATGATACTTCTGGTGGGTGGCGCTAAAAGTGTGATGCTCTATTGCTTTTGAAATTAATTAACTTACCATCTACACTAAATCTAACCGGAAAAAAAACGCATTTTGTACAAGTTTTATTGTGACTCGTACCAAGAGCTTAGAGTCGCAAGTGCTACCGATCAATTTTGCTACATCAGAAAAGCCGTTCATATGAGGCTGTTTATGTGATATAAATATTAAAATGTTTTAGTTTACAAATCATGCACTATGGTAAAGGTGTTTTCTGGGTCATACCTTAGTGTGGTGCAAGGAACCACGCAAAAAAAAAAAAAAAAAAAAGTATTAATCTATAATCTGGCCTGTAATCATAATTTGTTTGAAAAGGTTATTGTTTTTTTACTGCCACTTACGGTTGTGCTCAGAATTATTGACACCCTTGGTAAATATGATCAAAGATGACTGTAAAAATAAATCTGCATTGTTTATCCTTTTGATCTTTAATTAATAAAATTAACAAAAATCTAACCTTTAGTTTGAAGGAAAAGAATTGAAAGTGGGGGGAAAGATAGTATTGATGTGCAGCAAAAGATTGTTGGGCTTCACAAAATAGAAAGTGGCTGTAAGAAAATGGCTAAAGCATTGAAAATCCCTATTTCCACTATCAGGGAAATAATTAAGAAGTTCCAATCAACTTAAGATGTTTGTAACGAGGCGGGACTCAGGCAGAGATCCATTTGCAAGCTTTATTAAAGTAAGAGTGGTCGTACAGGCAGGGTCAAAGCAGGGGCAAACAGGAACAGCAAGGGCTAGGCAGAATCGTGGTCAGGATACAGGCCCAGTAGATCAGGGCAGGCAGATATCATTCACAGTCCAGATAACAATAAACAATCCAAAGGCAAAAGGCAGAGAATCATAAACCGGAAACAGGCAGGATCAATAACAGACAGGGAGACAGATTACAAACGCTCAGAGTTGTCACAGGAGTAAACAAGACCTCGCAATGAGGTAGTGTGTGAGTGAGTCTTAAATAGTCCAGAGAATGTACGTAGCTGTATGTGGCAATGGGTGATTGGTGAAGAGAGTGCATGTGACTGGCAGGGAGGATTATGGGAATTGGAGTCCAGAATGAACAAGAACGTGACAATGTTACAGATCTGCCTGGAAGAGGATGTGCGTCTAAATCGTCCTAATGCGCGACCTAATGCGAGACAAAGACTCTCCAAGGATCACAGCTGGAGAATTGCAGAGATTAGTTGAGTCTTGAGTCTCAGAAAGCCTAAAAAAATGATCAAACAGCACCTACATCCCCACAAGTTCAGGAGGGTTTCAAGAAAAATCCTCTGCTCTCATCCAGAAACAATCTCCAGCATATTCAGTTGTCAGACATGACTGGAACTTCAATTGGGACCGGCTTCTATGGTCAAATGAAACTAAAAAAATCAAACCCATCAGATGGGTTTGGTACACACATGGATAAAAAGTACCCCATGTCCACGGTTAAATATACTGCTGGATCTTTAATGTTATGGGCCTATTTTTCTGCTGGAGGTCCTGGACATCTTGTTCAGATACATGGTATCATGGATTCTATCAAATACCAACAGATAAAAAAACAAAACCTGCTTCCACTATAAATCTTATAATGGGTTGTGGTTGGATCTTCCAACAGGACAATGATCCAAAACAAACATCAAAAGCAACACAAAAATGTGTCACTGAGCACAAAATGAAGCTTCTACCATGGCCATCCCAGTTCCCTGATCTGAACCCCATAGAAAATGAGTGGAGTGAACTGAAGAGAAGAAGCACCATCATGGAGCTGGAATCTGAAGGATCTGGAGAGATTCTGTATGAAGGAATGGTCTCTGATCTCCAAACTCATCAGGCATTATAGGTGAAGACCCAGAGCTGTTACAAAAGGATGTTGCAAAAAGTATTGGATAAAAGGGTGCCAATAATTGTGGCCAACGTTGTCACGCTGTCGCCATCACGTTCTGTTTGTTTTGGTTTTCATTCATCACATGTGTTCCTTTGTTCTTAGTTCCTGCCACTCATCAGTCACCATGGACACTAACTCACCATCACAGCTGTGCATCCTTAGTTAATCAACTCTTGTGTATATCAGTGTATATTTGTGTTCAGTTCAGTCTCATATGTTTTATGTGTGTGTTGCTACCTGTTCCTGAATTATTGTCATTAAACTTTGTATTGGAATTACCCTTCATCTGTTTGTCAGCAACCACATGTTACAAACGTGTTTTAGAGAAAAAACATTTATTTCATAAAGAGATTTTCCTTACATTTTCAATTCCTTTACTTCACTGAAAGGTCAGATTTTTGTGATTTTTTATTTTTATTTTTATAAAAGATCAAAAGGATGAACAATGCAGATTTATTTTTACAAGCTTCTAATTCTGAGCAACAATGTATGTTTACTTTCCTGTCTTGTTTCCCTGGTTTTGTGTTTGGACTTTTAAGTTTATGCTCAGTTTTGTTCCTCGTTGCTTTGAGATTTCAGTTCTTCTCCTGATGTTCTGTGTTTTGCTGATGTTTTGTGTTTCCTTTTGTAAATAAAAAAAAAAAACACTGCATTTGGATCCATGTGTGTACTCGGCATTACAATGTTCATTTCAGCTGGAAACAGCAGTGAATTGTACTTATAGTTACGTTTATCCAATAAGGTTGCATATACAGTACATATCATGCTAGATTTAGTGTAATTAAAGAACAATTACTTAAATTTCAGACTACTTTTAAATGTCACTTTGTTAATGGTGATTTTAAGGGGGTATAAAAGTTGACTTTCATAATATTTTTCATGATTTTAATTTTTGGAAGAATTAGTCCTTTAAAAATCTGGTTATTTTAAACTGGTTGGTTTAAGTCCATGCTAACTTTTTTCAGACTGTGATTTTAAATGCTGTACTTACTGTATAGAACAAGGTTTAGTTTTTCCTCACACTGCCTGGGTGCAGTGAAAAAAACACCATAGCAGATTGGCTCCTCAATCCAGTCAGTCAAACTGTCTACCTGCCACTGAACGCTGAGGTCACGCTGAGTGTGTGATGCGGCAATGACCGATTCCCATCCCAGCACACGTACTGGACGAGAGGCCACACAGCTGACCGACACCGGATCCCCAAATTTCACCACTACTCTGGAGGGAGAGATCTCTAGGGAGCAACTGTCACCTGACACTGAAGGAGGTGTGCATCAGAATATCATCAAAATCACATTTATCAGATGTATGTAATATGCCACATATAGAGAACATTTAAATATTTTCTTGCATATTTAGAAACAAACTGTGCAGTAAACTAGAGTGCAGATGTAGATGTAGCTATAACTCATTATCTTTCTAGTAACACATTACATTCAGAAACCGCAGTTTATAAAGTGTAATGTAAATTATTTCTCAAACAAGCTTTTACACACTGCCAAAAATGGTACAGAAAAAAAATCAGTAGGTTTTCATAGGAAGTTAGCAACTGTTATAGTACTTGAACAGATATACACTGAATAGTTTACTCATAGCATAACCTGAAATATTATAAAACAACTAGAGTTATTTGCACACTGCAACATCTTACCTATTCCGAAAATGGACAGACCAAGAAAGCACAAGATATTGTTTTTCATTTTGATGAAAATGGTTGAAATCTGCTATAGTCCAGACGCAGAGGCGAGAGGAATTCCGACTCGGTCTTGCTTGGCAACTAAAAACAGTGAATTGTGTCAGCCAACAAAAGCCTTCCCATGTACTGAAAGGCCTGAAGGGGGATTGAAGCAGTGGGCCTCATTAGAATCAGCTCTCCCTCTGCCCACACTTTAAAGGGGACCTACTATCCCCTTTTTCACAAGATATAATATAAGTCTCTGGCGTCCCCAGAATGTGTCTCTGAAGTTTCAGCTCAAAATACCCCACAGATGAGATTATAGCTTGTCAAATTTGCCCCTATTTGGGAGAAAGAAAAAACACGTTGTTTTTGTGTGTGTCCCTTTAAATGCAAATGAGCTGCTGCTCCCTGCCCCCTTTCCAGAAGAGGGCGGAGCTTTAACAGCTCACGCTTCGGTTGCTCAACAACAACAAAGCTGGAGAATCTCACGCAGACAAAATGACGATTGTCAGTAACAGTGTTCAGCCTTGCATTCAGACACTGATGGAGAGACTCAGGAAGAACTTTTACAATGCACCTGGACATTTCTGAATGGTTACTGGATAAATTTATGTAGTTGCTGTGGAGTTGATTCAACTCGCCGACTAGCATTCGCCGTCATGTTAATCTTTTTTTGCAAAACCCATATGGACATAGAGTACCAGAGCATAACAGAGCCATACACACCAGGCTAATGTTTATGATTGCTATCAAATGCTGTGAATAATCAATTTTTTTTTTTTTTCTAAATATCACTTGGACAGAAATGCTCCTTTTTTTAGAAGTCGAGCTTGCCAGGGTCAACTTGCAGGCTATCCAAGCTAACAAGACTCTAAATAGTGTTCTGTGCTCGTCTTTGCAGCCAACGACAGAACAGTTAGCATGCTTTGCTCAAACTTTTGCCATGGCGTTAAAACTGGTACACCGTTGTCACTTGCAAAAACAAAATGGCGGTGCTGTGGGTGGAAACATGCAGATTGAATCCCCTTCCTACATCACTAGGTGAGCGAAATCTGAGCGGGTCATTTTTTTCACATGCTTGCAGAGAAAGGCTTACCAAAACAAAGTTACTTGGTTGTCCTTTTTTCACATTTTCTGGGTTGGTAGATGCACCGGGGACCTGATTATACAGGGAAAAAATCTGATTTTTATGCAATGTCCCCTTTAATATCTCTCATCCCCCCCCATGTTATTTGTGAAGGGTCAGTCTTTATTTGTCACATCTGAGTCTGGTGTACTGAAATGAGATTCATTCTTAATAAAGCCTTAACAAAAAATGATGAATGTCTCTATAATTTTATGATCGTATTACCAGCTAATTTGTCTTTTAACTAAAAGTTGCTGATTGCACTAAATAGTTTGAGACATGTTTATTGTTTCAGTGGATCACAACATACATCATCCATAGACTACATTCAATTTGAATAGATTACTCACAGTGAATTGTCATTATTTCTATAAGTCACACGGAGATGTCACCATTTATGCATAGCATCTTTTTATTTTTTGATTCATTTATGTTGGTCAAAATCTACTGAGATCTGACTAGCGGTCTTAAAATGCTTAACTGCAGGCAGGTTGCTATGACAACGCTCACTCAGGAAGTTCTGGCAGTCTGAAGTCGCTCAGGTCACTGTGTTAAACTTTAGACAAAAGAGACACAAAAAGAAGTCTTCATTTAAAAAGTACAAGGTTTAGAATTGATGTTTCTCTAAATTATTTATTACTTCCCTAGCTGTGATATGTCACCACAGCGATTCAAGATTCATAACAATCATGTAGCTGCTTTATTTTCATAAAGTGTTCACATCAAACATAAAAAAGTGAACGAGTTTTGGTTTTAGCCGCTGATGTTAAGAGCGGTTGTGGCTTGCGGGTGGGTCTTTTGTGGGGCCAGTAAACAAGTCTCTATATAATATCCTGGGCTGGATTTCCCGAAACCTTCTTAATGCTATGTCATTCTTAAGTTATGCCTTAAGCTGTACCTTAACATTAATAAGTGTTTCCCAAAACAATCTTCTGGTCTCTAGATGGCTCAGGTTCTCTTTCAGTCAAGGTAGGTGTTGAGGGATGAGGCAAGGACTCAGTGATGCAGAGAACAATAGCCTTTATTATTAATAAAATAAAACAAAAACTACCCTGTTAGGGAAAAGAAGACCAGCATCTGGACAAAGAAGGACTGAACACGGTAACACGATCAGACAGGGCAGGACACAAACAGTGCATTAGATCAGTGGTTCTCAAACCTGTCCTGGGGACCCCTCACCACTGCACATTTTGCATGTTTCCCTCATCTAACACACCTGATTCAACTCATCAACTAATTAGTAGAAACTGCAAGAGTTGAATTAGGTGTGTCTGATGAGGGAGACATACAAAATGTGCAGCGGTAAGGGGTCCCCAGGACAGGTTCGAGAACCACTGCATTAGATGACGAACTGGCACAGGACAAAAAAACACAGGGAGAATAAATATGCAAATTAGGAGGGTAACAAGGAAGAACAGGTGGGGCAAATAAACCAATAATCAGATAACAAGAAGTGTGGGGTTGGACAATAGAGAGGAGAGCACAAGGTACATAGAAACAAACATGATAAGCTTGTTGACTCACTGTCTAATGGCAAAGACTTTGCAGGCAGCATTTGTGCACAAAAGAATCTCGTTTTAATGATCTACAGCAAAACAGAGCGAGCTTTGGTGAGGACTAAACAAATATTTAATTACTACAATAGTCATTTCTCACAAGAAATGACATCAGAAGTGTTAAATGTTGGTCAAAAATGTACATTTACACACAAACTGACCACCAACCACAACTTTCAGACTCCATCTTTATTTTTTCACAGAATGGACAGCACAGGATTGTGGGATATCAGAGGCAGCGAAGGATAAATCTATGCTGCCTTCAAAAATCAATCAGATGAAGGTATCTCCGGAGACAAAAAGTGAAGCTAAAATTAGATTTGGACATGCCTTGATGCCTTCTTGGAGGCAGCATTTTTAAGTTTTTGGACGCAGCCAATCACAAGCCATGTGCTCCAACAAAACATGACATGAACACGCAGCTAATGTGAACACTCACAAGCCGCGTGTTCACTCAAAATATAACATGAAAGCACACGGCCAATGAAAACACAAACCGCGTGCCACATAGAACACAACAACACAAGAACGATAAAACAAGAAGATACATGAGTGTCTCAAAACCAAGAATAAACCAGACTGGAGTGACAGAACTTACAATGTAAACCTCTTAAAAAGGTAGCCATCGATTGTCACAAAAAGATACACAGACTTATGGCACTTCACACTGGTTAGATCATTAACACGTTCTTCTACACATATGACGCCATAACACCTTACAACGCCCCTCTGACTATGTGTAAAAACTCAGTGTGAAACTGTGACTCTGTCAATCATACTCATTTCCTTCAACAAATTCTAACTGAGCAAATTCACATTTAACACTGAAGAAAAAAATTATGGCAGCTAAGCTGCTATTCAGCTGTTCAAAACCATTTTCTTGTGTTCTCCAAAACATCTTTTGCAGAGTTGAAACGGCTTTCACAATCTTTGTACTCATCTTACAGGAAGTGGCACAACTGAACTTCACACAAAATACACAAGAAATTTAAAAGATGTGTTGTGCAGTGAATGATTCATGCTTAATACCTTTAAATGAGGTATTACAAGGTGACAAACAATCAGACTAGAATATACTATAATACTGATGTTATAAACAATAATGTCAAAAAATGAACAGTTAGAGATCAGTTTTATTGTGGTATTTTTTAATGTCCAATAATCACAGTTTCCCTGGTCATATATATCAAATCATTAATTTACAGAATTGTTATAGACTCCATGCAGATTAGTCACATTTTGGAGAAAAAACAAAACAATTCTGTGGCAAATTAATTCTCTCTTAAATGACAATCATTAATGCAAAAAGCAACTGGAAGAAAATGAGAACAGTCCAGAATGTGGGACGACTACCTGTGGAAGAAGAGCAGTGTTAATGATGGGACAAACAGAAACACACAATGTTTTCAAAGCTCAATCCCTGTCTACAGATACAGAAGAGTGACTCTGTGGTTTTACTCTCAGTCATTTCAATGGCAGCAGCGCTGGAGCTGCTGAAGAAACACTGACCCGACATCCAGAAAGAGTTTTTGTCATAAATCAGTACAAAGGACTCAAGTAATCATCAGAGATTTCACAAATGTGCGCTCGAATTCCTTCCTCATTTTCAAAGAGAGCAAAACTACTAAGCTAAACAAAAAGATATTCAATGCAAAATGTCTTATTGAACATTCATTAATGAAATCATATTCAAATATAAAGGGAAATTACACAAATTTTATCGAACAGACAGAGGAGGTGCAGTTAATTTTTTAACCCACCTGTAGATCTGACGATGAACACTTTGCTGTCTCTTCCCTGAGAGTTTGTGGCGATGCACCTGTAGTTTCCTGGACTGAGTTTGGAGGACGTGAGCACTGAGGAGGTGATCTTCTCTTTCAGATGTTCTGAGTCCCATGTGTACGTAGGAGCCGGGTTTGCCTTTACTGTACAGTTTAGTGTAACCTCTTTGCTTATATTGATGGTCTCTGTTGAATTGGAGTGTTTTGGTTTATCTGAGGAGGATAGAGTTACATATTTTCACAACTGAAACATTTTTATTTATATTAATTCAATTCATAATATGTAGAATTTCATCAAATTATCTCAGTTAATTTGCAAAACTCTTTGTATGATGTAATATGACAGTTGCACATCCTTTATGCTAGAAGGGCCTTCAGAAAATAAAAATAAACTTACAGTAAACTTCAACACTGAGAGGTTTTGATGTGACTTTAGGAGGAGGTTGAGGTCCTTCTTCTCCCAGTTTCAGCTCTGCTTCACACCTGTACTGAACTCCATCATCAGATCTGTCTGGACGGATCATGATTGTGACTGTTTTATTCACTGGAGTCTTGATGGTGTCAGTGAAGGTGGTTTGATCCACCAGAGTCTGTCCTTTGTACCATTTGACAGTGAGATTCTGAACAGGAGCCACATTGAGAACGTCACACTGAAGCTCATACTGGTTTCTCTCCATCATTGGTCCGGTGTGATTCACAGGGCTGATGGACACACTGTCTGGAGTCTCTGTGGAGGAAGATTTACACACTCTGATATCTGCAGTCATGAATGTTCATACATTAGATATTTCTGAGAATGAAAGATAACAATATCAATAGCAGAGAAACTCACTGTAAATAGTCACTGAGAGATATGATGCACACTGGTCACCATCTTTAGGGTTTATGTAGCAGAATGGTTCTATGTCCCATTCTCTCAGGTTTGACACTCTCCATGTGATCAGATTGTCTCTGCTCATGGGCACTGCTCCCTCACTGGCTTCCCATCCCATCCCATCATGCGGGATAGAAGTGCTACAGTTAACTGACACAGAACCGCCGTACCTCACAAAAACTCTCTGTGGGTTGAGCTGAAGAGGACATTCAGCAGCATGTGTACCTGTTAAACACATTGAGAAGGATGTGGATTTAGCACAGAATAGCAGCACAAAAGAATTGGATTACAGGCACATTTGTTTATTTGTTTATTATTTAGATCCCCATTAGCTACTCCATTAAGCAGTAGCTATTCTTTCTGGGGTCTTAACAATTTTTACCAAAATATTAACATCAAAGCAGTACAACAATGAGGACAAATACAGAAGTGCACACAACATCTTCTCAATCGTATAACTAACACACACACACACACACACACACACACACACACACACATAACACAACATAACACATATACACTAAACATAACAACATAACAATAACAACATAAGCTCATCCAAATACAAAATAATACCACTCTCATAGTACAATATAGTATAAAATCACATTTCAATTGCCATAGCTCATTATGCAGTCATTATTAATTACATAATTACAATTACTCCAAAGTAAATAAATACAGTCTCAGTCTTTTGGAAAAACTAACACTGTGACTCTCTGAAACCAAAAACACTGGGAGCGAGTTCCATGCCACCATTGCTCTAAAACACGATGTTCTTTGCAGTTGATTTGTTCGACAGACAGGTAACAAGAAACGCCCTTCACTTGATTGACGAGTGGAATAAGTATGAACGTCACTGAAGAAAGTCAATCTATTATAAATAATTTCAGGTGCTTTTGTAATAATTATATTTTTTAAGAATTTAATAAGAGAATAATTAATTCTGCTTCTTACATGAAGCCATGCTAACTGATGTGTGCACAAGGGACAAGCCGAGAAGCTATATTTTGTGCAATCTGTAATCTGTTTAAATTATTCTCTGTAGTTGCAGCCCAAATGATGGAACAATAGTCCAGATGACACAAAACTACTGATTCCACCAAAGTTTTCCGTATGCGAATCGGTATGCATTTCCTGCAATGGCGAACTACATTTTATTCAATATTAGTTTTTATCTGAGCGTTCCAGGTCAACCTGCTGTCCACAATCACGCCGAGCAATTTGGCCTCAGCCACTTGTTCAATGATCAGACCACCAACTGACAAGTTCAGAGCAGGGGAATATTTTAAAAGATGATTAGATCCCAACATCATACATTTACTCTTCGCAACATTAATAATTAACTTATTTTCTATGATCCAATTTTCAATTAATTTTAGTTCATTGTTTAATACATTATTAAGTCTGGTAGAATCATAATCAGACACAAAAATAGTCAAGTCATCTGCACATAGGGCAATAGTGGCACACCCCAAAAAAAAAGGAAGATCATTAATGAAAATAGAAAATAACAGTGGTCCGAGGCAACTCCCTTGAGGCACCCCGCAACGCAGAACCTTTGTCTCAGAATAACTACCATTAAATAGTACATTAAACTCCCTATTAGTAAGATAGCTATAAATCCATTGGATTGCACACTTTTCAAATCCATAACAACTTAATTTTTTCAGTAATAGATCATAATCAATTACTTTAGTTAGTGTGTAATGTTGTTGTTAGAGTATAAATAAAATCTGTAAAATTTTAAAGCTCAAAGTTCAATGCCAAGCAAGATATTTTATTTAACAGAAGTCGCCTACATCGAACGGCCAGTTTGGACTACATCCCTCTACTTCCTTCTTTAATGACGTCACTAAAACAGTTTTTTGACTAACCTCCACCCACAGGAATACACAAGAGTTGCGTTTGTAGAGTGTGTTTGTCGCCATGTCGTCGAAACGCTGTTATTTTCATCCCGCAGTCCAATCACCTTTGTTTGGCCTTCCCAGGGACGCTGTACTTAGAGATCAATGGTTACAATTTATGTTTAACTCAGTTCCCGAAAATTATAATCCACATGTAAAACTATGTGCAGCACATTTTGCTGAGGACAGCTTCCTCAATCTCAATCAGTTTAATGCCGGATTCGCACAAAGATTATTCTTGAAAGATGGAGCAGAAGCTGCTGTCGAATCACAACACAGGAACCGCTGGCACAATCAGAACTCGTTACGTATTTCTGAAGGAGGGACTTCATAGAACAAGGAAGTCATCAGCCCGTTTTTATGACAGTGGAAACAGCGGTATACAGATAAGAAAATTATGTGAAAAATACTGTGTTTTTTACACGCGAAACATGAACACATGTTATATTGCACACTATAAACACAATCAAAGCTTCAAAAAACCACGAAAAACGGGACCTTTAAATCAAATGCTGCACTCAGATCTAACATTATAGTACCAACTAATTTTCTATCGTCAATTTCATGCAACCAATCATCCGTCATCTGAACTAAGGCTGTCGTTGTAGAGTGCCTTTTCTTATAAGCATGTTGATAAAGTGAATTTAACCCATTTTTAGAGAAATACAAATTAATTTGATCATAGACTATTTTCTCCGTAATCTTACTCAAAATTGGCAGGATACTTATAGGTCTGCTATTTTTCCCAGAGAAATGTTACCTTTTGTTTTTAGGAAGAGGCACAATTGTAGCTTTTTTTCCAGTTAGCAGGAAAAACACATTTTTCTAAACTTAAATGAATAATATAACATATAGGCATGGTAATCACATCAGCAACCATCTTTAATAGCTTGACATCCAGTTCATCAACACCAGAAGGTTTATCTTTCATTAACTTTAATATGTTTTCTACTATATAAGACTTACTCTGTCGAATTTAAATGTACATGATTTATTAAGCATGATTGTATCTTTAATTGTCTTTAAAGATAAATCAGGGTATTCCTGTGAAATCATATCTTTTTGTAAATTCTGGACTTTCTTTGTAAAGTAATCTCCTAAATAATTAGCTATATCAGCAGGTTTAGTCAAAAAAGTATCACCTACATCTAAAAATGTTGGTACAGATTTATCTCTCCGCCCTGTTAATTGGTTTAATGTATTCCATAATTTATTCCTGTTTGATTTTAATTCCTCAAATTTATGTTCATAATAGTTCTTCTTTTTTGTTCTGTTTAACTTTGTAACAAAATTTCTTAATTGTTTGTACCTTTCCCATAATCCATTATCCCCTGATAAGCTTGACTCTAACTTTAATGTATGTCCTTTCCTCATATATTCTTTAAGTTCAGCATCTAACCATAGAGAAGCAATATTTCTTACTGTCATTCGTCTTAATGGGGCATGTTTGTCAGCAATTGGCATTAATAAATTTGTAAAAACCTCCAAAGCTAAATCAGGATCTGCTTCCCTTAAGACTTGTGACCACTCAATATTTCTAATATCAGCACAATAACTAGCCTCATTGAATTTTTTAAAAATCTGTTTGATTATTATCTTCTGACCAGGTTTGAGGATTTTGCGATTAAATTATGATCATTACAGCCAACACAAATTGAGATTTCTTTTGAACACAAATCTGTAGCATTAGTAAAAAGTAAATCTATGCATGTTTCCATTTTTGTCCCATCAGCATTATAAAAAATTCTTGTTGACTTTGTGACCGTGACAAATTGCAAGTATCGGCTATAGAATGCAACTTATTTTTCAATGAGCAATTATTCAAACTCCAATCAATAAATAAATCTCCATATCTGAATCACAGACTATATCCAACATGTAACAGATTTGATCTAAACAGACTATTGGTGCATTGGGTAGCCTATAGCAGCAACCAACTAGAATAGGCTTTAAATGTGGCAACTGCACTTCCAACCAGAGCACTTCGACCAAAATACAACCAAAGTCCTGTCTGGTCTTTACAGGTATTTGATCCTGAACATAAAAAGCCACTCCTCCTCCGTTTATATTTCTGTCACATCTATATAGTGCAAAAGGAAGTCCTCTATTACATCTAAATGCATTTAAGATATTGCCAAAATATGCAAATTATTATTTTCCATAATCCCTGTAATATCCTGTATCTTATTTCTCAAACTACAAATATTCAAATGAGCTATTTTTAACTCTTTATTTGAGAGTACTTTATCTATCACCATTTTTTATTTTACACAAGTAGTAACTTTTGATTAAACATAGTAAAAAGCTATCAAATGAACAAATTAGACAAAAAAAAATACACAACCCACAAAGACACACATACACCCAGATGCACCCCCATTTTGCCAACATTTGTCAACAACAACTAATAAGATGTTACACCAACTCAGGCAAACCTACTATTTTACGCATAACTTCTGAGGTCATGAAATCATACATCATAAGTCATAAATCAAGCCAACCACTTAGTCTCACTATTACCATTAACAATACAATTTAAACCGAGAGACTGAGAGCATATACATTGTAATTCAAACTTCAGAAACGGACTTAAATATGTCTATAAGCTAAGTTACATGCACAAAGTCAATACCTATGCTTGACCATCAGTGTTCATTCATACTTTGCATCTCCGGTTCAACCACAGTCTTGTAGAAAGACTGTGCAGCTAGGTGGTCAGTAAACTTACTGTTCTCTTCATTAAAAGTCAAAATCAAAATAGCTGGATGAATGATCCCGTGTTTCACCCCTGCACTCCAACTTGTTCCACATCTATTGTCATAATCATGATATGCAACAAAAAAAGCAAATGGATTTTTAAATGGAGTTTATCGGTTTTTGCAAATGAACTCTTCAAATAATCAGTTTTGGTGTGTTGTCCGGGGGAGGACTCCGAGCTCAGAATATGGCCAGAGTACCCTATCGCTGGCTGGGATAGGAGCTGAGAGTGAGGGGTCGGTGTGGTGGAGGGATGCAGGAGGAACGATGGGGCCTCCAGTTGTACCGATTGGGTAGATCATTTGAACTTTGTTTGGGTAGATTTATTTGAACCTCACGAACTTTGTTAATGAAACATCGTGTGTCTTTATCTACTATGTACTTACAATAAAAAATAATAAATTGTATCTAACAATAGATATAATAAAAAAAAAAAAAAAAAAAAATATATATATATATATATATATATATATATATATATATATATATATATATATATATATTATAATTAAATATAATTGTTAGGTACAATGTACTTGTAGTGTTAATTTTGCAAAACACTCTTGCTGCTGTTGAGGCGGGATACGGGTGAGGTTCGGGACAGGTTTGGTGGTGTGGGTAAGTTTAAGGGTGGGTTACGGGTTAAAGGAAGGGTCAACAGTGTAATTATACATGTCATTACAGAAATTAATTACAGATGTAATTACATGCAGGTATTTTATATATAGTTCTATGTAAAACATGTATGTACACAATAAGAGCATTGTATAAAATTATTAATTTAAATATTAGTGCACAGTAGTTTAGGGCCCTTAATATAAAGCGAGTCCAAAAAAGCTTTACAAACTCAGTAGCAAGACAAGATTTGAACAGGGTTAGTCCAAACTCCAACATATCAACATTAACATCATTAATTTAACACTCCAAACTCTGATACAAAGATATAACAGAAATAAAGTTATAATAAATAAAGTTATCATTTAGCCTACAATAAAGTAAAGGGTAAAGTTTAAAACATATATTGTCTCATTCCAGGTACTGCGTCAGGAGAATAAAAGTGAAAATACCAACCTGTGAAAAGCACAAGCTGTGAAACTGCCAAGAGATAAACAAGTCCAAAGAAATGTTGAAGCATATTGTATGCGCTCAGAGAAAAACAACTGCTCAGAAAATGCTGTAAATAAGACCCAACTTTATCACTGTAACTCTGTGACTGAATAGCTGTAGCTCGAGCAACGTAATACTGAAACAAGAAGAACTAACCCCACCCAGATATTTTGAGAGGAAATTTCACAGCGTTGACCTTCAGAACAGTATATGTTAATGGACGACTGAAAAAAGACTCATAATGAAACAAAATTAAATCTAGAAATAATTTGAATCCTGGTAATGAGGCTACCCTAAAAAGATACACAAGAACATCTGTAGTTGAGACTATTGTTTGACTATTACTCAGACTATTTTCATGCTCTCACAGAAATTCAACACCATACAAAAATGACAAAAAATAAATTATATATATATATATATATATATACTTTTTTTTTTTATTATTTTGAAAGAATTTCCAAGGGGTCCTTGGTCTGAAAAAGGTTATTTTATTGCACACAGCGCCCACCTGTGGTAATATCAGGATAGAACAGAGAGAAAGGGCGGGGTTGACCTCGTTGCTATGGCTCTGATGTGAACACACTTACTAACTCTGCCCACAGTGATTGGCTGATGGGGGAGGAGTCTCTGTCAGTGATTTATTCATAGAAATATTGTAGAATGAGGTATCATGTTGCCATTTTCAAATAAAGATTTTAAAATGTAGGCTCAGTGTCACTAATTAAATTAAAAAGTGTATGTTCAGCTAATTGTCAGCCTCTTACATGTCTGCATCTCGAGAGATTGCAGAATTCAAGCGACAAATGATGTTTTTTAAACAAAGTTTGGGAGTACTCTGTTGAAAAAAACAGCATATGCTGGTTAGGTATGTTTTGAAGCATTGAAGCTGGTCATGAGCTGGTTTAGGCTGGTCAAGTGCTGGTCCTAAGCAACTAGCTCCAGCATATAAACCAGCTTCCATGCTTCAAAACATACCTAACCAGCATATTTTTCAACAGGGTAGCACAATCTAGGTAATAACTAGGTAATAACAATCTTAGGTAATAACTAGGTAATAACTAGGTAATAACAATCTAGGTAATAACTAGGTAATAACAATCTTAGGTAATAACTAGGTAATAACAATCTAGGTAATAACTAGGTAATAACAATCGTAGGTAATAACTAGGTATTAGTAATATTAACTAGGTATATTACCTAGTTATTACCTAGATCGTTATTACTAGTTATTACCTAAGATTGTTATTATCTAGTTATTTCCTAGATTGTTATTACCTAGTTATTACCTAAGATTGGTATTACCTAGTTATTACCTAAGATTGGTTATTACCTAGTTATTACCTAAGATTTGTTATTACCTAGTTATTACCTACCTAGTTATTATCTAAGATTGTTATTACCTAGTTATCACCTACCTAGTTATTACCTAAGATTGTTATTACCTAGTTTTTACTTAAGATTGTTATTACCTAGTTATTACCTAAGATTGGTTATTACCTAGTTGTTATCTAGTTATTACCTATCTTAGGTAATAACTACAGTGTCTTTGGGTGGATTGCTGAGGCTGATTGCCGGCAACAAGCATTTTAGGATTGTTTGTGATATGGTCGTATAGTGACTTAGAAGACCTCTTGACTAACTTTTCACACACTTAGGAACTAGTTTTAGTGCTAAAATGCTCCGTAAAATATTTTTAGAGCAAAAATTAGGTTCTAAATTAGGACTGACACACCAATTATTGTTTCTCCTAAATTGGCAAGTTAGGAGCTACTTTTAGCCTTAAATGGGCTCTATGTAGGAATGACATAGGTACTGCAGTCCAAATTCAAAATATCGTTTGCACTGCCCCCTCCTTCAAAGAAGCGGGTTGCCAGCTTGAGGATACGCAACAAGAGGGAGCACAATTGACAAAAGCTGAGGACACTTACACACTGTAAGAATTGACTGTGTCCAAATTATTAATTTCAGAAATGTACATATGCAAATAATGCAGTTAGCTAACAATGTATTAATTTAAACAATGTATTAATTTAGGTAGAAACAATGAGCGCATGGAAGTAATGAATACATGTTAACAATGATTAGGATATATAGCAACATTTGGAATGGTGCCTGTTGATCCAGAGTTTACGTTTGAAGTCCTTGCAGGTGTTGTTCATCTGAAGTATTCATAGAAGGCTGAATCCAAACTGAAGCTGATGTACTCTTTAGTCACCTTGGGACGAGCATCCTGAGATAAAACAGAAAAGCAAATGGAGATAAAGATATGAGTACAAGCATATGAGATGATCTTTAGATTGAACAGGGTGGGTGAGTCTGAGCCCCGAACATTATCAGAAAGGCTATTCCAGAGTTGAGGAGCCAAATGTGAAAATGCTCTCCCTCCTTTAGTGGACTTATATATACTAGGTACAACCAGAAATCCAGAGTTTTGTGATCTAAAAGAGCGTGAAGGATTGTAGGGCGATAGAAGAACGGTTAAGTACACAGGAGCTAAACCATTAAGAGCTTTATAGGTCATTAGCAATACTTTATAATTGATACGAAACTTAAAGTACACATGAAATCAAAATTGACCTTATTTATTTTGTTAGCTCAAATTGCTAGTTTTGTGGTGAACAATTCATCTGTGCAAGTCAATCCACACAAAAAAATTATTTGGCTTCATAATATTTAAATCAAAATCTGAAAATGCTCCTCCCCTCTGCAACGGTGCCCCTTCTCTGATGACATCAGTTTGACGGCTTGGGTTGAAAACGCGTAAACCACTCCCCTGCAACCGTTAGTCTGCTAGCGAGATATGGAGAGGAGGAGTGCTAAAGTAAAACTCTGCCCTCTATTCTATATTCCGTTTCACTTGGAAATATGTCACAGCACTGGAGAAAAGTCGTTTGCAACTTCCGGTTCACTTGGACTTTAATAGGTAACCAGTGTAGAGATGATAAAATTGGTGTTATATGATCATATTTTCTTGACCTGGTAAGAATTCTAGCAGCTGCATTTTGTACTAATTGTAGCTTGTTTATTGTGGATGCAGGACAACCAGCTAATAATGCATTACAGTAATCTAGTCTAGAGGTCATGAATGCATGAACTAACTTTTCTGCATCAGAAACAGATAACATGTTCCATAGCTTAGTGATGTTTCTGAGGTGAAAGGAGGCTGTTTTTGTAAAATCATATGAAATATGATTTTTAAAGGACAATTTGCAGTCTAATAACACCCAGGTCTTTAACTGTACAGGTAAATTGTAGTCTGAGAGATTCTGTTTACAGGTTTTTGGTCCAATAAGTAATACTTCAGTCTTATCTGAATTTAATAGAAGAAAATTACTAGCCATCCAATGTTTTACTTCTTTAAAACACTCTGTCAGTGTAATGATGGGTCAACAGAGTGAGGATCCATTTGCAGCTTTTATTAAAACGAGCACTGTGCAGACAAGGGTTAGGCAGATGCATAAACAGGGACAGGCAATGGTCGTGGCGGGCGGCAATGAATCAGGGTCTAACAACAAGCAGGGATCAGGGCAGGCGGCAGGCAGAAACAGAGTCCAGGGAACAGGCAAGGATCAGGGTAGGCGGCAGAGAATCACAGGTAGATAAAAAGTCCAATCGGTAACAGAATAACAGTCCACAGAAAACGCTCAGAAATGATCACCTCGGCAAATCTTTGCGGTCTGCGTGTGTGTATGTGTGTCTTAAATAGTGTGAGTGTGATGCGGTGCAGGTGTAGGTGCAATCAGTCCCAGGAATGAGGGCCTATGGGTAATGTAGTCCGAATAAGAACGAATCAGAATTCCAGTGGCGGCTCCCTCCGGCAGCCGGGAGGAAGAGCCGCGGGAGCCGTATTCGTGACAGTCAGATTGGATAATTTGGAGATTTCATCTGGTCGTGATGAAATATATAACTGAGTACCATCGACATAGCAGTGGAAACTAATTCCATGTTTTCTTATAATATCACCAAGTGGCAGAATGTATTGAAAATAGCAGGGGGCCTAACACAGATCCTTGCAGCACTCCATAATTTACCCATGTTATTTTAGATTTTTCACCATTTGAATATACAAAATGGTAACGGTCTGATAGGTACGATCTAAACCACCTTAATGCCTGTCCCTGAATACCAATGTAATATTGTAGTCGATCTAGGAGTATTTTATGATCTATAGCAGGGGTCATCAACTATATTTGTCCAAGGGCCAGAATTTTTCACTGCAGACACTGTAAGGGCCAGATACTCGTAATATAAAATAAAATTCGAATTGTATCCTAATACTGTATGTTATTATTTGATATACTAATTCTAATTCCAAATTTATGTTATTTTTTACATATTACCTGTACTGCAGCAAGCCACCAGGGGGCGATAGCGATATTTTAGGTTTCATATTTGTGAGGCTTTCAAGCTGTCCATCACTGTCACGCAATTGTGCGCAAATCCCAGGCAAGGAAAATTTTGACATTTGTGAAAAAATTAGCACGTGAAACAATAAAAGATGTTCAATGAGAGAACGCGTTTATCGTCATTCTTGACTGAAGGCAGGCTATGGCACAAGCTACTTTTCAGAAGGCTTTTTGTTTCGTTAGATTAAAAATAAAAAACGGTTCTCATTCCCCCTTGAATAAGGCCGGCGACACACTGGCTGCGTGAGCGACTCAGCTGCGTGGCGTGTCCGTTTTTATTTCGGCTCCCATATTTAACAGGTTGGAGTTTGCACACTGAGACACGCGTCTCAGGCGCGCTCGAGCCACGCAGAAAACGCGTGCATGCTAGAAATAGAACCGACGCGTGTTCCAGCAACGGGAGTGTTCTCTGGCTAGAGCGCAGAACAGCGGAGTTTGTGCATGTCTGAGCTTGTGTTTTGTTGCTTTGACATTGTGGAAAATAGAATAATAGACAAAATGTATTAGCATTTTTACCCGTTATTATCAATCTAAATTAATCTCGTTTTTAATTTAATTTAATTCCGTTTTTCTTTGTTTAAATTTCTGTGTCAATTTGTTAGTCAGAAAATTATTAGACTACCTTAAAAGTATTGCTTAATTTAACAGACCTGTGTGTGTGCGTTTTATATCACTAGTGCAGTGTCCGTTCTCGGAGCATAAGCCCTGCCCGCGTGAGGTGCGCCGCTTCCCGCTCGCGCTGCTCTAACTGTAGTTTACTAAAAGTTTATTAATTCTGAATGTGTCGCGTCTCGCGTGTCCATCTATATTGCACCAAATGCGACACTGCACTCCCCTGTGAAGTCGATTGGATGAACGGTTCTCGAAATAATAAAAATGCAAACGGATATACAGACACAGATTCCTGCCTTTATTAGAGAGAAAAATATGTTCAGCCCCTCTCTCCGAAGCTTCGAATAGTCGATGTTCATCAAAAAATGGTATTCGGACCAGCCCTAAACTTTTTCCTCTTACAAGGCTATTCCTGAATTCAGTATTATTCTGGGGGCTGGATGGAAATCTCTGGCGGGCCGGATTTGGCCCGCGGGCCGCCAGTTGACGTTGCATGATCTATAGTGTCAAACGCAGCACTGAGATCAAGTAACACTAGCATTGAGATACAGCCTTGGTCAGAAGCTAGAAGTAAGTCGTTTGTAATTTTAAGGAGCGCAGTTTCTGTGCTATGATGAAACCTGAATCCTGACTGAAATTTTTCATAGATATCTTTTTTTTTATCATTTCAGAAGCACAATTGAGCTGACACAATTTTTTCTAGTATTTTAGACATAAATGGAAGATTTGAAATGGGTCTGTAATTTGCTAAAACATTTGAATCTAATTGTGGTTTCTTAATGAGAGGCTTAATAACTGCTAGCTTGAACAGACTTGGGACATGACCTAGAGATAAAGACGAGTTGATAATATTGAGAAGAGGCTCTTCTGCTACAGGTAATAATTCTTTCAGTAGTTTAGTGGGTATTGGATCTAATAAACATGTTGTTGGTTTAGACGTAGTGATAAGTTTATTTAGCTCTTCCTGTCTTAGTGTAACGAATCGTCACTCAGACTGGGATCCATTTGCATGCTTTTATTGAGAAACAGAGTGGTCGTACAGGCTGGGTCAAGCAGGGGCAAACAGGAACAACAGAGGCAGGCAGAATCGTGGTCAAAAAACAGGCAAAGGGTCAGGACAGGCAGATATCGCTCACAGTACAGTAACCAAGGTAGAGATCAAGGGCTGGCAGCAACGGGTCGAGAAACAGGGTCAGATGTAATCAGCAACAGGAAATCAAACAGGATACAAATTCTCAGAAATGTTCACCTAGGCAAAACAAGACTTCACAATTCACTGAAGTGTGTGGCAGTCTTTTATAGTCCAGGTAATGGGTGTCAGCTGGGAGTTAAAGGTGATAAAGAGGATCTTTTCGTCGACTGAGAAACCAAAGACTGTTAGTGAGTTTTTGAAATGAGCGCATGCGTAAGAACAACCCCCCTCCTTTCGAGGGAACGCCTCCCAAAACGCGTGCACGAGTATTGGAACACGAGTGTTTACCACCGGCATTCGCTGTGTCGTGTAAGTGGATTCAATATGTCGGACTCACCGCAGGTAACTCATAATCTGCAGTTGTTACTCCTGTCTCCTGACAAAAACATTGCATGCGGCGCCTGTGGAGTGTGGAAAGTTACTGGAGCGTGCAGCTGCACTCGTCTCGCACAAGGAACGTCATGGCAGTGATTGACAAGCCAGAGGGCCAATCCGCGCACGTCTCTCACAAGGAACGTCACGGCAGTGATTAACAAGCCAGAGGGCCAATCGTTTACGCGATCATCGCGTATACGATTGGCTGATGTTTTTAAGGCCCTACCTCATGCACAGATGATGTATATTAATATTATTCCTTTCAGTACACATAATAAATAGTCTTTTATCAGTTAGTAAAGACAGTTTCAAGTAATATTGCAAAAATGTATAAAACAAAACATCCTCTTTAGCACCTTTAATTAGTCCAAGGCACGGGCTGCTGGGAAATGTAGTGTGAAGTGTGTGTGTGTGTGTCAGTATTCTGGTGATGGCTCCCTCCGATGGTCAGAGGAGGGAACCACGGAGTTCGTCTCTGTGACACTTAGGGCCCTATCTTGCACCCAGCGCAATTGACTTTGTACACCGATTGTACACCGACGCATTCCTATATGTCATTCCTATTTTGCACCCGCGCAAAGCGCGCTTTTCCCTCCACAGAAGCACGTCGCTAAACTAGTGAATGAACTTGCGCTCCCTGGGCGGTTCAGCGCAAAAAAGGAGGTGTGTTCAGGCGCATTGCCCGCGCATTGCTATTTTAAGGAGCTGAAAATAGACTGCGCCATAGACCAACTCAAACCTGGTCTAAAGTCAATGGCGCAATATTTTTTTGTTAGAGCGCGTTGGTAGAAACTGCGCCTCTGGGCGCGTCCACAGTGCGCGTTGACTTTGCTTATAACACACAGGGATGCGCATCACACAAACATGCCAAATATTAAAAACAAAAGGATTACAGTGTAAAAGAATATTATTGTGTACATAAATATAAAAATGTAATGATGAATAGTCATTGCGTGTATTAGAATTAGGCTACCTATTTTCAATTCAGCCTATTACTACTTATAATGATGAACGAAATTGGCTAATTAATTGAACAATCGTGCCAATACACACACACACATATATATTAACTGACTCATCGCGTGTACGCCATGTAAATAGCAATCCGCCATGGCGCGAGCGCATCTCGCTCTTAAAGGGAATGGGAGATGACACTCTGATTGGTTTATTTCACATTACGCCCAAACCACACCTATGAATAATGAAGCTACTTCAGACCAACCCATTTTAGATTTGCGCCGGGCGCAAGAGCCATTTATCCCACCGGGAAAATAGCAACAGCGCCGAGACCCGCCCACAAAGTTACTTGCGCTTCGCGCTTTGACACTTGCGTTTCAGATCGTTAAAATAGGGCCCTTAGAGTTGTAAAGCACTGAAACGATAACTGAGACTGAATCATAAAACGCTGTCAAAGGTTGTACATTTACTATTGTATTTCAGATGATTTTCTCAGTAAAGAAATTCATAAAGACATGTAATGACATATTTTGGTCTGGTGATGTATGTTTATTTGTTAGTCTAGCCACTGTACTAAACAAGAACCTTGAATTGTTTTGGTTATTTTCTATGGGTTTTCAGAGATGCTCGGCCCTGGCGGCTTTTATTACGGGAAGTGCTGTCTTTCCATATGATTCTAAAGACCTCTAAACAAAGTTTGTCTCCATTTGTTCTCCAGATTACAAGTTTCTCTCTTGATGGCATTATTTATGAATCTATCTATAGTTGTCGGGAGAATTGTTCTACCTAGGCAATAACGTGGTGCAATATGGCAAATATCATCAGTTCAATTCCAGCAAGATGGCGTCGCGCATGTCAGCTACAGTGCTTAGCTCTTCAGTGTTTGTACTGTTTTTGTTAGTTTTTCCTGTTTTTTGTTTTTCAAACACCATCAGTTTTACCAGGGATGAACTGCTGAACATTCGGCAGTACACACCACAAAATCTTTTACCGGATTTCGATTATTCAGACGTTTTGTTGAATGTTGTAGTCGGCGGAGCGGCAGCGTTGTTTAGACGCTTCAGGACGCGCAGACGGGGAAAGCGCGCCGGCGCCCTCGTGAAGCTCAGACAGCGCGGATTAAGAACGCCGCTGCCTAGCATCCATCTGGCGAATCTCCGCTCTCTGCCCAACAAAACGGATGAACTCATCCTGCTCTCCCGGACAAATGGATTTCTCGAACTCGGCTGCTCTGTGCTTCACAGAAACCTGGCTGAACGACGCCATTCCGGACAGCGTGTTAAGTCTGCCGGGCTTTCAGCTGTTTAGATCAGATCGCGACGCAGAATCAACGGGGAAATCACGCGGCGGCGGGACGTGCTTTTACATCAATGAAAGGTGGTGTTCAGATGTAACTGTGTTAAAGAAGATGTGCTGTCCCGATCTTGAAACACTCTTCATTAACTGCAAGCCGCTCTATTCGCCGCGGGAGTTTTGCTCGTTCATTCTGGTGAGCGTCTACATTCCTCCGCAAGCGCATGTGAGCTCGGCTTTACAGATACTCGCGGATATGATCACAGAGAGTGAGCAACAACACCCGGACTCTGTTCTAATCATTCTCGGGGACTTTAATAAAGCGGTTCTCTCACGTGAACTTCCAAAATACAGACAGCATGTTACTTGTCCCACCAGAGACAGTAATACACTGGATCACTGTTACACAGCAATAAAGGATGCATATCACTCTGTCCCACGGGCAGCTTTGGGGCTCTCTGATCACTGTTTAGTTCATCTCATACCGACCTACAGGCAGAAACTGAAATCAACTAAACCTGTAGCAAGGTCTATAAAGAGATGGACCACCGAAACAGAGCGGGCATTACAAGCCTGTTTCGAATGGACTGATTGGAGTGTTTTTGAAGCTGCTGCCACCAATCTGGACGAGCTCACAGAGACTGTTACATCATATATCAGTTTCTGTGAGGATCTGTGCATTCCTACAAAGACTCATTTATCTTACAACAACGACAAACCCTGGTTGACTGCAAAACTCAGCCAGCTCCGTCAGGCCAAAGAAGATGCTCGCAGAAAAGGGGACAGAGTCTTGTACAAACAGGCCAAATACACACAGGAAAAGGAGATCAGAGTGGCAAAGAGGAATTATTCTGATAAGCTTCAGAATCAGTTCTCTTCTAATGACACAGCTTCAGTGTGGAAAGGTCTGAAAGTTATCACCAACTACAAGACACCATCCCCCAGCTCTGTGGAGAATCAACAACTGGCAGACGATCTGAACGAGTTTTATTGCAGGTTTGAAAAATCACCATTCACACCTCCAACAACCCCCCTCTCCCCCACACCTGCAATTCAGTTCAGTGAAGATGATGTGCGCCAAGTCTTCAGAAAGAACAAGAGAAGAAAGGCACCAGGCCCAGACAGTGTTTCACCAGCCTGTCTGAAAACCTGCGCTGACCAGCTGGCCCCCATCTTCACACAGATCTTCAACAGATCACTGGAGCTGTGCGAAGTCCCCTCATGCTTCAAACGCTCCACCATCATCCCCGTCCCAAAGAAACCCAAAATTACTGGACTAAATGACTACAGACCTGTGGCTCTAACGTCTGTGGCCATGAAGTCATTTGAAAGACTGGTTCTGGCTTATCTCAAGGAGATCACTGGACCCTTACTGGACCCCCTGCAGTTTGCTTACCGAGCAAACAGGTCTGTGGATGATGCAGTCAATATGGGACTGCATTATGTTCTCCAGCATCTGGACAGACCAGGGACTTATGTAAGGATCCTGTTTGTGGACTTCAGCTCTGCTTTTAACACCATCATCCCATCACTCCTCCAGCCCAAACTAACTCAGCTCTCCGTGCCCACCTCTGTCTGTCAGTGGATCACCAGCTTCCTGACAGACAGGCAGAAGCTAGTGAGGCTGGGAAAATTCTCATCCAGCACCCTCACCGTCAGCACCGGCGCCCCTCAGGGTTGTGTCCTCTCCCCACTGCTCTTCTCCCTCTACACCAACGACTGCACCTCTAAAGACCCCTCTGTCAAGCTCCTGAAGTTTGCGGATGACACCACACTGATCGGCCTCATCCAGGACGGTGACGAGTCTGCTTACAGACTGGAGGTTGAACAGCTGGCTGTCTGGTGCAGTCTTAACAACCTGGAGCTCAACACGCTCAAGACAGTGGAGATGACCATGGACTTCAGGAGAAACCCCCCTGCTCTTCCCCCACGCACCATCATGAACAGCACTGTGACTGCAGTGGAGTCATTCAGGTTCCTGGGCACCACCATCTCCCAGGACCTGAAGTGGGACAACCACATTGAGTCCATTGTGAAAAAGGCCCAGCAGAGGTTGTACTTCCTTCGCCAGCTGAGGAAGTTTAACCTGCCACAGGAGCTGCTGAAACAGTTTTACTCTGCCATCATTGAATCCATCCTCTGCACTTCATTTACCATCTGGTTTAGCTCAGCTACCAAATCTGATCTCAGCAGACTACAGAGGGTAGTCTGGTCTGCTGAGCGAATCATTGGCACAACCCTCCCCACTCTCCAAGAACTGTACTTATCCAGAGTGAGAAAAAGGGCAAAGAAGATCACTCTGGACCCCTCACATCCAGCACACTCCCTCTTTGAACTGTTGCCATCCGGTCGACGCTACAGAGCCCTGAGCACCAGAACGACCAGACACAGGAACATTTTCTTCCCTCAAGCAATTCATCTCATGAACACTTGACAAACATGGAACACACAACACTATTACACTTTATTTACTTAAAACGATTATTAAATTTGCACACATAACTGTACATACAAATTGTCTATATTATATATTGTTGTTTGCTTTTTTTGCACTTTGTCTATCTTGTAAATTTGTATATTATTATTTTTATTCTCTTTATTATGTGTCTTGTCTTGTCACTGTTACTCTGTTGCACTGTGGAGCTTCTGTCACTAAAACAAATTCCTAGTATGTGTAAACAACATACCTGGCAATAAAGCTCTTTCTGATTTCTGATTTCTGATTCCTGATGCAGTACGCACGTTACAAGGTAGTGATCAGTGACATCACTTTGCAGTAGAATTTCTATATCAGTAGGATTGGTTCTGATATAATTAAATCTAGTGTATGACTAAAACGACGAGTGGGTCTAGGAGTTCAGTAAATCTGTAAACGCAGCCCCAATGCATCATTTGTATTGTCTACATGATTGTTAAAATCTCCAACAATCAGCGCTTTATCAGCGTTGACCATTAAGTCTGAGAGAAAATCTGCAAACTCTTTTAAGAAATCAACATAGGGCCCTGGAGGTCTATACACGGTGGCCAAAGCAAGAGATGGTAGGGACTTTTTTCTTGTATCTGAGAGTGTAACATTTAGCACAAGTACTTCAAATGAGGGGGTGAGCCAAGATGGCGGTATGTGCAGACGATCTTTTTTTGAGAGATAGTTTGAGAGTTAAATTTTCCAGTTTTTACCCTTCTAACATTAATTTTTAATATGAACTGACAACAAAAAATATATGAACTGTTGAATTGTTGAACTCTGTAAACTTTTACCCTGTGTCTTATATGTCAAGAAGTGTTTTGACTGAACTGTACAGTTGGCCTTTACCTTAGCCATGGCGGGGAAAGGAGAATAGCAAAGAGGACGTGAAGGCCAGAGTCAAGGAGGTGTGTTGTGCTGTCGTTCCAGCATTCAGAGAAATATATTCTCTGGAGAGCAGCAAAAAACAATTCAAAGAAGATTTGATGTCCGCTGACAGAGCAGAAAGACAGCGACTGTAGCCAGAGGTGGAGCGTGCAAGAAAAGCTGGGAAGACGGCGTACTTTGTTGGAGCAAAGGCATATGTGGATGGGATTCAGATTCAACCAAAAGATTACAAAATGGAGATCTGTTGAATTTATTGTTATAGTGACTAAAGCACCAGAAGAGAGGAAAATGAATGAAAACAGATTTCTCCCTTGAAGCTCAACAGCTGAATTGACATTTTAATGAAATTTCTGTGTTCAGGTAAAAAAAAAAAAAAGGAAAAAAAAGAAACATTTGTTTTGACTGTTATATAGTCTGGTATGTGTTGAACAGTTAAAACAGGTCCATAGACACTTACTTTTTTCCCTCATAACATTTCATTTCTATTTTTTTCTCTCTCTTTTGCTTTCTTGCTCCTCCACCTACATATATAAAATATGTTGTTTTAGTTTTGGATAAGTTCATGTTCATTAAGGGTTGACCGGGAATTGTTGTTCTGCTTAGTAAACCAATTTATAGCAGTTGTTCAAGTTATCTTTAATCCTGTATTTTGCATTGGTTTCTATTAATGTTAGATGCATCCGTGATGTAAATAAAAGAAAAGCTGTGTTTTTGTTTTTGAAAGATAAAATGGCTGGTTTTACTATTTATTACAAGAAATCCATAGTTCAAGGGCTGATTACAATTTTTGGAAAAGTCAGTGGTGTCATTTGTTTGTGTCATGGTACAAGCAGGGGTCATTCCTATTCTCAAAGGAAATTTCAGGGGGAAAATTCTTCATAATAAGAGTAATAATAATGGAAGGTGGCTAATACTCTTATTAGAACACTCTCATAAGCTATATATTATTGCTAATATTTATGGTACTAATTGCAAATCTACAAATTTGTTTTTACTTCATGAATTAGAAGGACGAATTGTAGACCTATCAACTAAACACGTAAATGCAAAATTTATACTTGGGGTGATTTTAATGTAGCCCCAGATAATAACTTAGATGGCCTCCCAAAGGAGTAAAAGATGATGTTAGTAACAAGTTTATCTGTGGATAATGCAATAATTTAGGACTTGTTGATATCTGGCGAAAAATGAACCCCCCAAAACTCATGTATACATGGCAAAATAGTGATTTGTCTTTGCAGTCTCGTATAGATCTATGGTTAATATCAGAGGCGTTGACTTCCTTAATAGACAACGTTACTAATGTTCCTGCAGTTTTTATGGACCATAAATCTATTCACATGTTCATCACCACTAATGACAGTGGAAAGAACATGAGCAGAAGTCGATACTGGATTTTAAACAATTCTTTATTATTAAACAATGATTTTAAGGTCTTAAGGTCTTAAGAATAATTGAAAAATACTATAAACAGAGTTTAATTACCAATATGGGCTGCATTGGGATATTATGAAATATAAAGTGAGGAGTTTAGCCATTAAAATGAGGATTGCCAAAAATAAATGGGCCATCATCCAAGAGTTTGGTGCCCGGTGTGATAAAACCGATAAAACAGAATAAGAAGCTCAAAATCTCATAAAATTACAAGGGTATTTAAATAAGCTTTATGAGGAGAAGGCAAAAGGTGCTTTCGTAGACTCCAAAAGGAAGTGTCTTCAACATGCTGAAAAAAACATGAGATATTTTTATACTTCAGAGAAAAAGAAATGGTGAATGATTATCAATTAATAATTCAAAATATATAGCTTTCAATCTGAATGACTTGACAACCTAATACTATTAACTGATTTTAATAAAGCGTTTGATACAGTGGAGCACAAATACATGTTCGCAACATTAGAATACTTTAAATTTGAGTTTAAAGTATTCTAATGTTTAATACTTTATTATTATTTTTTTTTTTTAGAAAGGCAATAACATCCCTGTACACAGAATGTAGCAGCTCTGTTAAAATGATTTCTGGTAGATTTTTATTTTTTTTTCTAGGGGCATCAGACAAGGCTGCCCAATCTATTTCTTTTTCTGTTTGTCACACAGGTTCTTTCTTGCTATGTAAATATGAACTTCTTTCAGGGTATTAACAGTTTTGGGAATGAATTAAACATTTGTCAGCTGGCTGATGACACAACACTTTTTAAAAAAATGCAAAGCAATTATTACCATAAATAATTTCTCTAAGGTATCTGGTCTCAACCTTAAAGTCAAATTTGAGATTTTTTTACTTAAGAGTGTTAACTTTGATGAAATTGAAGATTCATAAATCACGATTGATATATTATTAGTTGGTCAGTTGAGTATTACTGAACTGTCTTAATTTTATGTGTCATATTTCTGTTAAAGAATATTGCATTGTCTTGAATTCTATTTCTGCCAAAATCATATCTCTATTCAGAAATCAGGCAACTTGGTATAACACTGGAAGTAAAGTCTCTGAACAATTATTGATTACAATTGCTCTTTTTATAATTGTGAGAGAGTCTATTGTGCATTTATTTTTTGAATGTCCCTGTTCATCTTTCTTTTGTTATGAGATGTCTCAATTTCAAAGTGTTAGAATGAGCTGCAACCTAGTCTTAAATTTGTCATCTGTTTTACTTTATTCGAATATAACTTTTCCAAAAGAAAAATATATATTATCCATATATTATGTTTTTGTTATTAGGAAAAATGTTTTATTCATCAAACTAAATGGAACAACTCAAAACCCAAATTTACTCATGTATGTTATTTAGAATCTTTAAAGTTTTCAACAATTCGAAAAGTCCAAAGAACTTTATCTTTGCTAAATTAATTTAATGTTTGGGATGCCCTTTAATTTTAAGTTCATTTTTTGTTTCTTTTAATTATTGTTTCAGTGTATACTTGCAAAATGTGAAAATGTGTGGAAATGTGTTGAAATTAAACCTGTATGAGCCATTTTGATGCAATCATATTTTTGTCCGCCGGGTGGCGCTCTGACAATGGTATATTAGGAGCAGATGGTTAATTAGACCACAGGTGTGTTTGGTGCCAGGAAAGCTAGTTTTTGATTGTGCTTGACCATCAAACTGTGCTGGACCGTGCTTACAACTGTCAACTGGATTACTGTGTTGGACTGATCTTAATGCTTAACTGTGCAAGAAACAGTATGGGTTATGGACATTGTGTTTGCTCTGCAAGGTATGAACTTCGCATTGGTATCATGTCATGAACTTTAAAGAATGAGAGCTCACAGGAAGCTAGTTGGAAGCAATGTTTATTGATTGGAGCATATTAAATGGACGCTGTTTGCATTTTAACATCTGCATGCATGGATTAAATTTACACACACGTCAATTACTTGCCTACTTCTGTCACCAACACCAGCAGCTTAATGGAAGGCCGTGATAAAAGGTGTTCTGTTTTCTGACTAACATTATGAGTATCTCTATATATCTTTGATCATTTCATTTACAGTCAAGTGTAAGTGTTCATTCACTTCTGACAACATCCAGGTTGAGAGATCAGATTGTGGCCTGGGGTCCTGTGAAATGGACTGCGTGTAACTGCGTTGAGGCTCTGAATACTGCATATGCCTGAAAACTCACATGCCATACTGACCCATGTTTGATGTGAAAGAAGTAACATTGTGGGGTGTTTGCAAAGTTCACAATAATCCCATTTTCCTGAACAACCATGAAGTATACTTTCAAAATTAGTTGTAGGTGCTAATCTGAGTTTCCGGAGATCATCAATATAATTTGCACAGCAGCACAAACATTTATTGGATCGGTTTAGGATTTTATTGATGTTAAGTTCTGCTACTGATTTATTTACTTTTTATCATTGTTATTGAGTGACCAACTGTTATTATGGTGTCATCTATGAATTTATTGATGCCACTTTTGCTCTTGTACAGTAAACACTGAAAACCGCTTCAGGCTGGAAAGGGAGTCATTAACATCAAATGGTATAGACTAAATAATTGAAACGATTATGAATCATCCAAATGAACCATTCATCATTTAACTTTTAAATTGTTAAATTATGAAGGCTGATGTGCTGGCTATTCAATGGTTTCCTCTATTTGTGTAATGTAAATGAAAATTGTTCCTTTATTGTTTGAGTCACATTTTGAAAAGTTGGCAAATACATTAAAAATAGCAACAAAACTGTTGGCAACACTCAGCAAAGACAAGAAGCAGAATCGAAACTGCACACTCACACAAAACCATTTTCTTGTGTTCTCCAAAATCTTTGTACTCTGCTTACAGGAAGTGGCACAACTGAACTTCACACAAAGTAAGAAGAAATTTAAAATATGTGCTGTGCAATGAATGATTAATGCTTAATACCTTTTTAAATAAGGTATTACAAGGTGACAAACAATCAAACATATTAGAAAACTGATGTTATAAACAATAAAAATGTAAAAAAGAGAAAAAAGCCAGCTTTGTTTTTCTTTTGAAACCATGTCATGTACATCAGTGGTTCTTTGTTGTTTTTTTGTTTTCTTTGGGATCCAGATTTTACTCATCAACACTAATAATAACTAATAATAATTGTTTATCATATAAAAGTAAATATTGTTTTTTTTTTTTCTTCTTTCTTTTTAATACAAATGACAGGCAGGCAGGAAAACCATTTAACCTAAAATCTTGATATTACTGTTTTTAAAAAGTTATTAATGATAAATGGTAGCCTATCAATAATTAAACAACTATTATATTCACATACTAAACATTATTTTTGAGGCAATATGTGCTATAATTTTTTGTCCAATAATTCCAAATTAATCTCATCCTATTGAACATTCAATAAAATGTACAGATCAAAATCAGAGGGCATTTATATATAAAACTGATGTGTAATCACAGTTTCCCTGGTTATGCATATTAAGTCATTCATTTACATTCATACTTCATACACATGATCAGTGAAGCACTAAAAGTCAACCGAATTTTTATAGACTCTATGCAGATGAGTCACATTTTGGAGAGAAAAAAAAAAAAACTTATGTGACACTTTCTCTCCTAAATGACTGTCTTTAACCCTTGTGCAGTCTTCATTTGGGAAGTACATTCAGGGTCTTTCGGGTCTCCACTATGGAGCCCCTAAAGGGACGTGGTGGTGGGAAGAAAAAAAATGGGAAGGGAGGAAATTTTACGTGCTGATGGAAAAAAAATTTGGGATGGGAGAATTTTTTTTTTCAAATCTTTTGCGTTCTCTCGCAAAAAATTTGCGTTCCCCTAAGAAACTTTTGCATTCCCTCGCAAAGTTATAATCGTTCCCTTGATGTGAGCTCGGACAA
Organism: Megalobrama amblycephala; assembly: GCF_018812025.1. Classification (NCBI taxonomy): domain Eukaryota; kingdom Metazoa; phylum Chordata; class Actinopteri; order Cypriniformes; family Xenocyprididae; genus Megalobrama; species Megalobrama amblycephala. The sequence continues at coordinate 37,546,025 of NC_063044.1, read as the reverse complement.
ACACTTCCTAAGAGCTGCGCATTATTTGTGTGCATTATTAACGCATGGAACTAACTGAAACACTACTGCCATCCAGCGGGACATTAAAGAGGAAGTGTTTGTCCAAGCTCACATCAAGGGAACGATTATAATTTTTTGCGAGGGAATGCAAATATCTTTGCGAAGGAACGCAAAAATTTGCGAGGGAACGAAAAGTTTCTCAGGGAAACGCAAAAGTTTTGCCAGAGAACGCAAAAGATTTGAAAAAAAATTCCTTCCATCCCAATTTTTTTTTCCACCAGCATGTAAAATTTCCTCCCTTCCCAATTTTTTTTCCACCACCACGTCCCTTTAGGGTCTGTGTTCTCCACAGACCCCAGGCAACAAAATGTAATTTTGTAACAAAATGATTGTTTTTTTTTGTTTTTTTTTTTAAATTAATTTTACTGTTTATTAATGTTTTTACTCGGCATTTGTGCAGTTTTTGGAGGATTTGTCATATTTTTTAAATTTATATAAATAAATTAAAACATTTTTTAAAATTAGGTTTTAATACAAAAACAGCTTTTTATGTAAAATTCACTTTATAAAAGACCCACATTTCTAAATTTCATTCATGGGGATAACATGGATAATCTGACATGGTTTACTGTAAGATTTTTGCCCATCTTTTGGAAAATGCAGTTTTAAAAGTAAAGAAATGATCACTTTTACCAGTAAATGGCTGAAGAGCTCCACTATTTGCTATGTGCTATTTGACTAACTGAAAGACATCTTTTCACAAGTTTTTTTCAGTTGGATTCATATCTGGCACGATCACCGCCAGTTCCTGGACCTCAATTCCCATAATCCTCCCTGCCAGTCACATGTGCACACACTCCACACCAATCACCCATTGCTACATACAGCTGAAGCTCATTATCTGGACTATTTAAGACTCACTCACACACCACCTCATGGCGAAGTCTTGTTTCACCTTGTGTAAAATTCCGAGCATTTCCCTGTGTTGATTACCTGCCTGTTTCTGATCCTGTTTGCCTTTTACGACCCTCTGCTGCCTGCCTTTGGGCTGTTTATTGTGTTTCCTGGTTTTTGTGAGTGATATCTGCCTGCCTCGACTTCTGCCTGTACTGTGACCACGACTCTGCCTGTCCCTTGCTGTTCCTGTTTGCTCCTGTTTGACCCTGCCTGTACGACCACGCTCTTATTTAATAAAGCTTGCAAATGGATCTCTGCCTGAGTCCTGCCTTGTTACAGAAGACTTTGCCCCAACAACGATCCAGCAGCTTTTCTGGTATTTCACTTTTCAAAATTTTAAAGCTCAAAGTTCAATGCCAAGCGAGATATTTTATTTAACAGAAGTCGCCTACATCGAACGGCCAGTTTGGACTACATCCCTCTACTTCCTTCTTTAATGACGTCACTAAAACAGTTTTTTGACTAACCTCCGCCCACAGGAATACACAAGAGTTGCGTTTGTAGAGTGTGTTTGTCGCCATGTTGTCGAAACGCTGTTATTTTCATCCCGCAGTCCAATCACCGGGTCTGATTCCGGCTGAAATTGATAGGGTAAAATTAAAGACATGTTTACAGTAACACTGAGCGCGTGCATCTCCATGTTATGGTAAGAGGCGTGACCTTTCCGGGCAAGGAGCGCTAAACTGCTGTCGAATCACAGGAACCGCTGGCACAATCAGAACTCGTTATGTATTGCTAAAGGAGGGACTTCATAGAACAAGGAAGTCATCAGCCCGTTTTTATGACAGTGGAAACAGCGGTATACAGATAAGTAAATTATGTGAAAAATACTGTGTTTTTTTACACGCGAAACATGAACACATGTTATATTGCACACTATAAACACAATCAAAGCTTCAAAAAAACACGAAAAACGGGACCTTTAAAGCAAACATAGTTATGTGTGTGATGCTGCAGTGGCCATTGACAATGTGTTTGATAGCAATATTCATGCACAATGATATTTTAGAAAGGTTGTCTTTATGACAGCAGGTAGTGGAGTAGGGTTGTGTTTTTCAAAGAGCCCTATCCAGTGTATTGATTAACATTACAATGAAAAGTGCACATCCATAGGAAAGGAGGGAGATATTTTGTGTTCCTGCGACCATGATAAACATGAGTTCATCACAAAAATACTCAATGAACAACAAACAAGAGCTTGTAGTTATTTTGTACACACCTGGCTTGCAACTGTTCAATCACTGATAAAGTGCTCCTTATCTTATCCATATCTTCCACTCCCTCGATGGCAAACTCATCTCTGTTCCCACAGCACCACCAACACAAATAGGAAAATTTCCTCTTTGTGTTCGCAGATGTTGTGAAGACAAGAATGTCTCATTTATTGCTGTTACTTTAAAGGGCACCTATTATGCCCCTTTTTACAAGATGTAATATTGGTCTTGGGTGTCCCTAGAATGTATTTGTGAAGTTTCAGCACAAAATACCCCACAGTTAATTTATTATAACCATTTGAAAAAGTCATTTTTGGGGCCTGTTTTAAAAAGAGCTGTTTTGGTGTGTACCACCTTAAATATAAATGAGCTGCATATCCCCGCCCTGCCTTTGGATGAGGGCGTAACTTGCATACCTATGGCAATAAACAGTCGGTAGAAGCAGAATGGCTGAGAGTGAGAGACCCGCTGTTTTGTATGGCATTCAGCCGTACATGTTTGAACCGGAATCAGACCCAGATGATGAAGAGACTCCGGCAGAAGAAACACAATTGAGAATGGAGCAGGACGTCTCTGAATGGTTATTTGATACATTTATGTACTTATAGAGTTTTAATCGCGTCCCCTTTGCAATTATGGATGTGCAACACACACACACACACACACTGTGATAACGTTCGCGCAATTTTTTGAAACTACAAACACAAATACTGTGATAACGTTTGCTAAGTACAAACAAAATTATATTTATGCGAGGGAACGGTTGCGTCATGTTGACATTACTTGTCGTACAGGTGCTTATGTGGCAAATGTGAGAAGATGGCAACAGAACCAGAAAATATATGCTGTAGGGAGATAGAACAGGTATTAATTTATTTACATTTGTAATTGTTGCAAAAAATAATACGTGACATAAAACTGTCTGACGCTATTTGTTGTATCAAAGGTTACAAGACGGATGAAACAACTTCAAGTCACTCCATCATGTATGGTAGACCATCCCGGAAAACATACACAGTTTTTAATACAATATCTTTAAAAAATATATATATATATACGTGTGGATACACACTATACAAACAAGGTTTAAATTATATACACAGACATTCTACGACGACAACAACAACTTTAGACGCATTTGTTATTGAACTGGCTGACATCGACTGAAATGACTATTTGCTCAAAAAACATTAAATACACTTACTTCTTCTGGAGGTGACGTTGGATCGCGAACAGTAGGCAACGATCCACACTTGAGGATTAACTTTGAAGCAAGACCTGCTTTGAATTGACCCTCATTCTCAAAACAGTCAGTCAAAAAATGATTCGCGCAAACATAAACGTATTTTGGAATTTTGAGTGGCGCCTTTCCTTCGTAAATAAAATCCATCCACTGCGTTTTCAGTGGCTCTGATGTCGGAAGTAAGTGAAAACTACTATGTTCATAATTACATCCCACAACAGAACACTTATGTTTCTTAGGAGACATTACCGGCTGTCGTTGAAACAATGGAGGATGGTTGACCGATCACCGAGGGCGGGGTCTATGCCAAAACCAGATTGTCAATCAAACCACGTGGGTGGGGCTTAGCGCAATTCTACGTCACAGTGAGAGCAATCTTAGAACAGGGTGTTCTGAGACAGTGCTTATGAATTATTGAGATTGTAAAAAAACCACTGGGTGGATTTTTCTCATTCTAGGGTGGTTTTGCTCACACACTGCCAACACACATTTATGGTCAAACACCATGTAAAAGTGAATTTTGCATAATAGGTGCCCTTTAATTGCTGTTAAATGTTTCTGTCTGGACCCTCCTGGTAGTCGCATTGGCCACAGTTATTCTTAGTTTTGGTTTGATTTTCATTGTATTCAGTTCCTGTTGTGTCTGCCTTTGTTAGTTAGTTTTCCTCAGTCTCCCTCCACTAGTTTGTCTCCTTGTTTAGATCTCACCTGTTTGTATTTAGTTTGTTATCCTGCATGTAGAAGCTCTCTGTTTCAGTTCCTCATTGTCTGCTGTTGTTTGTGTATTGTGCACACTGTTGCGTGGATAGGCCTATTTCTCTTTTGTTCTTTAAAACTGTTATTAAAGCTGTTATTAAATCACTATTATTTGAACTGCTGTTCTTCTCCTCGTCCTCTTTGTGGACCCAGAGATGTTACAGAACCACAGACTGCCAAATATAGATATTGTAGCTATTAATATAGCTCCAGAAAGGAGCCATGATGGTCGATCTTTATGTTCCAGGGTGGCTGTAATCTAGAGGAACATGTGGAGGAATTTTACGCTATGGGTGGATGGATCCTCATTTACAGTGGGCAAAGTGATACCATCACCATCGTCCGGCCCCACCTCGCACCCAATACCAAGCCGATTCCAGAGCCCAACCAGCCATCAACCCCTAACTTGGACATTAAGCCAGAGCCCACCACTACTGGAGGGTCACGTCTGCTGTGATGAAAGAGCCAGAGCCTGAGACGAGGACAGAGCCTGCTATTGCCCCAGAGCCTGAGCCCCAGTGTGAGTCTGACCAGGTGTGTGAGCCGTCACCTCCATCGCCATGGGACTTTTGGTGGAGTTCAAGGGTTCAGAGGAAAACTCTGCCCACCATCCCACCATTGAGGGTGAGCTGTTACTGACCTCTGCTGGTTGTTTTGAGGAATTGGATATGGACATTTTGCTGAATCTCCCTTTGCCACGAGCCCAGCTATAAGTCTTCTGTGTCTTCATTGCCGCTGGTTCTGACCAGCATAAAGCCTGTTTCGTCGCACTGTGCAAGTCTGTCATCGTCAGGGATCTCACCCAGCCTCCCTCTCCCACTTCCACACCCTGATTCCACCTCTGCTGGTTCCCTTCAGCCCCTCAACTTCTCCTCTAACACCATTCTGTTGTGTGGATAAGCCTCAGGTCTTCCTGAAATCCCCGGCTCCACCTTAGCTCCTCCCCCTGACTCGTTTAGATCTATCAAGCCATTCAAAAATGTATTAAAAAAAATAAAAATAAAATCATACAAAAACTTTCTGAACTAAGAGTAATTTTTATATTTTTTTTGTTGGGCTTAATGTTTTTTTTTAAAAAAAAAAGAGCCCAGAGACTGAGAATGTTCTCATTAAAAGGTTCAAGAAAGAAAGAAAAACATTTTATTTCAAAACATTTTGTACAGCATTTTTGTCTCCTTTACTGCATCATTATTAAAAGAACAAAACAGGCATATTACTATCTGTCAATACTAAAGTCACACAAAAAAGAAGAGGTTTAAAGAAGAAGTACTTAAATTAAAATTAATAAATTGAAATCAAATTTCTAGCTAGGAGATTGTCCGTCATCTTCAAACATGAATCTGGGGTGATGTTTTTTTTTTTTTTAAATATCTGCACATTTCTAACAAATGAAATTTAAGTTATTTACCACAAAAGAGAGATTTTTCTTTTCACACATTAAACCAACATTTGACAATCTCACAACATAGTGAGTAACACTTTTGTACAGCAAATAAAAGTCAGTCAACATACAGGAAAACATTTTGTTGTCATGTGACAAGATAACTTGATACGTTTTAGACGCATCTTTATCATCTCAAACATTCTCCTATGACACTAACATCATAAATAGTCATACAAGTGACAGCGCATGTTGTATACTATGAGTTTTTACACATTATGCAGAATTTTATCGAACATATTTATTTATTCATTGCAATTTTCTATATATAATTTTTGTTCAATGTAAGCATTTTCCTCCATTGCTGTTTCACTGACTATTTGATGATTTCCAGTAGATTCAAAATCAAGTCAAAATAACTTTTTACACACACAGAGAAAAAATCCGATGAATAAAACAAGCAGTACCACTACAACATATGGAATGTAGTTTGGAGAGTTGCCTAAAAAGGAAAAATCAAAATGCATGTTCAGTTAATGAAGAACTGATATAAAACTCAAAATAATTATCATATCATTAATTTTGTAGTTAAATGACTGAACAGTAATGTATCACATAATTAAAAAGTTGTTCTAAGAGCTATAATTAATATCTCATCGAGAATATCAGCATATTCTCATTCCTTTTCAATGAATACAGTGCTTAAGTAAAAAATAGAGTGAATGTATTTACAGTTTTTTACAATTGCTAACAAGCCTTTACCAATACTTAAAGTAGGCCTACTTTTTCTAAACTCTTAACACAGCAACACAACTACATCACACAATTAGTCAAAGTTAAGTAGTTAATTAGTTAGTTTTCTGCCTAAGACCATAATTTTATATTTTATATTTTCATATTTTGTTAATGCTGCAGTCCGTATCTTCTGTCTCTTTGTCACCAGCTCTGTTTGAAACCTGCGATTTAAGTTATTTGTGGAATTATCCTCAGTGCGGATGAATCAAATGTTTGCTGTCAATCACACCGGTGGATACTGTACTCCGGAATCACAGATTGTAGTCTTGGAAGTATGACCAAAATAAGAATTTTCACCGGAAAATGTCATCTGAACAAGTAAGTCTACCACTTTTGTCCTGACCTACTGAGAACATATAATCAATCATAGCACTACATTAACTGTCATGTTTCTGTTCTGCCCTGCAGAAAATATCAAATCCATTGTTTTTATATTTCAGTTTCCTTTTACTACAGTAAAAGTAGAATGCTTACATGTAAGCTTTTTGGTTGAGTGTTGAATGTGTGCATTCTTGGCAACATCTAAAAGTGAATGAGTCATTACTTTATAGAATATACAGTAGAAAAAGAGAAGAAGAAAGTAACAGAATTGCTCAGGGCAGCCACTGGTCAAATAAGTCCGCTATATGCAGCACTTCAGTTACCCCCTTGGTTGAAATCTTTTTCTGGGTGTGGGGTGGATTTTCGATGGTGCCCTCATAGAGGGTGGGATGTGTCCTATTGGTAGTTAGTGCCCTACGCTACGCAGACCACATATTCTGCATATATGGAACAGTGGTGGTGGAATTGGTGTAATAAAAGCTTTACATGAAGCTTTTATTGAAATGAAAACATGAAATTGCTGCCACAACAACAACAAATCCAACATGGATCCAACAACTCTTTTTGACTCTTTTCCTCAGAATTGTGAGATATAAATTAGGAATTGTGAGGGTAAAAAGTTACCTTTTTTATTTTCTATTCATGGCAGAAATAAGCTTTCATAGGTTCAACATAAGGGGAAAAAACATAGAGATGCACAGTCCAGCACACCCTCTTCCCCCTCTCCCTTGTCCTGATCCAAATACTCCTCTCTTCCTCGCAGTGCATTTATAGAATTTAAATGGGTCCAGGTTATACGCTTAAGGATGGAAGAGCAAAGAAATGAGGAAGCATCCATTGGAGTATTGAGAAGCACCCAGTGAAGCATATATGAGGGAGAAGGACGAAGCACGAAGCCGTGGCAAATAGAAGCTCAAGGCCTCTCCCCTGATATGATATATCAGTTGCACACGCAGTGTAATCGACTAAAGAAACTACCTGTGGTAAGATGAGTGATGAGCTATTTTGCAAAGAGTGATGAGTTATTTGCGGAATTATCCTCAGTGCGGATGAATCTAATGTTTGTTGTCAATCTAACTGCCTGCACAAAATATAACAGCATTGTAATATAACGGTATATTATAATAAAGATTACAGTGGTTTCAGTTATAAACATAAAAAAGCAAAACACACCTAAAGCACATTCTTTGTTTTTCATTTTAGAAGTAGTTTAAAACCTTGCTGTATTTTTATGTAGCTCATTAAGAAAACGTACAATGCCATCTTGCGCCGACAAAAAGCACTTGAACGCGCCTGACTTCGTAAACATGACTTTCCAAATCGTAAAATATGAAAAACACCACCACACACTTCTAGACTGAGAGGCATTATTTTTGTATGAGTCTATACCCCTCATCCCTGTGTACTTACAATGGAAAATGTAAAGAAAATAAATTAAAAAAATGCATACCTTGTTTAGACAGTTTTACATGTCTGATGTCAGTGCCAACAGAATTGTTTGCAATGCAGGACAGTTCCTCAGGTGTTGAATCTGTTATAGTGAGAGTTCCACTTGGACTATCTTAAGCCTTGTTTGTGAATCCGGGGGTAAGGGTCATTAAGACCTGCAAACTGACCACTGGTCCACGGGTCTCTAGAGTTTTATATTTATTTATTTATTTATTTATGATTTAATGCCATATCAGCAGCAATGGCTATATTCATGGCAATCAGCAATATCAGTTCAATACATTATTTATAATACTTTAACAAGTATGTCTTAAAAACAATCACTATACAAAATCAGGCATATACATCAATAACAACAACATTAATAACAACAATTACATAGAATCTTTCAACTGAATATTCGACAGAAATTCTAAAATTACTCCAGGAGAAACTTTTTTGAAAATGTCCATTAATGTATTCTCTGTATAAAACTGTTGTCTAATATTATTTAAGAAAGGACATTCTATTAAAATATGTTTTATACTCATGAAATTCTTACACAAATCACAGATCGGTTTATCTTCCCCCTTCAATAAATATATATGAGTAAGTCTTGAATGTCCAATTCGGCATCTTGTATATACAACCTGGTCATATCTGTTTTCAAAATAATAACTAATAACTCCTTGATTTAAAACTGGATTCACCTCATATAATTTGTTATTTACACATTCGTTCCATTCCATTTGCCATTTACTGTGAATGTAAAGGTTCAATGTGGGTTTAACGTCAGATGCTGGTATTTTACATTCTGTCATTTCCAAATGAAGTACTTCCTTTGCTGCTCTATCTGCTTGTTCATTACCAGTCAATCCCATATGGCCTGGTATCCAACAAAAAACAATATTAAAATCTTGTTTCTTTAAAGAGTCCACTTTTCCTATTATGCTGATAATTATAGGATGTTCAGTTTTCAAAAAATCAAGTGCTTGTAGACAGGATTTAGAATCTGTGCAAATTAAAAAATTACGTTGTTGTTCCTTCTCTATTTGTTCAAGAGCTAGAAGTAATGCACAAGCTTCAGCTGTGAAAATTGAACTTTGTCCAGAAATACACTTGCCATAGCGTTTTGACCCAATCACTACTGCGGCAGATACCCGACTGTCTGACTTTGATCCATCTGTGTACACAGGTACGTGAGTTGGTAAACTTCGTCTTATATCCAAAAATTCCTCCCGATAAACATTTGGATGATTTTCCTTTTTTTTATACTGAGCCAGGTTCATGATGATGATTGTTTTTTTAATATCCCAGGGCGGTATAGGACACAAATGCGTCGATGTTAAGATATCCAGATTAATATCCATATTTTCCAAGTGTGATTTTATGCGAATTCCAAAAGGACTGATGTATCTGGGTCTAGCTTCATACAAATGTGAATATGGAGGATGAAAAACTGAAGAATATGCTGGATTACTTTCATTAACTTTTAGCTTAACTACATAGTTGAGAGCCAATTTCAGCCTTCTGTTATATAATGATGGTTCTCTTGCTTCTGTATACAAGCTCTCAATTGGGGAAGTCCTAAATGCTCCTAAGGCAAGTCTCAATCCTGTATGATGTACTGTGTCCAGCATTTTGATGTATGACTTCCTAGCAGATCCATAAACAATACTTCTAGAGTTTTATATTTTATAGAGTCAGGCTGATGACATTTAACTTAATAACAAGTGAAAAATGTAATGGGTTGCTGTAAAAGACCATCTATTGTCATAAATCATGATGTGCAACAAAAAATCTTTACTAATACAGTATCAAGACAACATTTCAACAGAGTTAGTCCAAACTCCAACATGTCAACTGAACAGAAATGACTCCAAACTCTGGTCTTAAGACTTATTCCAGATAATGCAATAGAAGAATAAAAGACAGAATTAAGTCAACATACAAACCTGTGAAAAGTACAAGCTGTGAAACTGTCGAGAGACAAACAAGTCCAAAGAAATGTTGAAGCATATTGTATGCGCTCAGAGAAAAACAACTGCTCAGAAAATGCTGTAAATAAGACTTATCACTTTAATTCAGACTGTAAGTGACTAAATACCCCAAGCAAGGCACTACTGATAATAAAAATAGCTGACCCCACCCAGAATATATTTTAAGAACGAGTTAATGGATGACTGCAAAACAGAAGCAGAAATTAAACAAAGTGAACTTGAATACTTGAAAATAACTTGAAAAATGAGATTTCCATAACCAGATAACCAGAACATCTGTACATGAGACTGATGCTGTTTGGCACGTGAATTCCTTTTTTTTGATTTATAGTTTGATTGAAATGTAACATTATAAGAACCAAAACAAAACAAATATTTAAAGAAAAAAAAAAAAAGAAAAAATATACACCAACCTGTGGTAAATGCAGGATAGAACAGAACAAACCCAGAAACATCTCACTGCGATGTAAGTGTTCGTTCACAACACTTCTTAGAAAATTTATTTTCAGTTTCATCATTGTTATTGAGTGGCCAGCTGTTATTATGGTGTCATCTGTGAATTTATTGATGCCACTTTTGCTCTGTCTTGAACAATAATAATAATAATAAGTTTTATTTATATAGCGCCTTTCCAGAGCTCAAGGACGCTTTACAGTGAACAATTAACAGGGAAGAGATAATACAAGTAGACAATGATGAGAAACAATAATGGAAGTATACAGAAAAATAGAGTCAAGTACAAAAAAAAAAAAAAAAAAAAAAAAAAAACAATGTACAGTATAACATTGAAAACAGCTTTGGGCTGGAAAGGGAGTCATTAATATCAAATGGTAGGCTAAATTATTGAAATGGTTAAATGAATCATTCACCAAATGAATTCATCGTGGATTATTCACAGCACTTGATATTCAACAACCATATTTGTGTATGAATCCTGAATTGTACACAGACTACTGAATAATTTACTGTAGTGTCTCAGTGATACAATACAGCACACACACATAAATTAGGTAGTTCAAGTTTAGGTATAAATGCAAGTATAATTCAAAATGTTTTGTTGTGATATATTACACATATTTTCAAATGCATGAATATATTTGTTAAAAGTTTTGTCGGTAAGAAATGTGTTTAATAGCCTAGTTACTAAATTGTAACTACTTGGAGGGTCCATAAGGCAACATTTAACAGCAATTAAATTCACTGCAATAAATGAGGAATTTTTGTCATAACACGATCTGTAAAATAAAGAATTTGTCTTTCATGTCTCCAAGTGTATTACAAATGGCCCTTTGCAGTGAATAGGGTCGTTGGGATTCTCACTTTCCTGTTGGAACTTGCTTTTTGACTGACTGTCTTAATATTGCTTAATATTAGTCATTTGTAGTGGTATTTCCAATCAAACCCCCAAAACATTAGAGAATAAAATGGATCTCCATTCAACTGTGACCCATCACGATGCACCATCTAGCCACCCTTTGTCACATGTTCATAACTGTAAAATTACTTCCTCGAATTGGCCAATCACATGCACCAGGCCTTGTGGGAGGCTGCTGCTTTAAGGTGTTGCTCACTTTTAGCATTCAGTCAGTGATCTAAGTCCTTGTCTGTGTTGTTTATTTAGCATTACTGACTGACGCTTACATTACTCTTTTTATTACGCTATACTTAACAAATGAATTGCATTCAGCTGGGTCATTCTTTACTTGTGGTGAAAAATGGTGTTCCCCTACATTTTAACAGTTTAAATGAACTTTAAATGAGCAATATCACACGAGTAGCCGTGCGATATGGCTGTATATCAGCACGCTGTGATTCGTCCGTAGGCACTCGCAGGCCGCAGGCCGAGTGCCATAGGTAATCACAGCGTGCTGATATACAGCCATATCGCACGGCTACGAGTGTGATATTGCGTTTATACAACAGTTCGACGGCACGAGTGTGTAAATAAATAAGAACAACAACGGAGTGTCTTTAAAACCTAGTGATGGGCAGATCGAGGCTTCATGAAACACTGAAGCAGTTGAATCAAATGTGCCGTAATGATTCGAGGCTTTGAAACAATCTGACACCCGTCTCCACGGTGACCCCTAGTGGTCAGAACAGTGCAAATGCAACAAAACTCAGGCCAAACATGCATTAAAAATACCCTTTAACAAATGTATTGCAAAATTTTTATTTAAAGTAAAATCAATTAAATGGAATTAACTATTCATCTAATAAGATTAAATATAGAGTGTCTGTATAATATGTGTTCTTTTATCCATTTTAAAGGCTCGTTTCTCTGTTCCATGGCTCAAGCTAAACAGGCCAATAAGAGATTAATAACTACCATTATTAATTTTAATTATTCTAATGTATAATTAAAACATCTACAAATGTATAAAACTGATCGGAGATCAGGTAAAACCATAGGGTAAAGCCCTAGACACTTGTTCAGTAGTTCTCAGTGAATCTGCATGATTCATGGGTTCACTTTATCATCGCCCTCTACTGGTGAACCATTGAAATTTCAAACTGTTTTGAAAATGTTTCGAAACAGTGATGACGTAATGAAGCCTCGTTTACTAAAATCACGTGACTTTGGCAGTTTGATACACGCTCCGAATCACTGATTCGAAACTAAAGATTCATGAAGCTTCGGAGCTTCATGAAGCAGTGTTTCGAAATCGGCATCACTATTAAAACCCTCTTTTGTGCAGCACTACTTCCTTCCGCCACGGATTAAAATCTCAGGTTGTCAGTTGGACCAAGCCTCCGTTACTAACTCTAAAACGTCACTTTAAACCTAGTAACGAAGGATCGTTGAGTCGCTTCATTGAAACACATTGAATTTTGTACAGTATTCGAAAGAGAGAGAGACAGAGAGAGAGAGAGAGAGAGAGAGAGAGAGAGAGAGAGAGAGAGAGAGAGTAGACTATTACCTGTGTCTGGTATATTGCATTACATTCATTCTTCAAGTCGATGTCCATAATATTATATCCTTTATACAAGTCCGTTTGAATGTCCGCCGAGGAAAGCGATCTTTGTATTTGTCCTTTTTTACAGCGCTAAAACAACTTCCTTTTGCAAAAGTTCCTTTCAATTTAAAAGTCTCTTTGTGCTTCACTGAGTCATTCTCCTGTAAAGTGTTGCCGCCATCTAATGGCGTATTAATGTAATGTTCACTCAATGCATATTACTTAATGGACATATTTATATAACATAATATTTATTGAACAACAAATAAGCACAATTGTACAGTTCAGTCAAACATAAAGCACTAGTTATAAAAAAAAAAAAAAAAAGGTCACCATTTATGCTGGTAGGTGGGTTTTTACCATAGACTGTAAAAAATATGGACGTAGCGTCCGTGACGTCACCCATAGATTTCTGAACAGCAGTTTTGACGCGTAAATGAGGCCGCGGCCATCTTAGCTGAAACTGAAAATGGGCAAAGAGGCGGGGAGGTGGTTTGAGCTGATATGACTGGTTGCTGAAACCACGCCCGCCTAGCTCGACCGACGTGACCATGTTAGCAGCAAAGGAGCTATCTATCTATCTTAGATACGATCTAAAATATTAATGAAGACAAGTTTTATCATCAGAACGTTCTAAAGGTTTACTGTCAATCTACGGTGTTTTTTAAGATATAGATCCTCCAACACCAGTAGTGTTGGGTGTGCAAATAACAACATGGAAAATCTAATGGGACTTCATACCTTTATAATGAAATAGAGATCGCGAGATGAATCCAATCCGTGGCACTTGGGTAAAATATGAGTGTCCATTGCAAAACAAAAAAACATGTCATTTCTTCTGAATGATCTGCTCTCTGTCATGCAATCTGAACAGCCTTTATGTTGTAAAACTGTATACGATCGTATCTAACAAACAAATGAGCCTGTGTCCAAAGTATATTTTTTTTCAAAATAGTGCAGCAGTTTTAGTTATAATATCCAAGCAGTGCTGTCGGATTTTGATATCCTCTCGCCATTGTCATTGTAGTAAATCTCACAACCAAAACTTTCAGCCAATGCCACGATCCAACAACATGTGTTCTGTTTCTTCCGCATGCATCTACACAGACACACATCAGTCTCGAATATTATGCAGCAAGCCATATTTTATAATTGTATAAAATAATCGAGAAAAAAAAGCACAAATACGGCAGAGATGCCAAATTCAGCGGCAGCTGAGGTAACATGAAGGCTCACAGACAGCAGCGCAATCTACCTGGCACTCAAGTGACCACACCCTTAATTATGCAGAACTTTAAGGCTTAATGTAATTTAAACGGATAAGTTATAAAAAAATTCACCACCCTCAGAGTTGTCATGAAGGGGAAAAATAGCAGTATAGACCAAAACCACAATTTGAACCAACTTGTAAATATGTTTTTTTCTGCTATAAATTTGGCCAATTTAACATGGGACTCTATGGGTGCTTCTCAATATCCCTCCTCGTCTCCTCGCTCCTCCGTCCTCCATCCTATGACCCGGAAAACAATCGAGCTCAGCCATCTTGAAGGACATCTCAATTCTCTAATTGCACCGCGAGGAGGCGAGGAACGAGGAGTGAGGAGGCTTCCTGAGGAGTTATGAGCGAGGATACACAGGTGCATCCTTTGCCGAAGTCTTTCTCATTGAGAAACGTGACGCACGCATAAATTCTCCTCCCCCTTCTTATCTGTCACAATAATTTAAATGTATGCTTTACTTTTACAGATTAAATAAACTTTATATCTCATATATTTCAACTAGGCATCTTGCTTTATTAATATTTATTATATTTTTTTTAAATAACCAAACTTTAACAACATGTGGGTAGATCTCTCGAGCGCAGCTGATGACGCTTTGAAGTGACGCTAAAGGGAGCGAGGATTTATCATTTCACTTGATTCAATTCCTCCGTCCTCTCGTCTTTTCCTTGCGTCCTTCCCTCGCATCCTGGAGGGGTGGAGCTAAGACGCGAGGAAAGGAAGCAAGGAAAGGAAACGAGGATGCACAAATAAGAATTGAGAAGCACCCTATGAGATTCTGCTCTCTTTTGGAGCCTGTCCCTAGCGGCCAGTCGACGAATCGCAGTTTAAGTTACTTCCGTATTGGCTTCACGAGAGAAAGGGGGAGGTTGCCGCTTGGTTTTTACGAATATTTAACGAATGAAAAGGATTTTAAAGAGCTTGTGACAAAACCTCCTAACTCCATTGGATCCTCAAACTGTCAATCAAGCCTCATTAATCTGCCTCACCTCCTGAATGAAGTGCGCACGCAGTTTGGACATCTCCTCTAAATAAAGTAAGGTAAATAAAGATAATTGATAACTGATAATTTACTCACCCCCCCATGTCATCCGAGATGTTCATGTCTTTCTTTCTTCAGTCGAAAAGAAATGAAGGTTTTTGATGAAAACATTTCAGGATTTTTCTCCATATAGTGGACTTCAATGGAGCTCAAATGGTTGAAGATCAAAATTACAGTTTCAGTGCAGCTTCAAAGGGCTTTAAACGATACCAGACGAGGAATAAGGGTCTTATCTAGCAAAACGATTGGACATTTTCGAAAAAACAAATTTAAAATTTTATACGTTTTAACCATAAATGCTCATCTTGAACTAGCTCTCTTCTTCTTCTTCTCTATTTGAATTCCAGCAGTGTAGACACTGCTAAGTGTAATCCTGCCCTCCACAGGTCAAAGTTTGAACTAAATTGTCATATACAATATGCTAGTGCAAGTATATAACAATTAGTTCAAACTTTAACCTGTGAGTGCAGTATTACACTTAGCAGTGTCTACACTGCCGGAATTCAAATAGAGAAGAAGAAGAAGAAGAAGAAGAAGAGAGCTAGTTCAAGATGAGCATTTATTGTTAAAACGTATACAATTTTTTTTTTTTTCCGAAAATGGCCGATCGTTTCTCTAGGTAAGACCCTTATTCCTCGTCTGGTATTGTTTAAAGCCCTTTGAAGCTGCACTGAAACTGTAATTTTGACCTTCAACCGTTTGAGCTCCATTGAAGTCCACTATATGGAGAAAAATCTTGGACTGTTTTCATCAAAAACTTTAATTTCTTTTCGACTGAAAAAATAAAGACATGAACATCTTGGATGAAATGGGGGTGAGTAAATTATCAGGAAAATTTTAATTTGAAAGTGGACTAACCCTTTAACATTTTAGGTACGAAAGACCATTTTTTATAAAATATTTGATCACCTTACCCACGACTGACCAATCAGAATCAAGAACACTGTTAAAAAATTATTTGAGCGAAACCTCACCATTTGCAATGTGAATTATTTACTTTCTTATGCCATTAATACATTCAAGTGCCAGCTCCTGTAAAATGAAATAGAGTAAACGGGGGCAACACTTACCTACTTAAAAATCCTACTACGGCGAAGGCTTAAAGCATGAATATCAGAGCCGTTGAAAAACCTGATGAATATTAATTACGTAATACTGACGTTGCCTAGTAATCTCGCAAGAGCGTCCACTCGTGTAAGCTACTTAATATTCATAATCTAATCCTTCGCCATAGTAAGATGAGTAAAATCACCAGCGGGATTCACACCTCCCATCTCCCATGTACGTCAAATCCTTCCCAGCAGCGGATGTTATTGGAAAACTGGGTCCACAAGCATCAACGTACAAGCTAGAAAGCCTCGAAAAGTTCTCAGACCTGACATTTTGAATAACGTCGTGGATACAGAAGGTAACGTTAACAGCACGCTGACTGTATGATTATTGCTTTGTTATTTTGCGGGCTGGCAGCCTATCTGCAGCCGCAGGCCTGTTCATCATTCACGAGTAACGTTAGCTATCAATCGACAATGGATTTTAATCCATAACGATGTTTATTGGTCTATGAAAGTTGTTAGGTTTCGCTTGGTTTTCTAACGGGTGGCGTTAACGTACATGTGTCGTGCTTTCACACGTTATTATGTTAAAATGACTAAATGACAGTGAGATATGTTAGCTAGCCAGGCTTGTTGATGATGTACTGCGATGAATGAGGGTTGCATGTATTGCAATAGTGCGAGTCACTCTACACTTGTGTGCTATTTTTGTCAGGGACTTATTTTTAGCCAGAAAAAAGTAACTACCGCTTTCCTTACATTGATGATGAGGCCAGTAACTAATGACACTAATGGCTATTTGCAGTACTGTCGTTCTGTGTACGGGTAAATGGCAGTAAAAGTTGAATAACAGTGAAGATATGAAGGCTAGGGCAGTCTTATGTAATCAGAGCCAGCGGCGATGGACGCAGGTTGGATAATCGCTGATCTCTAAGCGCAGCATCTACTCCAGAAAACACCAGAACAAACACGCCAACTCCTGTGCTGGACAGTCATTTGAGTGCGTTCAAAAAACAACAACAACAGTAGCTCATCTTCTTAATATTATAGTTGGTAGAATACCTTTTGATTCCCTACAACATAACAAATTAATAGGTAAAACTGTGGCAAACGCATAAAAGTTGTTAGAACTCTTGTTTTTGCACAAAACAAATGGTTTTCCAGCTCACAGAGAAGGTTCTCAAAACTTTGACTAACATTATGGCAAAGTTCTCTCAAAGTTATGAATAAACGTTCTCCCAGTACCTGTTCAAAGTTATCTAGTCTGTAATAATGTTCACAAAAAAGGTCGTTCATGGAACTTTTTGTCTGAAACGTTTAGTTTGTCTAGCATTTTTTTAATGTTACTACTTGTTTCAGAATGTTCAGAGAACATTGAAAAGTGACACATCCCCATAATGTTTGCAAAATTACAAAATGGAATGTTCCCTTAATGTTCATTTAACCAAGAAAAAAACGATAAAACATTTTAAAAACTGGACGTTTTGAACATTCAGAAAACATTCAGAAATAAAGTTTTCATAACTTAATGGAAACATTAAAGGATTAGTTCACTTTCAAATGAAAATCACCCAAAGCTATACTCACCCTCATGACTATGACTTTCTTCTTTCTGATGAACACAATTGGAGATATATTAATAAATGTCCTGACGCATCCGAGATTTACAATGGCAGTGAGAGGGGATATGGATATTTTCTTTCACATAAACGCATTGGTTTGCTTCAGAAGGGCTTTATTAACCCCGCGGAGCCGTGTGGAGTACGTTTATGATGGATGGATGTGGATGGAGACACTTTCTTCAGTTCATGCTCGTTGATCCCGCTCACTGCCATTATAAAGCTTGGATGCGTCAGGATATTTATTAATATATTTCTGATTGTGTTAATAAGAAAGAAGAAAGTCATATACACCTAGGATGGCTTGAGGGTGAGTAAAGCTGAGATGGTCCTCACTGCAGAACACAAGATCCAGGGGGTGGGGTTAAATCTAGATACTTATCCCTAAACCTACCCATCTCCACCCCCTGGGTCTAAACCTACCCGTCTCCACCCGCTGGGTCTAAACCTACCCATCTCCACCCCCTGGATCTGGATACAACTCCTCCCACTTTACATATCCCAAAACCTACCCGTCTCCACCCGCTGGGTCTGGATTCAACTCCTCCCACTTCACATATCCCTAAACCTACCCATCTCCACCCCCTGGGTCTAAACCTACCCATCTCCACCCCCTGGGTCTAAACCTACCCGTCTCCACCCGCTGGGTCTAAACCTACCCATCTCCACCCCCTGGATCTGGATTCAACTCCTCCCACTTCACATATCCCTAAACCTACCCGTCTCCACCCCCTGGATCTGGATTCAACTCCTCCCACTTCACATATCCCTAAACCTACCCATCTCCACCCCCTGGGTCTAAACCTACCCGTCTCCACCCGCTGGGTCTAAACCTACCCATCTCCACCCCCTGGATCTGGATTCAACTCCTCCCACTTTACATATCCCAAAACCTACCCGTCTCCACCCGCTGGGTCTAAACCTACCCATCACGACCCCCTGGATCTGGATTCAACTCCTCCCACTTCACATATCCCTAAACCTACCCGTCTCCACCCTCTGGATCTGGATTCAACTCCTCCCACTTTACATATCCCTTAACCTACCCGACTCCGCCCCCTGGATCTCGAGTGTTCTGCAATGAGGGGCTACTGGTAAAGCTTGGACTAATTTTCATTTGAAAGTGAACTAATCCTTTAACCAAATGTCCTTAGAACATGTTTTGTTGGGTCACTGTTTATCTGCTGTACAATATCAGCCTATCCAGCCTATTGCCTTATTAAAAAAAAAAAAAACATCCATTACATTGATAATATTTCAAAGCAATTTACTTCATTTTGACAGACAATAAATATTGTATTTACCTGTTTTAGAAACATTCCAGTAAACACTGCTAATAGGGATTAGAAGTGAAAAAGGGAGACAATTAAATTTTAAAGCATCCGGGTGAAAACAAACTTGGAAAGAGACGTGAGTCTTTGGGGGTAAAATGAGAGATTCTTAGGCATTCCAATGAATTATTCATGGCATATATCATACACTGATCAGGCTTAAAGGTGCTAAAGAGGATCTTTTCGTCGACTGAGAAACCAAAGACTGTTAGTGAGTTTTTGAAATGAGCGCATGCGTAAGAACAACCCCCCTCCTTCACAGCTCAATTAGAAGGAAACGCCTCCCAAAACTCATGCACGAGTACTGGAACACAAGTGTTTACCACCGGCATTCTCTGTGTCGTGTTAGTGGATTCATTATGTCGGACTCACCGCAGGTAACTCATAATCTGCAGTTGTTACTCCTGTCTCCTGACAAAAACATTGCATGTGGCGCCTGTAGACTGTGGAAAGTTACTGGAGCGCGCAGCCGCGCACGTCTCTCACAAGGAACGTCATGGCAGTGATTGACAAGCCAGAGGGCCAATTGGCTGATGTTTTTAAGGCCCTACCTCGTGCACAGATGATGTAAATTAATATTATTCCTTTCAGTGCACCTAATAAATAGTCTTTTATCAGTTAGTAAAGACAGTTTCAAGTAATATTGCAAAAATGTATAAAACAAAACATCCTCTTTAGCACCTTTAACATTATGACTACTGACAGGTGAAGTGAATAACACTGATTTTCTCTTCATCACGACACTTGTTAGTGGGTGGGATATATTAGGCAGCAAGTGAACATTTTGTCCTCAAAGTTGATGTGTTAGAAGCAGGAAAAATGGGCAAGCGTAAGGATTTGAGCGAGTTTGACAAGGACCAAATTGTGATGGCTAGATGACTGGGTCAGAGCATCTCCAAACTTGCAGCTCTTGTGGGGTGTTCCCGGTCTGCAGTGGTCAGTATCTATCAAAAATGGTCCAAGGAAGGAACAGTGGTGAAACGGCGACAGGATCATGGGCGGCCAAGACTCACTGATGCACGTGGGGAGTGAAGGCTGGCCCGTGTGCTCCGATCCAACAGACGAGCTACTGTAGCTCAAATTGCTCAAGAAGTTAATGCTGATTTGATAAGGTGTCAGAATACACAGAGCATCTCAGTTTGTTGCGTTTGGGGCTGCATAGCCGCAGACCAGTCAGGGTGCCCATGCTGACTCCTGTCCATCACTGAAAGCGCCAACAGTGGTCACGTGAGCATCAGAACTGGACCACAGAGCAATGGAAGATGGTGGCCTGGTCTGATGAATCACATTTTCTTTTACATCATGTGGATGGCTGGGTGCATGTGCATCTCTTACCTGGGGAACACACGGCACCAGGATGAACTATGGGAAGAAGGCAAGCCGGTGGTGGCAGTGTGATGCTTTGGGCAATGTTCTGCTGGGAAACCTTGTGTCCTGCCATCCATGTGGATGTTACTTTGACACGTACCACCTACCTAAGCATTGTTTCAGACCATGTACACCCTTTCATGGAAACGGTATTCCCTGGTGACTGTGGCCTCTTTCAGCAGGATAATGCTCCTGCCACGAAGCAAAATGTTTCAGCAATGGTTTGAGGAGTACAACAATGAGTTTGAGGTGTTGACTTGGCCTTCAAATTCCTCAGATCTCAATCTAATCGAGCATTTGTGGGATGTGCTGAACAAACAAGTCCATTGAGACCCCACCTCACAACTTACAGGACTTTAAAGGATCTGCTGCTAACATCTTGGTGCAGATACCACAGCACACCTTCAGGGGTCTAGTGGAGGCCATGCCTCGACGGGCCAGGGCTGTTTTGGCAGCAAAAGGGGACCAATAGAGTATTAGGAAGGTGGTCATGATGTTATGCCTGATCGGTGTGTATTTTGAATTGGGAGAGCAGACCACAAAAGTACAGTATATGTTGTCTTTTTTCATACGTTACAGCGGAATGAAAAAGAGAAGAGAAAATAATCCAGAGGAAAAGAATGCAGCAACTAAAAAGAGCTCTTGCCATAGATATTCTTGCTATACCATGTCACATTAAAATACCAAGCATTACGTTATTCTCCTCACGTCTGAAAATAAAACTTGAAGGAAATTTTACAGCTCATTAAGACAAACTGATGCATAAGTATTATAGCACAACATTATGATTTGAAATTATTTGTGTCCACCTCTTTAATTGGAACTTCCCCAAACCGAAAGTGCCTTTCATAATCTAAAAAGAAGTAGGCTTGTTAGGAAAAAGGTGGATAGGTAGTGTTATGCAATGCTGTAAATGATACTGTATAAGCTGTGTTAAGTGTGAAGTAAATATTCAGATATGCCATATTAATGTTTCAGGATGTTCTGCTGCACATCTACTGTTTTATATGAGATCTTTTTTGAAGTTGAAGTTTAAATGCCCTAATGACACACGGCGGCAGTGCATTAGATATGTCGACACAATTTGTGGTTATATGGAGAAGCATTCTGTGTAATTAATTTCCATTATCCTAAGTAATACAGGATGTGAACTGGGCAACGAGTTACTCTGACTACATAAACCACTAGACAGGCTCACACAATATTTATACGCTCCGCATTTAGTAGTAGTCACATGCCTTTATTTGTGCATTTCCTCCTTCATCCCTATTGGCTGGTGGTAATCATCCCAAGAAAATGCAAATAAGATGATCTGTAGTCATATCACCTGTTTACCAGCTGAGTCACGAAGGGGGCAAACCTATGATGAGCCACTTTAAAAGGGGCATGTTGACTATCTGATTATAAATATTTGACGAGGAGCATAATAATGTCACAAATGTGCAGTTATGCCACTATGACTTGAAAGATCAAAACTTTGGACATGGTCTTAGTTATAGGGTCAATACTTGTTTTGGTATTCAAATGAGGTGCGGTTTCTCCCATGATCTCATTTGCATTTATTTCCCTTAAACTTCGACAATTTTCATTTTTTAATGAAAGGACACATTTCACACAAGGACACAATGTTAGTCTTGACCAGCATATGTGAGGTTACTGTAGAATACTGTGCCACTGTCTACTGTCAGTATTGTTGCTTTATCCTCTTAAAGGCCAAAACTGTCTACTTAAGCCAAGAGACTGCACTTATTGCATAATATTGTGCTGTATTGTAGTTACTTATTTTATTTTTCTGTTTTTGTTTTAAGTGTAGATTTCTTTGTTATTATGGTGTTTGGTACAAGAAGAGGCTTGATCAGTTGAACTAACTAATGTTTAACTGACAGGTAGGATTATTCAGGGATATATATTATGAGAATTATACGGTATACACTACCATTCAAAAGTTTGGGATAGGTAAGATTTTTCAAAATGTTTTTGAAAGAAGTCTCATGCTCTCTATGCTCGTTAAAGGTCCTCTAAGCGATGTCACACGTTTTTAGGCCAAAACATTTTTTGCCACATACAGCAAACATCTCCTCACTATCCGCTAGCTGCCTGTCCCCTGAACACACTGTAAAAAAACGCAGTCTCTTTAGTCGCCACAAGCTCCGAAAACGGCAACAAAAACAAACTGGTGCAGCCTGGACCACGAATCATAATAAACACACTCCAGCCAATAACCGACAAGAATGATTTTAAATGCGCGTTCATGACTGTTTCAGGAAGCACGGATGGGAGGGGAGGAGGCGGAGGGAGGGTCTAGCTAGCCTCTGTTTTGTTTGACAACACTTCGAACGTCAACAGGAAGTTACTCCGCTCAGGATCGCTTAGAGAACCTTTAAGGCTGTATTTATTTGATCAAAAATACAATAAAAACTATAATATATATATATATATATATAGATATCTATAATATATTAATATCTGTAAAATAATAAAAAAAAAAAAATCAGAAATATGATTATAATTTAAAGGAACTGTGTTCTATTTTAATATTATGTTTAAATATAATTTATTGAATTTTCAGCATCATTACTCCAGTCTTCAGTGTCACATGATCCTTGAGAAATCATTCTAATTATGGATGCATGATATATCGGCTACCATATCGGTATCAGCCAATATATGTTCATTTTTAATGTTATTGTTTTCTAGCCGATAAGAACATTTGGCTGATATATTAAAGCCGATAAATAATGGATTATTTCCTTCAGCTGAGACACTTCAGATGCGCACTGTCCGCCATTATGGTTTTGAATTGCTTGAAATATGATTGAAATCACTTCAAAAAGGAAAATGCAGTGCGACGTACAGTGCAAGTCTGTCATATAGGCTACATAATATTATAATGAGAACATTGTAATAGTGTGTTTGGGACATGGATTTTAATGGTGAGACTTTTGTTTTTGTAATCAGGCTCTCAAAAATTTATATAAAAATTTTGATTTAGATTTATCGGCCAATATATTGGTTAACGGCTTTCAAATATAAAGAATTATCGTATCGGCTAAAATGTTCATATCGGTGCATCCCTAATTCTAATATGATGATTTGCTGCTCAAAATTTTTGTTTCAAATGGAAGTAAATCATTGTGTTTGCATAAACGTTAAATTAAGTGATTGGGTTGATGTGCACGTTTGTCACAAGCTTCAAATCGAATTTGGTCTTTTGACATGCGCGCACTGCACAAATATACACAATTTCCAGCTGTTTGCGTATACTAATCATCCTCCTACCATTTCTTAATATTTATCTATTTCGGGCCCTAATTTGGAGAGCAGTTGAGCACATGAAGCTTTGTGCTATGCTGCTTATATTTATCAAGCAGTAAAAAAATGTGGATGAGGATGAGAGTCCGAAGCAAGGACTGGTGGGAAGTTGATCTGCACCACTTCACAGACGATGAGTGGAAGGAGAATTTAAAATATGATAACAGTCATGACACTTCAACAACAACAGCTCCTTCCATGCATCAAATCGACATGTCCTGTTGAACAGATTAAAAAAGGTTTAAACCACCCCTCTCAAACAGAATAAAATTGAAATCGTATTTAACCAATTTAATCCGACTGATGGGGTTACATGTAGTCTCGTGTAGCCAGAGCTTCAGACTGACGGCAGAAGATCTGGACTCTGTCGCAGCTTTCATTGGCCAAGGACCGCCCAAGAGGACGTTTGACTGACATGTAACGCAACCAATCACAGTTCGTTTTGTTCCGCACCATGTTTAGGGGCGTGAAGATGTAAAGTCGATGTCCCTTCAATAACAGACCGGTGTGCGTCTAATAAATTATTCATTCAAGAACGTTGTGCAAGTTTACTGCAACAATGGAGCCGCAAACTTCACATACTTTTGAAAATCCAGTGTTTAGTTGATCCTGGTAAGCGCTCGTTGTCACAGTTGTAAACACGACGGGGTTTAGCATCACGGCATTTGTTTCCATGCGGACTGTTAAAGAACACAACATGTATGTCTCCCAGCATCCTGTCGAATTCAACCAACCAGATGACAACTTTGAAACTCCTGAAGTGTTTCCAGATAAGTGTGCCATATGCATCAGATGTTCAGCCAACAGTCGGTGGGCATGACGTCTGAGGCTGAGAGTGAGACTAGGTTACATGTGACTTTTTCTTTTTTTACTAATCCGACAACAAACAGATTATTAGCGTCCATGTAAACACATCTAGACTTGCAGAACGATGTTGTATCTTGTAACCTGTAGAATTAGGATACAGGTCCATATCACTGAGGCACATGGCTTGACCTACTGACCTTTATTAGCCCAAAGTGCAAAGAAAATCTTTGTTCATAAGGTTAGATAATTCATGCTTATGGATATGTTGTTTTTATTTGTGGGCTCAGGGGAATGTTGAGGCAGTGAGCATCTGCAAATCGATGATAATTGGATGTGAAATGCAGCAACAGTAGTCAGGGATGGCCCGATCACATTACACTGTGTGCTTGTTGAACCATGCGGCCTGTCTGTGTTCACCTCAAAAGCTCCCTTCTCTGGTCTTCTTTCCAGGGAACCAACATGTCCAGTGACCCCCCTCCTCCTTACCCAGGGGGCCTCAATGCCCCACTTCTTGAGGAAAAAAATGGACAACCTCCAGTTTCTGGTAAATACCTCAATATTTTTCTCTTCTCTTAAGACATTTGAAATGAACCCTTACAACCATTTAACAGCCACTACAATTTCATGGAACTAGATTTTTTCCTTTTTATGTTTCACTTAAGTACAGCAACATATGTTCAGTGTTGTAGTAATAATAATAATAGTAATAACAATTATTATTGTTAACATCAATTTTGGCGTAGAGCCGGAAAGACTGTGAATATAATTTTATGAATATATATAGTAAAATGTCTTGTAGAAACCACAACATTTTTGATTTACAGTGGAATCATAAAGTCTGCACACAATTCTGCAATATTTCTAGATCATTAATCAATTTCCTGACCATTTAAACTTTAAACTCATCAGGTTTTATACAAACTTGTGGAGTTAATGGAGCTTGAGTGGTGCTGTCATTGAAAAATGAACGTGGATTTAAGAATGTCTTAGTCCCACATTTGCTTCAGATTAACTTTTCACTCAAATTGCTGATATAGCAATTTGTAAGGAAGAATGTTGTATTGAATCTAAAAGATGCAAAATTAGTATTATTAATTAATGCAAATTAATAGTTATATCACGAGTGGTCTCAGATGTTTTGACACCATTGCATGTTTATAATTATTTATGAGAGGAGCAAGTCTAGCAGGTGGGATACAGGAATTCTGTCTTTTTTTTTTTTTTTTTTTACTTAACATAAAGCTGTTTCCCTCCGCAGCCACTGCTCCAGTAATGACTGGACCTCCACAAGGACAGCCGCTGCCACCAGATTATGGACCTCCACCTTATGAAGCTACACCTGGCTTTGTTCCTCCGCACGTCCCAGGCGAAGGTCCCATGCCTAAGCCTATGCATATGCATATGCCCATGCCTCATTCTCACGGTGGGTGTGCCAACCAAACTCATACACTGAGTAATGTAATGAGTAATAATGAGTAATATTAACTAATTACGTCTACTACATAAGGTTAGGATTAGGTTTTGGTTTAGGGGTACTTGCATGTAATTATGCATAACTTTATAGTTATTAATATTAGGGATGGGCGATATGGCCTAAAAAAATGACGGACAGTAAAAAATCTATCATAATCAATTATTACCCGTCATTTTAATTTTTATATTATAATGATAAGACATTTGATAGCTTCTGATTTCGTACACATTTTCATTTTTATTCATGAACTTGCAGGATAAGTTGATAGGCTTTCATCTTGATAGGCTTTTCATTTTGATCTCGCTTTCATCTTGAACAGCTTCATCCTTTCCTCTTTGCAGAACGAAATACATGAAAATATGTTGAAAGACACAGTAGCTTACCGAAATCGTCAGTGTTGCAAGCATTTTCACTTAACATTAACGTTATGTTAACTTGTACCTCAGAATTCGTTTGATAGTCAGCAAGAAAAATAACAAAACGAACCATTTAAAACAAAACGAACTAGATTAGAAACTGATTTATGTAAGTATAAGTATCACAACTTTATTATTATAAAATATACCTAAACCGAGTGCTTGCCTGTGTGGTGAATCATTTTATTCTGGAGACTGAACTCGCGCTTTGCTGCCACACTGGAGCGCACTCGCCACCTACTGGACAGGGGTGGGAATTACATTTACAAGCTACATACTACATCAGCCTCAGTAATCTGTCAAAATGACGGACGGCCTTCATATTTTTTTCCGTCATTGCTAAAAAAAAAAAAAACCGTTAACGCGAACTCTGATATATATAAATATATATATATTTCACACGACCGCGGTGGCGCGGTTGTCATGCCGACCGTAAGAGCCCTAATTGTATCAAAAAGTAACAATCCCAACTATGTCTTCAGATAGTTAACAAAATATAGCTGTGACGCAGCTCTCCGTGTACGCGCTTCGGATGAGAACACACAAATCTCCTCACAGTGCGCGCGAGTTCTCTTTTGCGTCTTACAGTTGAATGTTTAAAGTGGCAAGGTTTAAATGGGTTTAGTTTAAACACAGATAGCAGCGTGAGATGTTCAGGTCTCACCTGCACTCGCGCGCTATCAACACCCGGGTGATGACGGCGTGAATGACATACGGCTCACTCACTGAACATTTGTTTATAGTGATTATTATAGTTTGCTCCGCATCTGATTTTCTATAACCAAACCAGTTCCAAATTGTGGCGGTAGCTCCTCGCTTAACAACAAACTGCTCCTCAGCCTCACATCTTTTTAGTCGTGCTTGTTTTAACTCCGTGCGTGAACAGTGAATCGGTCTCGCACGAAACTACGTCAACAACTAGACTTATCGTAATTATCGAGAGGAGACAAATTTTTATCATGAGGAGAATTTTCAACGGTATTTATCGCAAACGATAATATCGCCCATCCCTAATTAATATAGTAACTAGACTGTATGTAACGTGTAATAAGGACACTGTAGAACAAAGTGTTACCAAAATCTTTCATCAGAATGTAATAACTGCCTCTGAATCAACACTGTTGTAGGTACTTCTGCCTTTCTAAAATCTTGTTAATAGTGAAAGCAGTCATTTAAAGGTTTAGTTCACCCAGAAATGAAAATTCTGTCATCATTTACTCACCTTTGTCATTTCAAACCCGTGAGACTTTTGTCCATCCTTGAAACACAAATGAAGATCTTTTTGATGAAATCTGAGATATTTCTGTCCCTCCTTTGACAGCTACCCAACTACCACTTTAGTGCTTCAAAAAGTTTAAAAAGAGATCGTAAAACTAATCCACATGAATCGAGTGAAATGAAGCTCAAACGTGCTGCGTAACACAAGAATGAACCTCATTTGTTCTCACACGTCAAGCAAACATGCTTGAGCTTCTGTTTACCACAACTGATGTGAGTTGATGAATGTTTACATGTGAATAAAAGCCTAAATTAAATCTGTTTATCATATAAAGCAATCAAGTCTCTTCAGAAAATTTGGACTAAACCACTTAATACATATGGATTCTTTTTTTTTTTTTTTTTTTTACAATCTCTTCTTTGAAGTGTCAAATAGCTCGTTTACACAGAGTGGTTCGGTTCGGTTCAGTTCAGTACAGTACGATTTGGGACAGTAAACCCTGATCCGGCTTGTGTTTCCACCGCCCTTACTTGATAAGCGTGGTGTATGCCGGAAAGTAGCGATCAAGGTCATTCTTGTGTGAAGAAGAAAGTGACCGTAAACAACAATGGAGGACATACAGCAGCTTTGTTTGAGCAAAGGTTGAAGTCTGCAAGGAAAAACAGCCGAAAAATACACATTGTGTTGCAGTGGTATTGCATTGTCATTCCTCTTTTAGCAAGCGCAAGTGACCATTCTTTGTCAACCAATCAACGTCCTCCAGTGAGTGTAGCTCCACCCATTTGGTAACGGTACTATTGGTACTATTGTGCTAGGTACCCCAATGGAAGGGTCCCCAAAAAGTGGTACTTTACGGCAAAATTTGCATTCCGTACTGAACTGTACTGAACCGTAACGCTCAGTGGAAACAAGCCAAAGGTGGTAGTTGTGCAGACTGTCAATGGAGGGACAGAAATCACTCAAATTTCATTAAAATATTTGTGTTTTGAAGATGAATGAAAGTATTACGGGTTTGGAATAACAATAGGGTGAGTAAATGATGACAGAATTTTTATTTTGGGGTGAACTAACCCTTTAATGCTGGTTAACGGTAATGAGATTTTACTGTACATTAATGAGATTTCACTGTGGACGGGGCAGCTATGCTAGGTGCAACAGAAATAGAAACCAAGCAAACAACAAAATATCTTATGTGTGGCAGTCATTGGTTAGGTCAAAATCTCTGATTAACGAGTACTAGATTTCACCTTCACATTATAGGTGCCACTCTATTGATACTTGAAAAACTTCTGAAGTGCAACGATAGGTGTGTGTAAGAAAAATACTAATATTTTTATCTGTTTTAACTATAAATCAATGCTTCCGGTCAACTGTCATACAAGCGTTCACGAGAGGGACGTTGTGAGGTATGTGCTTTTTGAAGCTTGCAAGAGAAGTGACGGTCCTTTGTGCTTCCGTGTTACTTCTCTCACAAACTTCATACGCTTGTGTTTATGTCAAGCAAACTTATGAATGTGCCTAGGACATTTGTCCGGAAGCAGTGGTTTATAGTTAAGAGTGTAAAATAGTAGTATTTGTCTTACACGCACCTATCATTTTGCTTTAGTAGACGTTGATTCATCCACTGGGGTCGTATGGGTTACGCTCACAATCACTGTGTGTTGTTTTTCAAGCATAGGATTGTCAGCCATTCAATGGCATTAGTGGCACTCACAAAGATGGGTTATTTTCCTAAAAATCTTTGTTTGTGTTTATCTGAAGAAAGAAAGTCATACACATCAGGGGTATGATGGTGAGTAAACAATGAGAGAATTTTCATCTTTCGATGAACTAACTTAACCTCAAAATTCATGTTCTGCAGGTGGTTACTACCTTCCCCCAGGGCACTTTCCTCATCCGATAGCGGAGCACTATGGTCCGGGTCCCAGTCACTTTGCTTCAGGTCACACAGCCACAGTTCTCTCCCCTCCTGGTACCACCACCACCACCGTGACTGTTCTACAGGGGGAGATGTTTCAGTCGGCTCCAGTGCAGACGGTTTGTCCTCACTGCCAACAACCCATCATCACCCGCATCAGCCACGACATCGGCCTCATGAATACTCTAATCTGCATGTTCTGCTTCTTGGTCGGGTAAGTGATACAATCTCTCTCTGTGAAATCATTTTTCTGTTATGCTTTTTCTGCATGTTGGTTGGGATGTCTTTGAGTTGGTGGACATACTTTCTATTTAAAAAACAGAACATTTATGCTAAACTACTAAATATGGTTAACATAATGAAACTTATTATGATTTCAGGATGGTTATATCAGCTTAAACTTTTTTTAATTTGCTCCTTCAAAAATATCTACTCTACCATTCAAAAGTTGGGCATTTTTTATGTTTTTGAAAGAAGTCACACCAAGGCTGGATTTATTTGATCAAAAATACAGTGAAAAAAGTTATTTGTGACATTATTACAATTCAAAATACACTGCCCTCCAAAAGTTTGGAAACACCCCTGGCAAAGTGTGGTGTTTTGGACGATATCAGCATAAATCCTTATCATTTTTTGGTGCAAATACATTACAGTAACTTGACATTATCATTAAAGACCAGCAATAATAATTTTCATTTTGATTACATAATAATGGCAATATATACATGTCAAAGTCAGACATGTCCCTTTGCCGGCTGTGATGCCTGGTTACTGGTTTAAACTTGGCCCAGGTTTGTATTGATTTTTGGGTCAGCACAACTTAATAGCTTCAACAATTGATTTCCAATTAAGTTTAGAATACAATGAACCAATTAGAACCCAGTTTAGGTCAGATAGCTGCTAATGGTGGATATTTTGATGAATCAAAAATCAAGTTTTTTTCTACGTATAAACTGTTTATATAATAAAATATGTTTTCGTAGTTTGTGTTGTCCCTTATCAGTGCAAAATTATTACAAATTAAAAAGTATTCATGACAATATTGTCCAAAACCCCACTTTTCTAGGGTGTTTCCAAACTTTTGGAGGGCAGTGTAACTGTTTTTTTTTATATATATAATATAATATAATATAATATAATATAATATAATATATATATATATATATATATATATATATATATATATATATATATATATATATAATATAATATAATATAATTTTTTTTTTTTTTAAATATATATATTTATATATATTATATATATATATATATATATATATATATATATATATATATATATATATATATATATATATATATATATATATATATATATACACAGTGGGTACGGAAAGTATTCAGACCCCTTAAATTTTTCACTCTTTGTTATATTGCAGCCATTTGCTAAAATCATTTAAGTTCATTTTTCTTCCTCATTAATGTACACACAGCACCCCATATTGACAGAAAAACACAGAATTGTTGACATTTTTGCAGATTTATTAAAAAAGAAAAACTGAAATATCACATG
This sequence comes from Megalobrama amblycephala, assembly GCF_018812025.1. Classification (NCBI taxonomy): domain Eukaryota; kingdom Metazoa; phylum Chordata; class Actinopteri; order Cypriniformes; family Xenocyprididae; genus Megalobrama; species Megalobrama amblycephala. The sequence goes on along the minus strand of NC_063044.1, from coordinate 37,514,604 downwards.
GTCCTAAGTATTCAGACCCTTTGCTGTGACACTCATATATTTAACTCAGGTGCTGTCCATTTCTTCTGATTATCCTTGAGATGGTTCTACACCTTCATTTGAGTCCAGCTGTGATTATACTGATTGGACTTGATTAGGAAAGCCACACACCTGTCTATATAAGACCTTACAGCTCACAGTGCATGTCAGAGCAAATGAGAATCATGAGGTCAAAGGAACTGCCTGAAGAGCTCAGAGACAGAATTGTGGCAAGGCACAGATCTGGCCAAGGTTACAAAAAAATTTCTGCTGCACTTAAGGTTCCTAAGAGCACAGTGGCCTCCATAATGCTTAAATGGAAGAAGTTTGGGACGACCAGAACTAGGGCTGGGCGATATATCGCATGCGATTCTCACGCGCATTTCGTCAGTAAAGCCGGTTCCCTGATTACCGCTAAATCGCCATCACCTGCTTTCAAATGGAGCGCCTTTTAATAGACAGAGCCGTAGTTCACGGACAAGCCACGCAAAATCGGGTTCATTATCGAAGTTGATTCATCGAACCCTTCCTAGAGCTGGCCGTCCGGCCAAACTGAGCTATCGGGGGAGAAGAGCCTTGGTGAGAGAGGTAAAGAAGAACCCAAAGATCACTGTGGCTGAGCTCCAGAGATGCAGTCGGGAGATGGGAGAAAGTTGTAGAAAGTCAACCATCACCGCAGCCCTCCACCAGTCTGGGCTTTATGGCAGAGCGGCCTGACGGAAGCCTCTCCTCAGTGCAAGACACATGAAAGCCGTACCTGGAGAGACCTAAAAATGGCTGTCCACCAACGTTTACCATCCAACCTGACAGAACTGGAGAGGATCTGCAAGGAGGAATGGCAGAGGATCCCTAAATCTTGAAAAACTTGTTGCATCTTTCCCAAAAAGACTCATGGCTGTATTAGATCAAAAGGGTGCTTCTACTAAATACTGAGCAAAGGGTCTGAATACTTAGGACCATGTGATATTTCAGTTTTTCTTTTTAATAAATCTGCAAAAATGTCAACAATTCTGTGTCTTTCTGTCAATATGGGGTGCTGTGTGTACATTAATGAGGAAGAAAAAAGAACTTAAATGATTTTAGAAAATGGCTGCAATATAACAAAGAGTGAAAAATTTAAGGGGGTCTGAATACTTTCCGTACCCACTGTGTATGTGTGTATATATATATATATATATATATATATATATATATATATATATATATATATATATATGTATGTGTTGGAAACGGTTGTGCTGCTTAATATTTTTGTGGAAACTGTCATACCCTTTTTTCTGATGAATAGAAAAAGTTCAAAAGAACAGCAATTATTTTATGTCTATTATAATATGTCTTTACTGTCTTTTTTGATCATTTTAATGCATCTTTACAGAATAAAAGTATTCATTTCTTTCCAAGAAATTGTACTGACCCCAAACTTTTGAATGGTACAGAAATTAAAAACATGTTGATCATACAAGAGGTGTATTCAGGACATGCATGTATGAATTGCATTTTAAATTTATTTTTGAATAAATTGAGCCCTGAATGATGAACCTTACAGTACATTGAGATTCCTCATGATCTTTGTCTTTGTTTTACAGTTGTGATCTAGGTTGCTGCTTGATCCCATGTATGATTGACGACCTCAAGGATGTGACACACACTTGCCCCAACTGCAAGGGCTATATTTACACATACAAGCGCATATGCTAACAGTTTATCCCATTAACGATTGCGCTGTGACTTCATTCTGGTGGGTGTTGACGACTCACTTTCTTTTCCGTCTGCTCTGTGATCATTTTGCCCCAGCTGACTGCTCGTATTTCTAGACATTTCTCACTTTATGTAACTATTGATTTCTCACTTTTAATTTACAGGCACTTGATATAGTTACTGACGCCTCTAAAATGAAGCAGGGGGCATGAAGGTTCGGTACATTTTATATGCACAATGGTCAGGGTTACATTGTGTCCTCAAAGAACTGTTTTTTTTTTTTAGCAGTAGAACAAAGCGTATACATGTTGAGAATATGTGAAAATGCTAACCTTGAGTAGCGAAACGAAATGATTTCACTACAGATTGTAGGATTCTTATTTTATGCATTCTTATTTTATTTTAACATATTAAAACAAAAGTCTTCGATGACTGGGTCTGGGACCGTTCAAGTCCTGGAGTAACGTTGTTGCTTTTACATGTGAAAAATGTCTCTATATTTGGCATTTTATGCAAATGTTATGGAAATTAGTTTCTTTCACTTTTGTTTTGTATATTTGTCGACAAGACTCATTTGAAGTCGACCTGATATGCTTATCTATGTAACATGCATTGTTGTGCAGATGTGTCATTTTAGATGAACGGTTTCTATTAACAAGGGATGTGTATGTCCATCTAAATCTCCTTTTAGAAATATAGGGATTTAGATAACTTAGGGCTCGTGGTGTTTTAATATGCCATGGTCATATTTGTGAAATTCAAACAATATACATTTAAATTTTTTTTTTGAACTGTGAATCAAAACTATAGCCACGGTGCTTTTCAAACCACTATACTAGCTGTTCTGTGTTGTCAGTACGCTGTTTGAGCTTCCTATAAACAATTATTGGCTATCCAGGTCAGTTTACCAGTCATCAATAAGGTAGGTCTGTGTTTGTCGATAGTAAGATCAGTGTAGAATCATGTCTAATCACAGATAAGCATCCTTTAACATTTATTCTGCCCAGCACTGCTGAACAACAACATGTTTAGAAGTGGCTGTTGCATTATTTTTTCAATTCAAGTTCAACTTGACATGGTGAAGCTGTCTTCTTCAAAAAGGGAAGATATTTCTTGTAACGGCTGTTCAAAGCTGCTTTGCTGTTGGAGTTCACCAGCATGATGAAGCGCGCTGCATGGCATCACTGTAATCTTGCATAGCTCTCTATTGGGCCATATGTCCCATCAGTGTGTCAAGCTGTGCTTGTTGCTGCACTGGGCTTCATCACTCAAAGCAGATTAACCATTCACTTATTAATACTGTGTGTAACAGGCCACAAGGATTTAAATGATGATTGTCCTGATTTTTGTTTTTTTTTTCCTATTTGTGGTCAGATTGTGATTTCTGTGGAATCATCCAAAGAGATTGTTTCTTTTATATTGGTCATTTTGGTTGTGAAAGTGTAAACTTTCAAATCATTTTGCTCTGTCCAACAATGTGATTTACTGCTCAAATGGTACATAAGATACAACATCCGCAGTGCTTAAGACACTATATATCTCAATATATATATATATATATATGGACTGTATATTTAAAACTGTGTGTGAAAGGCCACAAGGATTTATAGGTTGATTTTTCCAAATTTTTGTGGCCAGATTTGTCATTTCTCAGGAATCATCCTAAGAGATCGTTTCCTTTATTTGATCATTTCTGAGGAATCATCCTAAGAGATCGTTTCCTTTATTTGATCATTTCTGAATAGCTGCAAAAATGTGATTTAATGGTTCGAAGTTCAAACGCTACATCAGCAGTGATTAGACACTGTATAACTAAACCGTTCTTAAAGCTACACTACGTAACTTTTGGCCCTGTAGCAGATAAAAAAGAAACAAAATGCGTCTTGGTTGTGCTTCGGCTCTGCTACCAGTTTACAATCCGTGATTTTTCCCGGAGGCTTGCCATTTTAAATGATTCACGGTGAATTTTTCTCATTTGTTGTGGCGGTGAACTTTTATCTTTATGCTGCTGCCACAACATAAACGTGAATATATGTGTACGGATATATCACGGATAAATCGCGATATGCATGGGCGAATGACGTACGTATGCTATTTTTACCACAAAATCCGTCCCGACAGCTTTAAAACATAAATCGTTATTATAGATTTATCAAAATGTATTGGGCTAAATGACATTTGGAAGATTTTTTCACTCTTTCACTAATATGTTATCAAACAAATGTTACATACTGTAGCTTTAAATGAAGATTCAGATAATCATCTTTCTCATGTAGACAATCTGCCAATATTATAGCCGTTTAAGAATCAGAATCTCCATCTTTCCATTGTAGTATTTAACACGAAGGAAAAAATGTAGCAATCGCTAGTGTGTGCGTGTATATGTATTCAAACTTGCTATCTCATTGTAAGTGAATCTTTTCAATCGGATCTTTCCAACGAACACTAAAATTTTCATAGTATTTGCACCTTTGCCCCATTTGTGTTTGCAGGCATTACAAAAATAACTTTTGACACTTTCAATTATGTTTTCAAAGTACACCCAGCAGTCTATTTTCTGACTGGGAGAAAAGAAAAAAAAAGAAAAGGAAAAAAATCCTCATCCCACCAAACTTTAATTAATCAAAGAAGAACCAAGACCTATAATATCATAAAGATATCCTGTCCATCATCCGCAAATCAAAAATACACAAAAACTACATGATGTCTGTTTGATTACTGAAAGATAATCTCCAGTAAATATGCATGTTCATGGGGTTTACTTGCACAATCCAGGCTGGCTCCCTTTAATCTAATATGCTCTTGACTATGTAGGTCTACTTGCTTTGTGAAGTGACTTGATGCTGTTGCAGACAGTAGATGTCAAGCTTGTGTTACAGGAATGCAGTTGTAGATAGATGCCTTGAATAATCTGTGGCACTACAACAGATGCCACGCTCAACTGAAGTCTCAAATGTGTATGTAAAACAAAACTTATGGACTTAATGATTATTTGAACAAATAAAAAGACTATATCATATGCGAGTAGTCATTTTATTACTTGCACGCACACACACACACACACACACTCGCAAAGACAGTCATCAGGCCAGAACAACCCAGCTGTAAATCAGTTACCGCACGTAATCTAATGATACATACACATGTTAGTGAATAAAGTTCATGTGTAAAGGGCGTCCAAGGTTTTTAATCCATATAAATGACATGCTTTTGGCTCCAAAAGAAATAAATATCACATTTTCTATATGAAAACAGAATATTCTATTATGAACACATTCTGAGTCTCAAAGGAAGTCCAAAACTGATTTAATCTCTCCAACGATGCCCACATTGTAGATTGCAGCACTTGTAGAAAGTTGTCATTGGCTCATCAGCAGACCTAGTTTGAATCTGCATAAAGTAGGCCCTTGGGTGCTCACATTTTGGACAAGGTTCTTCAAGGAAAAATGAGAAAGAATGTTTTAATCAAAATAAATAAATTTAAAACCCACCAGAATGTGTGATTAAAAAAAAAAAGTTATTACGTTAGGATAATACACTGTCTTACCTGCAGTGGAATCCACATTTTCCCAAGCAGCAGAGCCCCCGAGAACATCATCAACCTCCTTCAGTTTGGGGTACTTTCTGTTATTTACCTGTCAGCATAACCAAGAATTATTTCAACGCACATCAGATATATATCAAAGCTTTATGATGGCAGCATCTCAAAAACTAGGGACCTACATCAACAGCGTTTTTGAGGGATGTTCTAATCAGGGTTTGAAATGAACTTTTTCACTCACACCAGCCAATTTGGCCATTCAGAGATTTAAATATATTTATTATGAAATCGTATTCTGAATTATTGAACTGAAAGCTTTTAGTTTTACGACATGTAATCTCATTGTTTGCAGATACCATAAAAATAGAATTAAAAATAAAACTTTTTTTTTTGGTTGCCATTTTAAAACCATTCTCCCGGTTTCACAGACAAGGCTTATGTTTGAGACTGAAAGCAACTTGCACTGACATACCTTAAAATATGTCAGTGCCATTGTTTTGTCTAAAGATGCACACAAGTAATGCCATAAGGCACCTTATGGAAGAGGATTAGGGCCAAGCAATAATAAAAAAAATAAAACCATCTCGAGATTAAAGTTGTTAAATTTCGAGAAAAAAGTCAAGATAAAATGTTGAGAATAAAGTCGTTAAATTACGAGAACAAATTCGTTAAATTATGAGAAAAATGTTGTGATAAAATGTTGAGAATAAACTCATTAAATTATGAGAATAGTCATTAAATTACGAGAAAAAAGTCGTTAAATTATGAGAACAAATTCGTAATTTAACGAATTTGTTCTCGTAATTTAACAACTTTTTTCTCGTAATTTAATGACTTTATTCTCAACATTTTATCTTGACTTTTTTCTCGTAATTTAACAAGTTTATTCTCAACATTTTATCTCGACTTTTTTCTCGAAATTTAACAACTTTAATCTCGAGATGGTTTTATTTTTTTATTATTGCTTGGCCCTAATCCTCTTCCGTAGCACGTTTATAAAAGCTACTTAAATGAACTAAGGCTTAATCCTGGCTTAATCTAAACCATGTCTGTGAAACTGGGCCATAGTGTTTGAATTTTAAAGAATTTACACTTCTCGTCCAGTGTGCGACAAAATTGTTTTGCTAATGTTGGAGGACACTATTTATTACTCAAAATAACCTACCAAACTGGATAGTGAGTTAAGATGCATTACCCACCATGGTTGATTTCAGAACCAGAGTTTAATTCTAATACTAATCCAGAGGTCTTTTATCAACCTTTCTCAGGCCAGAAACCCTTGGCGGACAGAGAGAGTGGCAGTGTCCAAAACCGCATACTCTCTAAGTAGGTTCTTCATCTTTTGCATAAGTATTTACCTTGTTACAGTTAAAAAAGTATGTTTTACATAATACGGACATACTACATCCATCATGTTATTATTGCCATGTGACCTACAATCAGAGCTGGGTAGTAATGAATTACATGTAATCTGGATTACGTAATCAGATTCCAAAAATAAAGTACTTGTAATTAGAGTAAACTACTTTTTAAACTACTCGTAATCAGACTACAGTTACTTTTTTTATGGATTACGTATTATTTACACAATGGCAGCAAGTTGCTCACAATTCATTGATTCTCCTAATTTTTCATTTTTCTAAAGTTTATATTTTTTTCATAATAATACTGCCACTTGTATATGTTTGTGATTCTTTGAGTTTTTCCGGCGGTGAGGGTGAGGGGTGAGGAATTGTGCAGAGAAATCAGCAACAACAAGAATATTTGTTTTTGTAAAATAAAAACTGTCCATACATTGCACTTTAAAAATAATCTGTAGAGGCTCTTGTTGGTGAATAGAAAATATATTTTGGAATATATATTTTTCTTTTTATCCGTCAAAACATTATATATAGTACAAGATTATCCTACAATATATGTGACATCAAATAACCCTTATTAGCACAAAAGTAATCTAAATGTAATCCAAAAGTAGTCAGATTACATTACCAAAAATGTGTAATCTAAGAGATTCTATTACCGATTACAAATTTTGTCATGTAATTTGTAATCAGTACAATTCATAAGTAATCTACCCAGCTCTGCCTACAGTTGTGTACTGTTTTTCGATTACTAAGTTATATAGTAGTGAAGTATGCATTTATGGATGCAGCCAATGATATGAATGAACAAGAAATAAAATAAATATTTGACTCAAACTTATTTCATGTTGTATAAGAAAAGCTTACACATTGTTCACATATTACATGTATTTGAATGGAATACTCACATTGTTTAATGCAAATTTAGTGTGTTATAAAGTTATAAGCGTTGGCCTTATCAAGTGTTCGAATCGAATCGAACTGTCACATCACTTCATCTTTTGATTTCATTCGGATCGAACGTTCAAATTATTTTTATGTGTTCCATTATCACGTGTTTAAAACCAAACACATTTATATTTTGTAGTGACACTTCTTACCTTCCTCGTGATGTTGTGCACATATGGACATGTATTACACGCGAACCTGAAGCATCTTTGTCCCTCCTCTACGATTAACACATTCCCACAAGTTGGGCAAAACAGAAGCATTTTCAACGTTTATATATAATATTGTACAATAAACACTGGTATTGCTGATTAAATTAAAGTTGGTGTTTACACACATTCACATCTCTAGTTTCTACAGGAAGCGTTTGATGATAAACGTGCATCACTATTGTATGCTCGACATGAAACATAATATAAACACAATGAAATATTGATTATAGGGTATAAATGTTAACTTATTTGATATATACCAGGCAGTTTCATAAGGTAAATAAAACTGTTAAATTAAAATATTAACATTTTAAGAATTGTACAGCTAATACCAGAAATATGATACAGAAAAATACGCGGAACTAAAGTTTGGTGCATCATATACATGTTCCGACTCCGTGTTTGTAAAGAGAGATGTAAAGAAAGCTGGAACGCAACAGTTTCAGCTTCATCAGAAAGATGCGTAGAGTATCATTTATAAATTCCATTTATATTCATTGTTAACTTAAGAAAGAACCTGACACTTTTATATTTGTCTTGTATTACTGTATATACTCTTAAAACAAGAAGTTTTCGCTTATCAGTTAAAAATGGATGAATTAAAGGAAGAAAACCTAAAGAATGTCGACGTGGCTGATTTTGTGGAGAAAACCGTTGTAGATGAAATGAAAGAGGAGCAAGAAGAAGAAGAAGAAGAGGACGATGAGGAGGCATTGCCACATTCTGAATTTCTTGACATCTTCGAGGAAGGACTGGCTCTAATTGTGCAGGACCCTTTACTGTGTGACCTGCCAATTCAGGTGTAACATCAAATAACAATCACATTTTTGTTTGAATAATGTTAAAATAAGCTGTTTATTTTAGTATTTCAAAGTATTACTTACTTTGTGCAGAAAATGTAGACTTTTTGTGCTCTCTGAAGTCTTTATGTTCCACCTGTTCAGGTCACACTGGAGGAGGTGAACTCTCAGGTGGCTCTGGAATATGGTCAGGCCATGACTGTTCGCGTTTGTAAGGCTGATGGAGAAGTCATGCGTGAGTTTTCTTGGAGTCAGTCTGATTTGTTAAACATTTATTGATTCTAACTGGAGCAAATCTCTTCACAGCTATTGTGGTTGTGCAGTCTGCTACGGTTCTGGACCTCAAGAAAGCCATTCGCAGATATATGGAGCTGAAACAACAGCGAGAGGGAGGTGTCAAGCACATCAGCTGGTAAGACATGAAAAATGTGTCAGGTATTTGATTTTGTCAAATATTTTTTTCCTAATCTACTTACGCTCTCAAGGAAATACGTGTGGAGGACATTTCATCTGGTCTTCAACGGAGAGAAATTAGAAGATGACAAGAGAAAGCTGAAGGAGTGAGTGCTGCTTTTGTAGAAATGTGTGAAAACTTTTATTAATTTGGTGCCAATAGTTGCTTTGAATTGCGATAATGATTTTTGATGTGATTGAATATGATTGTGTTTCCTCTATCCTCAGCTATGGGATCAGGAACAGAGATGAAGTGACTTTTTTGAAGAAATTGAAGAAAAAATGAACAGGGACAAATGCCAGTCCTCATGTATCGCTCTAATTTGTAAATAGTCAAGACATTTAAAAGAATAGTTCACCCAAAAAATAAAAATTCTGTCATAATTTACTTACCATCGAATTGTTCCAAATCTATATGAATTTCCCTTTTCAGTTGAACACAAAAGAAGATATTTTGAAGAATGACTGTAACCAAACAGTTGACGGTAGCCATTTACTTGGTATTTTTGCTACCGTCAACTGTTTGATTACCAACATTCTTTAAAATATCTTCTTTTGTGTTCAACAGAAGAAAGAAATTCATACTTAAGGGTGAGTAAATGACAAAATGTTCATTTTTGAATGAACTATCCCTTTAAAACTCATTCTCATGGCGTTTCAAACCCTTCCATGGAACAAAAAAGGAAAAACATTGAAGATTTTTTTTTTTGCCTCTGAATGCTTTTTAACTTCTCTTTTCCACACAACATTTAAAGGGTGAGTTCACCCAAAAAAGAAAATTCTGTCATTTATTACTCACCCTCATGTCGTTCCACACCCGTAAGACCTTCATTATTCTTCAGAACACAAATTAAGATATTTTAGTTGAAATCCGATGGCTCAGTGAGGCCTCCATAGGGAGCAATGACATTTCCTCTCTCAAGATCCATTAATGTACTAAAAACATATTTAAATCAGTTCATGTGAGTACAGTGGTTCAATATTAATATTATAAAGCGACGAGAATATTTTTGGAGCGCCAAAAAAAAACAAAATAACGACTTATTTAGTGATGGCCGATTTCAAAACACTGCTTCAGGAAGCGTCAGAGCATAATGAATCAGTGTATCGAATCAGCGGTTCAGAGCGCCAAAGTCACGTGATTTCAGCCGTTGGCAGTTTGACACGCGATCCGAATCATGATTCGATACGCTGATTCATTTGTGCTCCGATGCTTCTTGAAGCAGTGTTTTGAAATCGACCATCACTAAATAAGTCTTTATTTTGTTTTTTTTGGCGCACCAAAAATATTCTCGTCACTTTATAATATTAATATTGAACCACTGTACTCACATGAACTGATTTAAATATGTTTTTAGTACCTTTATGGAGAGAGGAAGCGTCCATTGCTCCCTATGGAGGCCTCACTGAGCCATCAGATTTCAACAAAAATATCTTATTTTGTGTTCTGAAGATTAACGAAGGACTTACGGGTGTGGAACGGCATGAGGGTGAGTAATAAATGACAGAATTTTCATTTTTGGGTGAACTAACCCTTTAAGTGACCACGGCTGTCTTAATTAAAAAAAATCAGCGAAAGGAAAGATTTCCGGTGAATAACAACCTACATTTCAGTTGTATGACTTCAGGAGGTTTGGAATAGTGTACAAGCCATATGGGCTACTTTTGCATTTTTGTCCTCTTTGGAACTTGGCAGCTGTGGTCAGCATGACCAAAAATGTACATACATTGTGTTTTACTAAACAAGCAAACAAACAAACAACAACTAAAAAAACAAACCAACTGTCATGCAAATACAAGGACATCATGCAAGTTTGCAAATGTTGGCTAGGCCTACTTAATGAAGACTCTGTGTTATTAACATACACATTGTAGAAACACAAAACTACATCTGATTCACTGTAACTACATGTCTTATGGAGTGCTTTAAAGTCATATTTGTGGGATTTTGTGTATATTGATCAAAATAATAAAATATGAACATGATACAAGTTGTTTTTAAGAGTGCAGTCTTTTCCCCCTTATTTTAATATAATCTCACCAGATATGCTGTAAAACTATACAGTTGCAGTCGTCGTGACAGGACATGAATTTAGTAAAATACAGGTAAACCACACACTTTAAATATTGTTCCTGTTACAGTTATATAACAGTATGACCAGCCTCTTATTTCCTTGATACTGCAATGTGAAGAGCGACTGATGAGACTCTACAGCACACATGGGTAACTATTTATGTCAGATTTAACCACTTAAAACAGATATTTACTGTCTAGTCACATTGTAATTGCGCTGGGGTTAAGTAGTCGTTTTCATATCAGGAAAGAAACTTTCTAATGAACAGTTCTGTATTCTTGACTAGACGCTCTCATTAAGCTGTGAAGCATGTCTTTCAGAGAGGACACTATGAAGCTTTGAGGCTCTCTGAGGTTTAAGTGAGCTGCCGTCTCAACCCGCAACATGCCTCAAGAATCTGATGAGCATTTGTCGAGTATCTTTGAGGAGTTGAACAAGCTGTCCTTTCGCAGACAGCAGCTCACGGACCGACGGAATGTCCTGGCCATCCTCATCCAATTCAAGCGAAACAACGGCCAAAATGAGCAACGTTAGTACGATTAGATGAAACTATTTGAAAGTTTACTATTAACTGATTTGCAAATGAAGCCAAAGAAACTGTGAAAGACAGCTTTTTTTTTTTAGATTATTTGTTATTCACACTAGATTTGTGACCAACAGAGTATTCCAAAGAAACTGGAGAACTTCAAAAAATTGACGAGGAGCTTAAAGTTCTTTCTGACAGGAAGATTGAACTTGAGAAAGAGCAAGAAGCGGGCTCTCATTTAATAGGTAAAATGAGGTTTGCTATCTTTAAACGTTTTTAGCCACATATCCACAAAACATTTGGAAATTGACCCATGTACTATTTAAAAGTAGGCTATAGTTGTCATACGTTTATATGTTTTTATTTTGCAGACACAACTAGGTCATCTAGCGTCGTATTTGTGGACAACCCACCTTCGTTTCCAGGTTAGTAGCTACGTTTTTTTTTTAAGATAAGGTTCCTTTTGTTAACATTAGTTGACTACAATAGTTAACATGAACTTGGAACAATAATTCGAAAGCATGTATTATCCTTTAATGTTAATTTCAGCATTACTAATACATTTTAATTTATATTATATATATATATTCATATCATTTAATTAACATTAGCCAAAAACAATGGACTGTTGTATTAACTAACGTTAACAAAGATTAATAACAAATGTACAGCTCATGTTAGTTACACATTAACTAATGTTTTTTTGTGTACATTTTACAACATTGTATTTACATAGAGAATTATGTAAATAGCCTACAAAATACAACAGGAGAGCTACCTGAAAGCAGCTTTTGTTTGTTTTCTCAGCTCCGCAGGTTATTTTGGATGTAAAGCAACTTCCTCGACACTCCTCTCAGACACAGTGTCAATTCTGCCGGCAGTTTGTAACCACTGAGGTCATGACCAAACCTGGCAGTGTGACCTATCTTATGTGTTTTATTTCCATAGTTTTTTGGTGAGTTGAACTGTTGTCTGATAATTTACATTATTTGCTTTATTTAAAGGATTAGTTCACTTTCAAATAAACTTACTCACCCCCATGTCATCCAAGATGTTCATGTCTTTCTTTCTTCAGTCGAAAAGAAATTAAGGTTTTTTGATGAAAACATTCCAGGATTATTCTCCATATAGTGGACTTCAATGGACTCCAAACAGTTGAAGGTCAAAAATTACAGTTTCAGTGCAGCTTCAAAGGGCTTTAAACGATACCAGACGAGAAATAAGGGTCTTATCTAGAGAAACGATCAGTGATTTTCGAAAAAAAAAAAAAAAAAAAATGTACATGCTTTTTATAAACAAATGATCACCTTGCAAGTGCTTCCGCTTTCCGCCTTCCCTATTCTACTTACGGAAGGAACGCAGTGCCAGTTGTTTTTTTCCGTAAGTAGAATAGGGAAGGCGTAGGTCATACAGCGTAAGCTTTTTGAAGAATACGAAAGTGCGGTTTTGGCGGAAAGCATATACATTTGTATTTTTTGTCAGAAAATGAGTGATGGTTTCTCTAGATAAGACCCTTATTCCTCGTCTGGTATCGTTTAAAGCCCTTTGAAGCTGCACTGAAACTGTAATTTTGACCTTCAACCGTCTGGAGTCCATTGAAGTCCACTATAAGGAGAATAATTCTGGAATGTTTTCATCAAAAACCTTCATTTCTTTTCAACTGAAGAAAGAAATACATGAACATCTTGGATGACATGGGGGTGAGTAAATTATCAGGAAAAATTTATTTAAAAGTGAACTAATCCTTTAATCTAATTTATGTCCTGTATGTGATTACCATTATGTCTTTCTAACATACATGACATATTTGTGTTTTTGACCGTTTCTTATGCAGTTGTATAGCTGGCTGCTGTTTAATCCCATTCTGCGTGGATTCCTGCAAGGACGTCACTCACAAATGTCCAAAATGTCGCAGTAATATACACACGTGCAAAAAGTTGTGAGGAAAGGAACTCTAATAATGTCAGTTGAACTGAATCACCAGCATCTGAAGAATCTTCTTTTTTATTATCACACACAACTAAGTGGATGGAATTGTTTTGGATATGTCATCCTGACCTTTTTACAGGGACAATCCCCATGGAATTACCTGTGTGCCTTCTTACGGGATACAACTGTGAAATATGATATTGTTTACTCTCTGCAGGGACCAAGCCAACCTTTCGGTTAGCATTAAAACTGTCCAGAACTATCTAAACCGAAAGGAAAATGGAATATATCTGAATCTTCAGGGTGACTTCCCAGTCTTCTGGTTTGAACTTCAATGCTACGTTTTATTTTGGGTTATTTATTTAAGCGTTAAACTTTAACAGGAATGTAAAAAAAATGGAAACAAGACGCAATACTATGAGACCAAATTCCTGATTACTTTTGGATGTAATAGAGTACGAGTTCTTCAGCTGATAAAAAGGAATTCAAAATGATTATATCTTATTTTGTAGACCATAAGTTATGATCTTTCCTTTGAGAAAAATATTATCTCTGGTAAAATGTCAAATGTTAAGTTTATTTATTGTGTTGTTAGCTTGCTTTGGATCATAACTGAGGTTATGCGGAGCTGGAACATGGTTCTGTGCTTTGGAGGGCCAAACAAGTCATTACAGTGGGTTCAAATACAGAAACAATTTAATGATAAAAGGCTGTATATACAATAAAGATATGTACAAAGATAACCTCAAAGAATATTTACAGTTGCACAAATACATTTGTATAAAAATGTATATTGTAAAAATATATACACTGTGCAAAATACGAGGCATACGATCTACATCGCACTTCAAAGGGTTTCAAATATTTCTCTTCACTTCTTCATTACAAAATAGCACTTACTCTGATGGACATGTTGAGAAAAAAAAAGGTATACAAATAGGTTCCTCTGAGGTCTTGTGATAGGCTTTTGCACCACCACGGGTCTTTTATTCTCAAAAAATATATATGTGTGGGGGAAAAATATATATGACAACTGCATAAATGCAGTAAAATGGTATGTTTACAAAATAAAAATCTTTGGGTCTCTGATAGAGACAGAACTATAGTAATTACATTTCTAAATATAGAAATACATTCTTTCATTTTGACAACGTGTTTGGATATAGAAATGATTGTCTGAGTTCATATTCAGTACAAGGTCAAGTAAGTGCATTATTTGGCATATTTTTACAAAGTGTCAAGGGGGAATTCTGTTATTATATCTGTCAAACACTGCAAAAGAAGTGATACATCTAGATACTCTACATTAGAGTGAAACATCTAAAGGAAGTGGTGATAAAAAAATTCATTCAGCCGTCTGTTTCAAAACGTTCCAGCAGATGTCGCTACATTGTCACATTTTATAGAAAAATCTAAACTCTAAAAGACATTTTGACTGAAAACGAATTCAATCTTACAAATAATTAGAGAAGATGAGGTTTAGGTACATTCACAAAGGCATATCACCTGCCAGCTACCTGTACTTCAGTGGTTATGTAGAAAGACGCTCGAAATCTGTAAAATATAGTGAATTTAGGCCTCAGCAGTTCATCTACATACAAAGCAAACATCTACTGTGCTGCAGTAAAGAGTCTGACCAATCAAAACGCAGCTGCTCTCTCATGTCATTGTAATCGCCTTATATGAATATGGAAATTTCACTGGTCCAGTTTAGTGTTGTTTCCCTGGTCAAGGCACGCAACACAGCCAGTTCAGCTAGGCTGCAAGAGCTAAATCATGTCCACACTATCTCTACTCTTTTGTTAGAGATGATAATGGCCCTTAGTCTCCCTCCCTCTCTTTGGCCCCATGCTGGGTTTGGCAAGAAAAGCTCTGACCTTCCCCAGTCCACGCATTAGATCAATTTGAATGTTTTATACATTAAATGTTATCAGTTAGCTGCCACAATTTCGAGTACCCTAATGCAATGGCTAACAGCTCGCTGACCATGGAAATTGATAGTGAATGTAAATGAGATCAGGTTCCTTCAATGAAGGTGACCACATTTTGAACAATTACCATGGCACAGTTTTCATCAAAAATGTCTAATATATGCAAACTCTGTGTTATAAGGGATAGTTCACCCAAAAATTATCATTTTGTCATCATTTACTCACCTTCATGTTGTTACAAACTTGCATGGTAAGATATTTTGAAGAATGTATCAGCTGTTTTTGTAAATATTTTTAAAGGATTAGTTCACTTTCAAATGAAAATTAGCCAAGCTTTACTCAAAGCCATCCTAGGTGTATATGACTTTCTTCTTTCTGATGAACACAATCGGAGAAATATTAATAAATATCCTGACGCATTCAAGCTTTATAATGGCAGAATGCGTCACCAAATGTGTATGAGCTGAAAAAAAGTGTCTCCATCCACATCCATCCATCATAAACGTAATCCACACGGCTCCGGGGGGTTAATAAAGGCCATCTGAAGAAGCGGAACAATGTGTTTGCGTAAAAAAAAATATATCCATATTTAACAAGTTTTGAAGTAAAATATCTAGCTTCCGCCAGACCACCTTCCGTATTCAACTTCTGAAGGTTAAACTGTAATTTGAATAGGGAAGGTGTAGGATGTAGCGTAAGCTTTTTGAACTGCTAGAGTTTTACACATTCTTCGTAAGTTTTTAATTTGATGCCAACGTTAAGGTTCTTGATGCCGTATTCAGTGCAATATTTATATGCATACATTGATAAATGTTTTGATGCGAGAGTGAGTGGAGACTTAATAGTCAATCTGTTCATCATACAAAGTGATGCTGCCACTTTGGAATATACTAATCAAGTCGTATGGATTAATTTTCCGCTACTGTTATGTCCTTTTTATAGCTTTATAATTTTGTAACTCTGACTTTTTATGGACCAAACAGCTGAAATGGCTTCAAAACATCTTTCGTGCTCCACAGAAAAAAGATACAAGTTTAGAAAGACATGAGGGTGAGAATATTAAATTTGGATGAACAATCCCCTTCAATTCTAAAACTGGAGAGTATCAGGTCTACTATAAGGCACAATGACTGTGTGTATAATTCTTACTTTCCCCAAAATGTGTGAAATGAATCTAATATATAGTCAATTCAAAGAAATTATACTTATCACAATCTAAAAAAAAACAACATTCTATCATTCTATATAATATAGGCCAGCAGTTTCAAAGACTGCTTCAAAATAAGAAAAAGCAGAAGGTCACTGCCTAAATATATAGGTGAAAAAAAGTCTCTCTTTTCTGCCTTGAAAGGTGTTGGTGACAATAACAGCAAACAAACCTGCACTTGTAGGCACAAATGAGAAAAGCTGATGCTAAGCTATCAATGGTCACATCTGTTTAGAACGCACAGAGTATCACTCCAGATCCCAAGACGTGTTCTACGAGAGTCTGCGCACCGCACGTCTGTTAGTGGTCCCTCAGGGTCAACAGATCTTTTCAGAATGTCTCCAATCTTGATCCCTTTGTGAGCTCAGTCCCAGTGTAACTGTAGATCAGTCGAGTCCAAAAAATCAGATGAAAAGACTGTTGGAGAGGAGATCCCAGCAGGACCTGGGATCGTAAGGTCCAACCACTCCATGTTATCAAGGCCGGTGTCTTGTAGATGGAGGGTGGAGGGCGGTGTGTCGGTGAAGGTCAGATCTGAAGTGTCCATGGGGGAGTGGGGGCGCTCCAGCAGCTGGTGTTTGAGCTCCTCCATCAGTCTCTGGGACTGCGGCTCAGCGTCCTCCAGCAGGGCCTCCAACTGGTTATCGGAGGCCAGGGCCACTAGGCTGGGTGGAGGCGCTTGGGTCTGATTGGGCGTGCGGGCAACGTGTATCTGCGGGGGAGGACGTGACAGCACAGTGTTGATCGGCAGAGTGGTGATGTTTACTGTCACTGGCAGAAGTTTATCGAGAGAAGGATCATGCCTGGCCAGAGGGGATATTTCTGGTAGGGAAAGCACAGAAAATGGTTTAGTTATTCAAATATATTGTAGCTAAAACCAAAGACATGTTCTTTTCACAGTTCTCACCTCCACTCTCAATCAAAACGTCAAACAAATCATCCATGTGCTGACTGGTGGCAGTGGGAACCTTTACAGAAGAATATGAGGTATTAAATAAAGTTAAAATGTTCAAAATACATTTAAAAGTATGCAACATTAGTATTTTAACCTTCAAGTGGAGTTGGAAATATCATCATTTCGAGTTCCGAGCAAATGAATGACCCAGTGGGAAAGCCTAAATTATACTTCAGTTTTAAATTGTGATGTAAATTTTATCATCAGCATAGCACTGTGTACGCCTCCCTTGGACATGCGCCTTGAATTTTTTTTGCATTAATTATTTTGGCCACAAGGTGGCAACACTGGCCTGGCCTGTTGTTTCACGGTTAAAAAAAGAAACGGAATAGACAGAACAAACACTACTGAAGACGGCAACAATGATAGACACAACTCTAGTTTAAACAAATCCTAAGACATCTTTGTCAGTCATAACTTCTGGAGAGAAATAGCGCAGATACTGGATAAAGATGAAACTTCCTAGTGTGCATTCTTCTGCTTGTGTATGCTATCAAATGGAGTCTACTTCATTAACTTTAAATTACCTGCATTGTGGCTTGTAGACCTCTGGTCTGTTTGACGGCCTCCTCGTAGCGGGGTGGGTCTTTGCTCTTTGGGCTGAGGTGATTGGGAAACGTTGATGGCTGAAGGATATAGTTGAGCTGACAAGGCGAGGGAGGCTGAACAAAACATATTTAACTTTCAAACTGTGTAATGCAAACAGTGTAATATATAAGGATAAAATGGAGCACTAGACAACACAGAAAGAGTACACACATGTCAGCATGTTTCTATCACTGTCACCTTTTTCCCAGCCATCCAATCACAGTGGAGAAGGGGCGGGTCAAATAACACACTGACCAACCGTCAATAGAGGGGAAGTTAATATTGCTGGTCTCTAAATATTCATGTCTGTACCAGATGTCTGTATATCTACCACATTATTAATATGAAAAAATTATGCTTGGGGGAACAGTTCTTCCAAGGGTCTACCAGCTAAAATGCTGCACCTCCAAAGCACTCTCAAGCACTGGACATTTTCAGCTGACAAAAAACACTTTGGTAGACACATGACCATACAGAACAGACTTCTGTGAACAGGAAGATCAGTTTGTCTTACTTTGTTCATGGGTCCATTTGGGGTTGTGTGTCTGGGCGAGACTCTAGGTGAGTTGTTGAGGAAGCACTGGGGCATGTCTGCCATGGGCTGGTTCTGGTTCTGCCTGTACTCAATCCCAGAAGGTGAGCTTCCACACAGGGGTAAAGCCTGCAAACACATGAATCAGAAGGCAGAATTAGGCCCAGTGCACAGTGCGAGGAAGAAAATGTTTGTATATCAGTGTGTAAACAGAGGCCTCTTGTTCTTGAACCAACTCCCTGTCTTCTTGATAAGTGCTCTTTCTGATTTTCTCTGTACTCTCTACTTCTGTCACCTATTTATTCAGGTCTGTGTTTGATGTTGCTGAGCGGGTAATGCATCACCTGAACTCAACTGCTATTGCCAGGGCAACATCAGAGATAAGTACAGAACACATTGCAGGCCTCAGAAAGGCTTTCCATTTCAACCTACGTGCCAAATCAGAGAGAAATGCGTCTGGGCCTTGTCATCACAATAGTGAGCTGAACTGGATTTATGAAGTGTCGGAACACTGAGAGCAAAAGTAAAGGTTAAGATCTACGAGCACCCTAAAGAATACATGCATAACAACACAACTTAGAGCACACAATGAATTTCTAATTGTTGTATGATTGTTATAATTTTACTGCGATGTAAAATGTTATCATTTGTGATTTGTGGTGTCTTTTTAATTATAACTATGTGTAATGCACATCCTAATTACCTTGTATGTCTAAAATACTGCATATAAGAATTAGTGGTTGACTAATATGGACTTTTCTATGGCCAGGGCATTGCTAATGTGTATTAAGTGGATGTTAGCATACCCATGAAGGTGCTAGGGTAGACTATATTGTTTAGTTTAGTTTGGTTGTTTGAGTGGCAGTTACCATGCAGTTTGGGGTAGTTGCCATGGTGTAATATTTCTAAGTTTTTTTTTTTAAATAGTTGTGTGTCTGGGCCAAAACATTCCACTTGAACAAACCACAAAGACTACAGCCAACTAGCATGTACGTTCTGTGCCTGTGTGAGAGGAAATATCTCTCCATACCAACAGTTGGCTGTAGTCTGAATTCGTCATTCAATAATGGAAGCCGGAAGAGCTAGGACTGTGGATTCAGGCCCTTTCCCAAATGGCACACTTCATGTGCACTTTCAGACTTGTGGACTTATAATGGCCGCTGTGTGCGCATGTCCATAAAGTCCACGAGACCGTAGGGCAGGGGTTCCCAACCACATTCCCGGAGGCTCCCCAACACTGCACATTTTGCATGTCTCCCTAATCAAACACACCTTATTCAAGTCATCAGTAGAGACTCCAACACCTGAAATGGGTGTGTCAGACAAAGGAGAAGTGCAAAATGTGCAGTGTTGGGGGGCCAACATGGTTGGGAACCACTGCCATAGGGTGTCACCAGCTACGCAGAGGACTTCTACCCAACAGTCAAAGCGGCGTTGCATCACGAAAATGTGGACTCAAGAGAAACACCGTGAGGGTTTAGAGTTCCATTTGGGACAGGGCAATAGAAACCATAAACAAAGTTCCTTGACTTGTCACGCACTGGTTCGCTAATCTGAACAGCCAATCAGAGTGATCTCTTTTACCAATGGGCTATGCCACCGATTCAATATGCTTAATTCACTCTTTGCCAAGAGTTTGATTGGCAGGCGATCTGACCAATCATAACGCAGAATCTGCCATTTTGTCTGACAAAACAAACCAGACAGGAGAGTTACATGAACATCAGAGGGTATGTTGTCACATTGTCACATTATAGATGTCTTTCAGCAGTTGAAACATCATGTTCATTCATGTTTATTTTGTGCTATAACTAGTAGTAAAGAGATGATTGGTTCATGAGCCACTTGAACTGAGACAATACAGCGATCTGTCAAGACACATTAAAGAGCCACAAAAATGTATTTATTGTTTGAATTTCTTAAAAACAAAATGACACGATTTGACAGCTGAGACTTTGTTTCATACCAAAAATAACCTGCTCTGTCTTGTCTTTCAGTGCATTGTCAGTCTCCTCTTTGCTCTGCAATGTATTTTTCACTGCACAAGAACATGATGTGTAGTGTGAGAGTTGCTGATGGGGTCTGAACCTACTGCAAAAACTAGGCTGATACATGCTCAATGAGGGGCCAATATTGGTCGAAGGACAACCATTAGATGTTATGTCACAGCCTTTAGCCAGTTACCATTCAGTTGTTAGAGTGTTCAGCGTGGTTGCAAAGACATTGCTATGTGAGTACTAACGTGTTTTTAGTGCTCGATAACACACTCGCTAGATGAAAATCACAGAAGGAGTGATTTTCTCACCTGAGGAGGAGATGGTGTCTGATTTGAATGCTGTTGCAACATTGTATTATTGGACGTCTGTGTTTGCAGAAGTGGCGTTTGTATGATGCTTTGAGCCAAACTGGGCATTGTTGTTTGGAGAACGGTCTGCGCCTGCAAAGTAAAAAGAAAAACTCTAAATAAGATATGACATTTTCTTCACTGTAAATAGAACTGGCATATCATGAATGTTAAGAGACCTGTGTGCTGACAGGGTTGCTGGGCAGGCTGATAGGCAACAGAATTTGTGTGGCAGGCTGAGTGTTGATCAGAGTCTGCTGATGCAGCACTTGAGGGACTTGCTGGGTGTTGATATAGAACTGCTGTACTGGGGTGTGGTGCATCTGGCCATGAGGCTCTTCCTGTTTCACACCTGTAGTTTGCGGCAGGGGACTCCGCTCAGAGTTGCAGCTAGGGGCGGCGCCGTTCTCCACTTTGACCTGGATTGATTGATTGGGTTCAGGCTGCTGCCTTCCACCTTGCTGACTCCTTTTCTCCACCTCCAGCTGCATTTTAAGCTCCTCCACCAGCCGCTGCTCCTGCTCCAACTTACGCATCAGTTCCTCAATCTGACGCTCCTTCTCATGGAGGCGCTGGTCTTTTTCTGACACCTTGATGTCCATGGTCATGTCTTCAGGAGTGGGTTTGAGGGGTGAGGTGCCTGTCGGAGGGTGGGCTGGAGACAAAGTGCAGTGAGCTTTGGTGGGACTGTCTCTGCTGTCCTCCATACTGATGTTGGAGGCCTCGGACCTCTCAGGAGACACCGGTGGAGTTGTGCTCATGCTTTCGGGGTGCAAAGCAGTTTTGGAGATGTTTAAATCCAAGGTTGTAGCAGGCTGAGAGCTCTCCTGGTGGGCCTTAAGCCTTTCTATGAGGTCTGTCTTAGTGCCGGACACAGGAAGTCCACGCAATTTCAACTCCATCTTAAGCTCAGCCACCTAGAAGACATAAGAACAACTGTACTTCTGCACATTTATCTATTTTATGAGGAAAAAAAAAGATTAATGGGCATATTACCCACCTTCATCTCATCTAAGTTGGCAGGCAGAGACCCGGTTTTACGACTGGTCATGGTGTTGTTGGGACGTGACGGAGCCGCACTCGGCAGAGACACCATGATGGGAGAAGGAAGACTAGGGCTGGTGCTCAGGGTGATGTTGGGGCAGCTGTTCTGACTCTCAGCTACTGTCCTGCAGAGGAGTATGGGGCATTTTAAATGCAATGGGAACTTCCTGTTCCCTCATCATTCACAATAAACAGCTCTTCTACACAATAGAAGCAGAGGTATATCTTGCGGCAACAGGAGCCAAAATGGAAAATAATGTGAGGAACTGCCGTACCACAGCTGGGGTGATGAC
Organism: Megalobrama amblycephala; assembly: GCF_018812025.1. Classification (NCBI taxonomy): domain Eukaryota; kingdom Metazoa; phylum Chordata; class Actinopteri; order Cypriniformes; family Xenocyprididae; genus Megalobrama; species Megalobrama amblycephala. The sequence continues at coordinate 37,492,149 of NC_063044.1, read as the reverse complement.
AGGTCTGTTAGACAAGATTAATAGGCGAAATCATTATTTAAAGGCTATCGCTCATAGCACACAACGCTAACATTCCTTTCTGAGTTGCGTACTTCTTTTTCAAAGCAATCAGGCTCAAAATAAATCCTTTTAGTGTCAGAGCTGAAACTGATATATCAGAATCATATGCAATTGCACTTGTCTGTAACCGATGTTTATGTAACACTTTAAAAATTAGCAAAAGGGTTATATAAATCAAATTTATTATGAAACAAAAAGGCAAAAAACTATTATGCACATAGTTTAGTCCTATTCAGTGTCTACTTAAATGGAGCATCTCTTGTGCCTGTCCAGCAATAGTCAGCAAGCAATTTGCTCCATTTAAAGTTATCTGCAATGTCTCACACAAGTACGAGGCATTTCTGCTCACTGTGAGTGAAATGTGAGAAATGTGTCCCTTTGCAAAATGAAACCCACGTTTTGGGCGATTGAATCACAAGCAGACGAGGGAGACACATACCCGTTTACACCTGGTATTTTAATCTGTCTCTTTTGTCCACTCTCAACCACTTCTGTCCTGATTTCTTCAAGGGGAGGGTCTATGGGCGGGTAAATGTATGAGTTTTTTCAGATCTTTCAATTTAATGGACAAAGTAAGATGGAAAAACACATGGAGAGCAGGATGCTGAACATGGTGAGTGTGTGTTAGAAATTAGGAATGAATGAGAGAACATTTTGCTTGGTACATTTTTTATCTTCAAAACAAACTTGAGTCTCCAGCCAACAAAGTTTAAATCCTGTCTGGCTAGCGCACTTGCCATACGGTTTATGCATTAGGTGGAGAGTAGGTGGTCATTTGACCACATGAGCGTCTACACCACAAAAGCAATCCGGTCAAATGTGTTTTCAACTACCTCTGGAAGTGGTCAAAAGTGGACAAGCTCAAAACGTTTTAGACCCCGTTTACACCTGTATTCAGAGTCATCCAAAACAACCAAAATGCATCTTAATACCAGGTGTAAACAGGGCCTAAGAGAGCACTGTATGACAGGGATGCAAAACTCAGTTCCTGGAGGGCCACAGCCCAGCAGAGTTTAGCTTCAACATTAATTAAACACACCTGATCCAGCTCATCAAGTCCTTCAGGCTTATTTGAAAACTACAAGTATGGGTGTTGGAGCAGGATTGGAACTAAACTCTGCAGGACTGTGGCCCTCCAGGTGTTTTGCACCCCTGATGTATGATTTCTACAACTGGTATAGGATTATTTGTGATATACACTTCTAGGAATAATATTATGCAATTCATATCATCATGTATGACGCAATACCAGTTTTGCCAAAAAAAAAGTAAGTACTTTCCAAACCCAGTCATAGATTTATTCATAGATCCAGTAAGAGATAATTTCCTTTTATCACTCACATATTCTCTGTGATTCCCAAGTATTTCCCAATAGCATATCTTGAAATCTAGAGCCAATGAACAATTTTAAGCATCATTTTTGTTCTCATTGTCCCAGAATTAGTTAAGTTTGACTACACTACCAGTTTGATCAGTCTGTTCAATGTGCACAGATGTCTTTTTGCAATAGGGAAATAATCCATTTCTAACATTTACAGATGTAAATTCCAAGTTATGTATTGGAGGAAAACACATTAAACGGCACACCAATCTAGTTTTAAATAAACCATTAAATATAGTTGTGGGCTGTCCACTTTTCTTGCAAGCAATGTGTTTTCCACAGAAATGTGTTTTTCCATTCATGTAAAATGACGTCACTGACAATTTTCCAAATAATAAATATTGAAATATTTTGTTGATTATTTATTATTATCAATAAGTTGTAGCAGCCTCATTATTATTATTCTTATTGCAGGAAAGAAAAAAAAACACTATGCAAGAGAGACTATTCCTATGTATCTAGATATAGATAGAATATTATGGCTTTCAGATAATATTCAACATATTATACTTATTTAAATATTGTATACATTATATTACATACTATGTGAATTATTAAATGATAAAATCGCCTTTTCACATGGTGCTTGTGATTAAGGGGTGCATGTCATGTGAAAGGGCCTTAAATGTTGGAAACTTTATTGGAAGTGTGACACATACTTGAGTGGTGCTGGTAATATGGTCTGGTAGTTGTAATGCTGTTGTTGTTGGCTGAGAATCTGGAGCTGCAGGAACTGCTGCTGTTGTTGAAGAAGCCTGGCATATGCAGAGTCCATCGGGGCTTCATTGGGTTCCTGCTTTTGGTCAGGCGGGATATACTGGTGATACTTAAGCTTCTTAATCCGCGGTTTGGGTTCTTTATTCTTCTTGCTTCGACTCTTGTCACTGGACTGTTTGGGCTGGCTTTGCTACATGGAAACAAGTGCGGAAGAATTTAACAAAAGGTGTCACCTGAAATCACACAGCAAACTTACTGACCGCAGTCAACACCCTGCTACATTGGAATTATTTCACTAGTCTGTTTGATTTGTGATTTCAGGTGATTCCCATAATGTTTCAACCAGCTCAGTTTTCTTGCTAACAAGAGATGTCAGCACTATGAGAATACCAGGAGCTGAGTGATTTGTGAGCAAAACCACAAGTTTGCAACTCTGGTGAATAGGTGGGACATGTATGAACATCTACCTAAAATCACAGGAAGAGGAAACAGGATGTGTGGAGGGGACATGACCCTCATTGTTCCTAAATATTGAGTCACAGGATACACATGAAAATGGTCTGGCTTCTGAGGAAGGGAGTTGAAAGTCATCAGGATGTAATAACACCGTTTCAAGCCGGCTTATGTGTGCACAGGTTTCCCAAAGCACCAATGGAAGAGAGGGTCAGCAGTGACCCTCTGTCATGTAGTAAATATGCGGAGTATGCTTTGAAGGCTTGGATTATGATAAATGCACAAGTTATTGCCTGACTCCTGTTTCTATGTCACCAGCTTCAGTTTGTTCTTCTGTGCATTATGAGTGTGAATGTTTCACTTGACCTCCAATTGAAGACAGAAGGCGGCTGCTAGCACTTCTAGCTCTGCATCTGCTGCTCTTCTAAAACTGATTTGGCCTAAGATACGTTTGACAAGTTGTTGTAAACAACCTTTTCAGAGTGACAAACAACAGCTCTACTGCTCTCCTGTCTTTACACTGTGGTACAGAATGTTTTTGGCTAAAGATTTACACTACCGTTCAAAAGTTCAGTGCGATTTTGTTTTTTTAAAGAAATGAATACTTTAATTCAGCAAGGACACATTAAATTAATAAAAAAATGACAGTAAAGACATTTATAAATGTAATTTCTATTTTAAAACTAGAAAGTAAAGTTCGTTGGGACAAACTTTTATGTTGGCTTGACAAAGCCTTGTCTGAAAGTTTGAGAGTTTTATAAGCGAATTCCTAGCATGATTTATAATGTTTATTTTACACTTTGCTAACATGTTTGTAGCACGTTTTATACACTGCTAGCATGAATTAGCATGTTTTAAGCGTTTGAACGTTACTAGCAGCATGAATTAGCATGTTACTAGCACGTCTTACTAATTCACTAACATGTTGTTAACATGTTTTAGCACATTGCTAGTATGTTTTAACACGTTGTTAGTAGCCTATGTTTCAGCATGTGTTAGCATGTTGAAAGTATGTTTTAGCATGTTGCTAGCATTTTGTAACACATTGTTTGCATGAATTACCACACTGCTAGCATGATTTAGCATTTTTCTAGCATATAGAGGGCATGCATAGACGTCACTTTCCCGCCAGAACATGCTCCCTAAGCTGGACTGAGTGGCAAAAGAACCTGCTGTGTGACTGGGTTTGAAAGGGAAAACTGCGAAAACGCGAGTAAAACAAACAATTACACTAAAGATTGGGCTCGAAAGTGTTCCTTACAACTTGTCAAATAAACTAATCCATGGATATTGGCATGCAGCCAGGAGTCGTGTTTCCTGACATTTATATGTGCCTGATTTTGATGCCGGGGAAATACATAAAGCAAATCTGCCTGTGAATATTTTATATAACTACAATATAGGTAGGTCTAAATCTGAGTAATCACTTATATCAATGTTATTTATATTGTCATATCTTCCAGCCCTAAAACTTGTATAGTTTTTGTCAGTGTTTATTTAAAAACATGCAGAATATAAGATGGTAAATATATAATTGAAGAGTTGTCAACACAATATATAACAATACAATATATACGGTATGATTTTACTGCAAAATCCAACATTTTGACACAAAATGATAACTGCAAAACATGTTTCTTTGCCTGGAGTCCAGCTGTTATGTGAATTGCAGCAATCCATTTGCTTCTTTTTTCTGTAGCTTTCAGCAGTCTATAAAAATATGCCTCAGATTTTGTCAAAACTATTTGTACAGTCAGTCGCAAAGCTCTTTCCCCTTTTGGATGTGTTTTGTGCGTTTTTCGCGGCATTCACGCTGAAAACCAATGCTGCCACTCATTTTTTTTTTGCCACTCAGTGGCCGTGACCACAGTCATAATGGTTGATGGTGTTGTCACATGCATACCCTCTATTTTAACACATAGCTAGCATGAATTTGCATGTTCTTTTTAACTTTCTATTCATCAAAGTATTCTGAAAAAAAAAAAAAAAATTTGGTTTCACAAAAACATTAAGCAGCACAACTGTTTTCAACATTGATAATAAGAAATGTTTCTTGATCATCAAATCATCATATTAGAATGATTTCTGAAGGATCATGTGACACTGAAGACTTGAGTAATGATGCTGAAAATTCAGCTTTGATCACATGAATAAATTAGCCTACATTTTAAAATATTAAAATAGAAAACAGTTATTTTAAATTGTAATAATATTTCACAATATTACTGTTGTACTGTATTTTTGATCAATTAACTACAGCTTGGTGAGCAAAAGAGACATCAAAAACTGTAACTGTACTTTTGAATGATAGTGTGTATATAATCTGTAGTCAAATCTCTTTAACAATAATTTTTAAAATCTGTTTTTCTCAATGAATTTGAGTCCAATAGAGCATTATTATTTTATTACTTCTTACTCTTAGTTTCAAAGTCTGTGTGGTATATTTCTTTATCTAGCTGGAGTTGCAATTGTGGAATTAGTAATACAGTGAGTCACTGACCATTATCTCTGAAAATAAACACTGACAGGAAATTACATCATTGTGGTTAAGACATATGGTTTACCTTCACGAGGGTGGGTGCTGGTTTTGTGGGAGCAGCAGCAGTGACTACCTGAGTGGCAGGCATTGCTCGACCATCTTCTACTGATGTTTTGCTCAGAAAGTCTGTGCACTGGGTTGTAGGTGGAGATAAAAAGAGATTAAAAGCCATATGGCCATGAGAAGGGACAGAGACATAAACCTAACCAGCATCACAGGGCTGATGTCTGGATAATATGCAGTGAAAATGAGCTCTTCTGGAAAGCGGAATATTACTTTATATGCTTTAATTCTTCATCAGAACTTTTTATCAAAAGCTAACTGTAAATATTAGCACTGAACCAGTTATCAGTCACTAGGGTATGGATGTGAAACTAATGACTGCTAAGAGGCTGACCTGGAGTTTGGAGCCGATCGGAGGCGATACAGCGGATGGATCAGGCAGTCTGGCTTCTATAGGAGAAGATGCAGAGCCCTGAGACTCATGACTAGCCGGCTGCTCTGGAGACAAAGCTTCACTGCTGTCCTCATTGAAGTTATAAACATCCAGTTCACCAACTGCAGTGTCAAACAAAAGACAAAAAACAAAACAAAGACAAACGTTAGGGTGTTTGGGGGCTTAATTTGTTAAAATATTGCATTTTCTTCTTGGTTCGGTAACCACAAGTAACATTTCAAAGCGTACTAAAATGCATTTATTCAAGTCACGTGTGAGTAAAACGTCCTCTTATTGGTCAGAGTTCACCTGTTTACGTTCCTCTGCGTCAATTTGCTCTGTGGGCTCATTGTGGCTTGATTCCTGCTCTGATTGATAAATATTATATATTTAATTACATTTAAAATTATATTTATTTAACTTATAATGCAGTTAGAGCAGGAATCAAGGCTTCGTCGGGACAGCATTCTTGCAATGCACGGAGAAAAGCAATTACACAGATGAAGAGTGCTCTTTGGTTTTCAACCACAAAAAACTCACAGAATCAGAGACTGCTGCTTTTTATATAACAAATTTCCCATTATGAATTATGATACCGTTTGGTTCGTTGGGTCGGACTGCTTCCTCACCTCAACTGAACCACCCTAGAGTTAATTTTCAATCGGGCTGAGACCACCTTGTTCAGGCGATGTCAGAGCGATTGTGTTGATATATTTGCCTAAACGAACCGAACTAAGGGAGGAAATGCACCAGTTTCTAAATCAAACACTCCAAACAAGCTAGGTGTGAAAACACTCTTAGATAAAAGATGACAGTTTGTGTTAGTCATGTAATTTGCCTTGCCAATTCCAGTAAATTCGATGATTAAGCATGTAAATACATTATTTCATTGTTTTTACCAATCTCAACCGGCAGGATGTTCTTCACCACCAGTTCCATTGGTCCCGGCCTCTGTGCAATCTTCTCATTGAGGTCATCTGCCAGACGTGCCCTCTTTAGTTTCATCTGAGTGGCTTGCAAAGAAGGCTCTGCATGGGTTTCTGAAATACATAAAGAGCTTTAGAGCATACTAAAGTGACATCACAAATGAAGTATCCAGGATGTGAAACTTCAAGTGCTTTAAAAAGTATAAGACTTTGACACACTCTTAAGAGCTAAATCACCTTGTAAAATGTGCATACGAACAAGTTCAGCACGGTCAGGTCTGCTACGAATTTTGTGTTTCAGGAAATTCTCGGTCTGTATATGTAGAAAATGCAATAAATATGAATTTAGTAAATTAATTAAAAATTGGACAACACACATTTCAGCAGGTTATTGTTCTAATTGCTGGCAAAAATTATTAAATTATTAAAAAAAATATTAAAATTATGTCTTACCCTTGCCCTCTCCAAACTTTTGACCTGCTCATGAAAAACTGCAGGTGTCTTCAGCGCTGGGAAGGAAAATAATCTTCATTTAAAAACAAGACAAGTGACATGACATCATTTAATATCTTATTATATAATACCTATGGAAACTTGTTTCTGCCACGGAATTAAAAAAAACATTTTTATCTCACAATTCTGACTTTAAGTTTACATCTCACAATTCAGACTTTATAACTCAAAATTGTGAGTTTACATCTCACAATTCAGAGAAAAATTTTAAAAGGTCAGAATTACAGGATATAAACTTGCAACTGCACAAAAAAAAAATCAGAAAAAAAATTCAGAGAAATAGTCAGAATTGTGAAATATAAACTTGTAAGTGTGAGAAAAAGTAAATAGTCAGCTGACACATTTATATCACAATTCTGTTTCTCAAAATTGTGGCTTTCTCAGAATTGTGTGATATTAAGCAATTGTGCAATTGTGTGAAAAAGTCAGATAAAAAGTCACAATCACTTCTTTTTAATTCCCTGTTTGAAACAAGCTTCTCTAAACCTCTTGTTTACGTGGTGCAAAACTCTTTTAAACATTCTGCTGTTCTCTAAAGAACTTCTGCTTAAAGGAAAGTTAATGCAGTTGTGCCCTAAAGGACAATCTAAGATTGCCTTAACTACTTAAGTTAAACTAGAAAGTCAGCATTTTGACCCACTTCAGAGAATGTGTGCTTTACAATTCATAAACAAAACTATTTTGTTAGATTTATACATAAAGCAAACATTAATTTGCCAATGGGTAAAAAAAAAAAAAAAAAAATCAAGATATACTCTGAAAACAATGTAATTTCACATGATTTTGCTTTGGGTAAATCGTGTTTTAAACAATTCTAGAAGTCAAAACCAAAATATCATTTAAACTTAAATAAATATCATACAGCAGAGAAAAAATTCTGCTATGAGTATTTCTGTGGGTGTTGAACCGTCTGCATCCACGGTCAACAGGAAATGAGCGCTTTGACACAGTGGCTGTGCCTTGATTAGCAAAGACGTCTTTTGCTCACCCTGATTAGTCGTATATATTTCTAACCAAACTTGGCCTCTGAAAAAGTCTGCTGCACTAACAACAACAACACTTTCAGTAAAGGTATAATCCTGACATTAATATGATTAAAGAATGCAAGAATTGGTCTTTGTGGGAGAATCCGAGCCATTAACCATTGACTATAAAGCCCGGGAGGTAACCACAGATCTTGCTGAGCAAAAGTGCAGGCCCAGCCGCTGACTCACTCTTGTTACTCTTGGAGCTTGGATCATGACGTTAGGGGCCCTATACAGACAGCAAGCACTGAGAGAGCAGGACAGCTCCTGCTGTCCCAGACAGACATCAGTCACACCATTGTTCTATCTCTCCTTCCTTATCAGTTTGTATCCTCAACAGACGCTTTCTTTTATTAGAACTGCTCTCCTTACCGACACGCATAACTTACTCCATCCTCCAGTGGCCAAAGGAGAAATCTACAAACAAGCTGTGGCTGGAGGTGAATGTGTTCCACTTTATGAAGAATAAGTACAGTATGTGTGCAAAGCTTAGGTATAATAAAGTGTGTGGCTAATAAATGATGCTGGATTAAGAGTTATAATAACAAGAAATTAGAACATTTGTCTAAAGTTTAGTTTTGGTCTCAACAGAGTACTTCATGGAAGTCTAGGCTTAATTTGTCTAAACATTAATAGTTGACATTTAAGCGTTATTTTTCCATGAAGCATGCATACTCACGTGGCATGATGCCTTGGTCTGCGAGCTGCTCGCGCGTGCGCCTCTGCTGTAGTCTTAACTGTAGCACTGTAGAGGAAGCAGACACAGAACTCAGTAAAGACTAAACATATGACTTTAGTGAGCTTGTACTTCTAAAACTCTCTGAAATGGCACTAGATGCAGTCCAAAACAGGTCTTGACCTAACCAAGCATAACACACAATCAATAATTGTCAGATTCTTCATACAAAAAAGAGAAAAATGTATATGTGTGTGTGTGTGTGTATATATATAATATTAAACTTTAAAAGGTTATTTAAAGTGTTAGTTCACCTAAAATGAAAATTGCCATTTATTACTCGCCCTCATGTTTTTCCCACACCCGTAAGACCTTCGTTCATCTTCATAACACAAATTAAAACATTTTTGATAAAATCTTTTGCCAAAGTGATTTCAGTAAACGAGGCTTCGTTATGTCATAACTGTTTCGAAATTTCATTGGTTCACCACTGGGGGGCGTGACTTTGGCAGTTTGATACGCACTCCGAACCACTGATTCGAAGCAAAAGATTTGTAAAGCTCCAAAGCTTCATGAAGCAGTGTTTTGAAATCACCCATCACTAGATATTGTTGAATAAAGTTAAATATGTCTTAAGTAGCTTTCTGGGCATGTGAAAGTGTTAATTATGTTGCTGTCAATGGAGGCCTCACTGAGCCGTCGTATTTTATCAAAAATTTCTTAATTTGTGTTCTGAAGATTAATGAAGGTCTTACAGGTGTGGAACGACATGAGAGTGAGTAATTAATGACATTATTTTCATTTTTGGGTGAACTAACCCTTTAATTTCAAAGAATTGCATTATTTCAACATTATTTCAAGCAAATCATAATTTGATTAAAGTTAAATCTTTCCACGTCATTGACGTAATTTTCAGTCATTTATGAGACAATGCTTCTCGGCTAATGACAATTTTCTGGCTTTCCGTGTTTTCACTGTTATACAGTAGGGGGTGCTATTATGCAACTTCTGAAAGATTTCTTTGGATCAAAACACAGGCGAAGAAGCAGCAGAAACAAGCAATAAAAGCATTGCTTATGCACATTGTAATTTTTGAAAAAAAAAAAAAAAAAAAAACATATTCTCAGCTTTTTGTTAAAATGTTGCTTTGGTAAAAAAAAAAAAAAAAAAAAGTGTTGATAAAAATAAAATCTTTCTTTTGATATATTGCATGTTCAGATATTCAAACAACAAAAAATTCTGGGGGCCATGAAATATGTGTGAAAATTAGCAGAAATGCAGACAGGGACTGGCAACTGGCAAAACAACAACAACAACAAAAAACACTGGTGGTGAAAGAGTTAATAGTGCTCATTGCTCAGTTTTGGTGTCTTTTTTATTATATAATTATATTATGATTTATTACAAACAAATAAACCATGACATTTTGCCTTTCATCCCAAATGTTTTGGGGTTGAAGTTCATCCCAAGATTTGTACTTAATAAAATGTAATAAAAGTTTCAAACGGTACAACATCTCAACAGTATTGACCTCAAAAACAAACATATAACAGAATGCTGTTTATAAGAGAGATCAACAACAGAACGGCGTCCAAAGCACAAAATAATAAACAGTGTAATGGTCCTATCAACTTCTCAAGGTGATGTCAGCTTAAGACTTGGCTTTGGATTTGCTGCCCATAAAAAGCGAGATGCAGGCGAGATATGCTTTGGATGAGGAAGCATTGATGCATTAACAACCAAGAACATCAAAAAGACAGGGAATGCCTGAGTGAAAGGGTGAAATGCGGGGCTTTATGCACAGCCTACTACACCCTGGCCAGTGCTGAATGCTATTTCACCATCCCACTAGACAGCTTGGTTTATACATTTTGAAAACACACAAGCGTGGGCATGTTGGTTCAAGAGAATAACACCACTCCTCTGCAAAACATTTGAAGAGAAGGGTGACAGTTGATAGTGACAAATGAGACGGCGGAAGGTGGAAGAAGCCCGGCAGACCCCCGCTTCCAACCCATCGTCGGCACTAGGAGCAAAGGGAAAAATTTGATTGGCTGCAGAATGAGGCCTAGCACACCCAGTTATGCTGAAGTCCCAGGAGAGCGACCACTCTGTCTGACTCACCCCTGCTAAAATAAACCCAGCCGTTGTGAGAACAAGGCCTGGGAAACTGAAGATTTTGGAAATGGCATGGGGGGTACATGGAACACATACATTCTTCATCAAACACAGAAGAATGCCACAGAAGAACCATTTTTGTGCCATTGAAAAACCTTTCACTGAACAGTTCCAAAAAGTTTGAAGAACTTTAACTTTTAAATGTTCCAAAGAACCTTTTTGCAATTTAAAATAACCATTTGTGTATTTATAAGTGGATTTTAAAGGTTCTTCATGGAACCATAGATGCCAAGAACCTTTATTATTGAGAATGAGCTGAACAAACAGTGGACATACTAAAGGAGGGGACCAAGTGCCCCTCCTAAACCCCCCTCAAAAGCTTAGAACACTCTGTCCCGAACCATGATTTCCATTATTTATGTGTGCCAGGAACTCCTGTAGTGGGTTTCAATATTAAAATGGTTATCCATTACAAATCAAGATCCAGGCCACCACCAAGTGGCTTCTTCAAAACAATGTGGCGAATGAAGCTTGATGGAAGAGTAATACCATAATCATCTTCACATCAGTACGACGGTACATGACATGCCTGCAGTCATCCCACTGTTTGTTGAGCTGATGTCATTCCTCATGTTCTCTGCTGAACCCTGACTGACCTTTTTGTGGCTCCAGGCCTCTCTCTCAATCTGTACAATAAACAAAAGGCAACTTAGATCCCAGTAAATCTCACTTCTCCAAAACTCTCTCAAGATTCAATCTAAATCCAAACTCAAGCCTAAAGTTGCAGTCACATTTATCGTTGTTTGTCAAATTTTGGCAGACGGAATCATATCATTTCAATTGGAATCCACATGATCGGGAATTTTGCACAATGGTGAAAGGTTTTCCCACACAGATTTTGTTTACGCAAATTTCCATGTTAACCAACAGAAAGCTGTTTGGTTTAAAAGCCCTCATGTACTTCAGGCGAGAGGGGAAAAAAAAAAAAAACTGGAGTAACGACATTTCAAACTAAATCAGGTCAAAGCAAAGTTTGTAGTTTGTTTTGAGAGTTCAAAACAGCTTGTCAAAGCGAACGTTCCGGAAAAGTTAGCTCCGGCTGGTAAACACCTTCAAACTACCAATGGTCCTTGGCGAATATGCAATAGGTAGTTGTGGCTCTGAGGCTCAGCTTTCTCTGATGTAGAAATCAGGTTAATTTCTTCTGTTCAGTCCGTCGAGGTCAGACATAAACACACTGGAGAGCCGATTCGTAGTAGAAAGTGAAGTTGTAATTCTAAATGAAAGCGACACTGACACTGTTTTTCATGTTTAATACTGTAAAATCGCTTGCTTTAAAGCAATCTGTTGTATAACGTGCTACATAAATGAATGTGGCATGGCTGGAGAGCTGAATTGTAGAGATGGTGCAAACATTTCCACATCGCTATGATCCGATGCTTTCTTAACTGCTGTTTTCTCACCAATGTAATTTTATTGAGAGTTCTTTTTACCCTTAAGGGAGGAACAACAACAATAACAAAAAAAGAACTCTGTTGAGAGTATATCAGGCCTTAAGAGTGGCTTCTGTGCTTCATATATTTCCACACCACTGACAACAGACAATGGACCTTTTTTGCCTTCAAACTTTCGCTAATGCCACCGCACCTTAACATAACCAGACGCTACAATCGTAAATTAAATGAATGAGCTGTGTTATGGCTAACGAGCCTGTTAATGTTGACTAAACTGTAGTTGTTTAAGAAACATTCTGACATTGACCTGGGCTGTGTTGACATTACTAGATTTCAGCAGCTCGATAGATGACTGTATCTTCATAGGTGCTTGCAGAGCTCTGGAGGACAGCAGAGACTGCATGTTGGCTCAGGTTTGAGATCTGATAAATGAATATACCATTTGGTTTACGGTTCATCGATGGGCACTATCCCAACAAACAATAACTCACTTGAAACTCTCACAACTGAAGCCATATATTAATAACAGTGAAGGCTGCAAAGATATCCTCATGCACATGAAAGTCTTATTGTTAAGAAACCTGTAAAGAGGTGTTACTCCCATAAGGCATTAAAAGCAGATACATTTCCTGAAGAGGCACGATAAGCCAGCTAAATGATTAACTGAATGGTGAGGTAATGTTTGGGAGTGAGTTTGAATGAAAACCAGGATGTTAATACAAAAATATAATACAACCGTCATCAGACAACCGAAAAAAACAACAAGCCTCATCATTACTCATTACCCCACAACAAAAACTCTGGTAACTATTCATTCTGTTGAGATCATTTGTACGATAACATTTGTATCCACTCCAGAACATGTGTTCCAGTAATAATTACCAGCTGCCGTGTGCTAAACTCTGGTTTCCCAGTGTCCTTCACTCATGTTTAACATCAAATTCCCCATTTTAATTCATGCTCACATTAATCCACACTGGAATAAAAAAAATAAAATAAATCTAAATATTTGCATTTACCCCTGCAGACATTCAAGGTCTCCACTTCAAGGCAGGCCATGGAGCTGAGAGACGGATCGGACAGTTTCCGTGTCTGGAGTCCCATGGATTGCTGTGGGAAATGAGGACCGAGGCAAAATGGCGAGATCTGGCAGAAAATTCCCCAGTGTGGAGTTTGATTCCAGACTGTTACGACAAGTTCCTTCCCCGGCTCTGTCTCTAGGCTGCCTGTGTGAGTGTTTGTGGGTGTGTATTTCTCAGCGAGTGCGAGCGCTGTCTGCAGCGGTTCAGCTCCGGCTCCGTCAGTGACTGAGAGGAGAGGCGGGACTAAAGAGGTGTAGCCATTAACCCTCAACAGCACTGATCACTGGGTAAACACCTCAGACAATAAAGAGGAAATCAACACAAAAATGTTCATGCAAAACCTCAACTTCCTATACCTCTATTATATGTTACTTCAGTTTTAGCAATGATAAAATAAAACTACCTTTTTTTCCCCCCTTGAAAATATGTTGTCATGGAACAAAAATGATGAAAACAACCAAGCAGCACTCCAGGGATATCTCTGTTTGTCTTTGTCACTTAGTGTCATATTCAGGGTTTACAAATGAGAATCAACATTTGACTCTTTCTCATTCATATTTCAGCAATCTGTCATTCTATTGTGTCTCAAGGGGTTTCTCGCAAAATGCCATTACATTTCTTATCTACATCCAGTGATGTTTCTTTCATAGCCGCTGAAGATTAATATTGCAGAGAGGGAAAGAAAATGTTTAAACAAAGCATCTGAATCGCCCAAAGTGATTAAACACAATGGAACAGGAACGTCCCAGGGGAGGGCAATAGGGAACGTCGTCCAGGGCCCACTGAGGTCTATTCATTGGGTCCATTGGAGAGGGAACCCACTAGGGCTGTGCAAAACTACATATTTAGTTGCCTGAATGATTAATTGGTTTTAAAGAAGTCTTAAATAAGATCAGACTTTCGTATACATTGAATGCATTCTTCTTTTTTTTCTTTTAAAGAGCGAAATGGAGTGGAACAACACAGTGTCCTGATATACATTTTTAAAAGTTGGATTATTTTTTTAACTTGGCCCTCCATTTGAAAATCACAACCCTCAAGACACAGTCTGGAGGAGTTGCTGTTATAGTCTACAGAGTTGACAGATTTCACAGAAAATTGCATAGTGTATGATGGGCACAGACTCTGATTTTCTGTCTAGATTAGTCTGTTGTTAGATGACATTGTGACACTAACTCTAAGGTCCACCTATAAATATTGTATATTGTAGTGTGTATGCGTTTGTTTATATGATTTATGAGGACACAAATCTGTATAATGACATGGGTATTAGACTGGTATTACAACATAAACTGTTTTATAAGGACATTTCCTGAAATGACTTTTAAAAAAAACATACTAAACAATGATTTATTAAAAATATAAAAATGCATAATGTTTTCTGTGATGGGTTATGGACTGGGGTTCATATAAAAACCATTATGCCTATGGAATGTCCTCATATGAGAGATGCACCAATGTTTGAATGTGTCTGAACTCACTGGACAAATGGATCGAACCGAAGATTAGTGTGAACAGTCCATTTTAAATGCCTCAATGCCAAGACTCATATGTTAACATGATTATAATGTGTAGGTCGTAAGATAACTTGTGGGCGCGTTGACATGAGGGTGTCAGTAGGGGAATTTGTGAACAGTGGTGACGTTTAGTTTTTTTAGAAGGGTGGGTTGAAAAGAGGAAGGATGGGTACAGTCTGTCCTCCAGCCTGAGCAGGAACAGATCATGCTGATTAAGTCCAGTGTAACAAATTCTCTATGAGCTCATAATATCTTTAGGCGTCAGTAAGCAGGAATCAATTATAAGAAAAACAAGAGTGTTCCTTTAAAAAGTATTTATTGCTGCAATTCTTCTGATAAATGACATTCACTCAAACTCATTACTTAGTATCTCCAAGCTGATAAAACGCAGAAATTATGCCTTGTATTAGGATTTATTGCGAGTCTCTTTTAAGTTTATCATTTTTTGCTGAATGTTATGAGGTGGTCTGTTGCACAATATGTTCTCATTAAGTTCACCTTGTACCAGTTCTGGTTGTAATCAACCACATGCACTGAGGGTGGATCGCCCCAATAATCAGAACTCTGGTCGATTTTTGGGGGGTTTTCAGTGACCCCCGCGCATTCTCTCTTGAAGATTTGCTTACATCTTTGCCTTGTGCATATGCTTCTATCCTCTAAAACCTCTTGGCTGTAACCAAAACTAAAAATTCTGAACACACAATATGATATTAAAGCGGAACTCTGTAAGATTTGCGAAGCTCCCCCTACAGGTTCCTTCAGTGAATCACACTGTCGTAAATACTCCAAGCGCAGCTCTGGACTACAACGACTACAACGCTCACCAGCACAGTAGTTTTGCAAATACAGTACAAGAAATCTCGATGGAGGTGGGTAATTTTCAAAATTGTCTTATAAAGACATAATATATACATTGTTTTTGAATTACCGTAAAACATTTTGTCACTCTCGCGTGAACGTGAACATGAGGCGAGATTGTGTCGGGTTGGCACAGCTCAACTTGCAAGTGCTGTTTTCTGGCGTAGACGTGCCAGATGGGGTTAGTGCACGCCTAAAACACACCACTACAAGTCAATTAACCATCGTAAGGACTTAAGGCAGGAACACACCAAGCCGACGGTCGGCCGTCGGGCAGTTTTTCTTCGTCGGCCGACTAAGTTTTCTCAGTGTGTTCTGCACCGTCAGCTGAAGTTGGTCCTCGTCGGCTTTGTTTCGGCTGATTCGACATGTTGAATCGGCATTGGACCTCGTCGGGCCGTCGGGCCATCTGATCATTCTGATTGGCTGTTCAGCTACTGCCGCCTGCTGTTTCGGAAAGGCATTTAATCTCACGCAGGCGCAGAACTGATGTGCTGCTTGGCCGTCGGCTTTTAGCGTCGGTTTGGTGTGGCAGGGCAACTTTGGACACAGACGCTGAGCCAACCCCGCAGTTTGCTTTCGTCGCCACTAGTTCGTCGGCGTCGGCTTGGTGTGTTCTGGCCTTTAGAAAACTATTTATGAAGGTAAAAAAAGTTACTTAGTTCTGCTTTAAATATATAATCAAATACAATAAAGAAGTAAAAATTTGTAGTTTCATTCTGCTGTCTAACGATGGTCACAAACCACGAGATTAAACAATTATTTTATTCTATTGACAGCCACAGTTCAGATTTCTCAGTTTTATAGATCTAAAAGTACTCAGATTATGGCTAGAGAAAATAAATGCAATGGCAACTTAATAAAAACGAAATGGAGAACTAAATTTGCAATGGTGTTTACATTTCGGCAAAATGTTGCAAAATATCTTGCAAGAATTGTAGCATATAAGAATCAAAATAACTCCTGACATTTGTGATGGTCAGCAAATCAGGGGTAATTCCAAGGTCATGTTGAAGTGTCTGTGTGAGTCACAGTTTCAAGTTTATTTCAGTGCAAAAGGTCCAAGGAAACTGCGGATTAACACAGAACATAATGAAGGAAGTCATCATGTAGTGGGATTAGAAATACACACATGCTCTGTTTACATCCCTTGTGCAGTAAATTATCGAGCAGCCCCCGAAGACACACTGACATTCTCAAGGGCAAAGATGTCCATGGGGAGTGGGACATGAACTCTTTCTGTGGTCGGACAAGGTCAACGTGTAGTCAAGGTTCACTGCCTGCCTGCCCACTGGATCAGCCCTAGTGCTTTCTTATTAGGGTTCACATACCAGTTAAACATTTCTAGAATGAAACTTTGGTCCAGGATTGTGAGAGCCAGATAGAAAGAAAAGACGATAAAGTCAGAGTGACCAGCAATCAAAAAATTCAACATCAAGTTAAAGGGATAATTGACTGAAAAATGAAAAATCTGTCATAATTTACTCAACCAAACCCATTTGACTTTCTTTCTTCCTTGAAGCACAAAAAGAGATATTTTGAAAAATATCCTGGTCGCTGTGTTCTATGCAATAATAATTCAATTTGGTCCAATATGGAAACTCATCATTTGGTTTTGTGAACTGATTCACTGAATCACTTAAAAGAATGATTTACTGATTCACTCCAAAGAATAATTAATTTATAATCCAGACATCACTATTTATCTCATGAAGGCACTAAGAGAGATAGGTTGGATGTTGTATATAGCACTTTCATGGTGTTTTTTTTTCTTTCACTTTTGGTCTTGGTCAGTTCTCATTTACTTTCATTTAGGAATGCAAAATATATCAGCAACATATTAGTTATCTGATACAACATCTGATTTTAGTTTTTAGTGTTGTAATTTTAATTTATTAAGACAAAATTAGTGATACACTAAAATTTGGGTACTTGAACTCTTTATGCTGTTCAGGCTGTTATGTTCTCAGTTGTTAAGCTAACCAGTCACAGTGAAGTTCCTCAACATCAAGCCACTTCTTGATATTTCAGCTGAACAAATTTTACATACTGCTAGTCTATCTTATTTTTAGTGTGTCCACACACTGCTGACATGTTTATCCACACTGTGTGCACAAAATAGATGATTACACAGTCAAAATGGTCATTGGAGAAGGGCAATTTAAAAGCCACTTTTTATGCGTACATGAGGGTCAGCATACAGTGCGCGTGACGCAAATTTCGGAATCAGAAAAGTACGCACACCGCCTGGTTTTTGTAACTTTGCATACTTTGTACACACAGGTCGCATATGCGCATTTAATTTTTTTGCAGTAATTTGTTTATCCACAAGGTGGCAACCGTGCCCTGGGGGCGTCGATTCACAAAGTAGTCAAAGAAAAACTGCATAAACAGAACCGACGGGAACGCATGCAAGCTACAGTGACAATGGAGGCCTACATAGATGAGAGATTGTACGAAGAGGTTAGAAAGTACCCTCATTTGTACAACTCCATACAAATACAAATATATTAACATGGGTTGTAACGAGAGGCGAGAGTTTGCTCAAAACTGCGCATGTGTCTGTGTACGCGTACGAGTCAAGTGAAGCATACTTTGCAAGGCTGTGTGTTCGACTGTGCGTGTACACAAAACCATGGGCGTCGGAAGCAAAAAAAATGTGGGTGGGTCCTCCCTCCAATTTTTTTTATGCAATTGTGTATATATATATATATATATATATATATATTATATATAAAATGGCAATCATTTTTTTTCATACAGAAACCTTTACATTCAATCGCGTTTTGCTCCCATTTATTTTCACACATTGATCACACAGTACAAAGTTTAGTCCCCAAGTGCGCACAACTGGAGAAATACACGATTATTGAATCCGTTAGATAGAAAAGAAGCAGGGCCCTACGCAGGGTTTTATATTTACCAAGGTCACAAAATGTATTATGCTAGGGGGGTTTGGGGGCATGCTCCCCCGAGAAAATTTTGATTTCCTTGGTGTACATATGTGCATTTTAAGACGTTTTAAGGCCAACAAATTGGATAACAATAGCTTTAAAACCATGTCAACAAATACATGCATGCACAGTTTTGAGCACAGTAGGCTATAGCCTAACGGCTGATTGGAGTTTTACTGACATAGCCTGACAACATCTCATCTGACCGCAGTTCACTGTTGTTCAACTGAAGCTACCTTTTCCACGCTCATTTGACTTGCGCCTGGAGCTGTGGAAGTCGGAATGCACGTCTGAAAAGTGTCCCGTTTGTTGTGGTCATAAAGAGACATTTCTTTATAAACGCAGCGTTTTACTTGGCGATGTTTTAAAACATATTTTTATTTTTTGTATTTTTTTATGCTCTGTTGGTGGTTTGTGAAAAATGTTCAGTTGCTGAAATTTTGGTGCATCACTATACAAAATAGTATAGAATTTTAATTATCTATCAGTCATGACATGAAAATAATTGTTAGCTTCTCATTTTTGTCCAGAATTATGATATATATTATAAAATTGACATGAAAAAAAATAGTAGTCTCCAAGATATTCTACAAAAATAAATAAATTAATTAATTAATTAAAATCACCTTTTGTGTTCCACAAAAGAAAGTCATGAAGCTTTGAAACATAATATTCATTTTTGAATGCTCAACTGTTCCTTTGAGTTACAGCCAACCAAAAACCACAACATGACTGCACGCCTAAGAACGTTCTATATCGAAGACTTTCGGCGATCATATTTGACACCAAAATCTATCACATTAGTTTACCAGTCGTACACCCTAACATAAGCCAAGAACACTTTGGAAAAGAGTTAAAGGGAGCACTTAAGACATGATTATATGTTGGCATTCACATACAATTCCTGTGTAATTCCCCACGTCTTACCACAAACAAATTTCTCAACCTTCTGGCAGGCCTTATTTTCTCAGTGTCAAATCAGGGCGGTAGTTTAATGGATGAGGAGGAAATAGGAGCTTGGGAGCAGAGTTATGGCCTAAGGGCCTGACCAAACTGGCTTACTCACCGTTCTTGCGCTCTTTAATGGGTGGAAGGCTCTGAGTGGGCTGGAGAGACAATTCCTCCAGGTCATGGGTCACCGCTTCACTCCGTGGGCTCGGCACCAGCACCCCCAACACTCCCGAGTCACCCTTCACTCCCAGACTCTCATGGGGCTCCATATCTAAGAGGCAAGGGTCTCTCCCTGGAAACTAGGGCGGTATAGACGGCTGGCGGGAATCTCGGACTGCAGCCTGCCAGAAAAACAAAAGGCTTTCAAGTGTTTTGCAGCCCTTGTAAACATTAGAAAGCCCTAATGGAGCTTAAAGTTGTTGTTGTTGGGGTGTGGTGGCAAAACTAATTTACTTGCATGTGACTGATTGTTAATAAACTTTAACTGGGCCAGAAATGCAGTTCAAAGGTTGGTGTATCCCTTTAGTGTACCACATTGCTTAGATCCAGTATATATTTTGTTGTAAACTGGTGATGGTCAACTTTTATTTCACAGAGCTTGTTTTAAATAGCTTGATCGAAATCCATCTAACCTTGTTCTATCCACTCCAATGTATTTAATCAAAGAAGTTTTATGGCCCTCCCAGTTTACCTATAAAATAAGCTCTTAAATCCTTATGGCTGATTTTGTATAAGTCTTGTTGTGGCTCCGATCCAAGACAAGTTATACGGGAGTATATGCAGGCAGCACATCTGGCCCAGCTGTTTAATTTGTTATTCTGACAGATGCTTTACATCTTGGTACACAGAAAGGCCACTTAGGACAAAGATGTCTGTAATATCTGCTTGGTCTAATTTTGAATTTTTTGTACCGCACTAGAAAATATATGTTACCATATTTCACACTTCAGACATGGAGATTTATAAAGAAAACACTGTGAACAGACCATGGGGCTCCATAAAGTACAAGACACACAAGATTCCAAAACATGTCACATTGCAAATTTATGATCAACATATCAGGAATACCTGTATACTATATATGCAGTTATGTAGTGCAGTGATAGAGCCTAGTGATGCATACTAGTCCCTTACCCTAGTTAAATGCTAAACTAAAAATGCACATTGACTTGCACTGTGGCTAAAGTAACCTGTTTGCAATTTCACCAAGTCTATAAAAACAACAACAACAACAACAACAACAACAACAACAAAAACTACTGTATAAAACATTGCTTTAAAGAAACTTCATTGGCTGTAGTTCTTTTACTGGAACACTGAACTGATATTTCTTAAGCATGTTATTTCTACAATTTCCAAGTCAACAATTCAAGGTTTCAATAGTTCAACAATTCAATAGTTACAGCTGTCTAGCTAACACATTGACACCATTTGGTGAAAAATATTTCTAAGTTTGTTGAAAATA